>NW_027286816.1:0-319515 GCF_022747635.1 Hetaerina americana | reverse complement strand
AGAACCCCGCCAGTTGAGAAGTGAGGGCAGCGATTAAATTCCTCAATGCAAGAAACGTTCGCCCATGTGATATTCATCGCCAATTAAAGGAGGTGTATGGAGACAATGTAATGGACGAGTCGTCTGTTCGGCGGTGGTGTCGCAACTTCAACATGGGGAGGGGGAACACACACGACGATGAGCGTTCGGGGAGACCGTCTGTCATTACAGACCAACTGGTGAGCTCAGTTGACGAATTCGTGAGGAACGATCGGCGCGTCACAATTGATGACATCTGTGAGCATTTTCCCAATGTTTCTCGAACAATTGTTCATGAAATTGTTAAACACCATCTGCATTATGCAAAAATTTGTGCAAGATGGGTCCCTCGCAAGCTTACAGATGAGCACAAAACCAAGCGTATGGCTGCAGCACTGACGTTTTTGGGACGTTATTCTGATGAAGGAGACTCTTTCTTGACTCGCATAATTACTGGTGACGAAACATGGGTTTGTTATGCATCACCTGAGAGTAAACGACAGTCAATGGAGTGGCATCATGCTCATTCACCAAACAAACCAAAAAAATTCAAGACAGTTCTGTCCACCAGGAAACTCATGGCAACCATTTTCTGGGATCGACGAGGTGTATTGCTTATTGATTTTATGGCCCGTGGAGACACTATTAATGCCAATGCGTATTGTGAAACATTAAAGAAATTACGGCGGGCAATACAAAATCGGCGGCGAGGTCTATTGTCTACTGGTGTCATTCTCGTTCATGACAATGCCAGGCCTCATGCAGCTGGGATAACACAAAAACTTTTGCAGCAATTCAAATGGGAAACTTTCGACCATCCACCGTATAGCCCGGACTTGGCCCCTTCATATTTTCATCTCTTTACAAAGCTTAAAGACTTTTTGGCAGGAAAAAGATTTGACAGCGATGAAGAACTTAAAGAAGGAGTGACCCTGTATCTCAATGAGCTGGCGGCGAAGGACTATGCAGCAGGAATACAGAAACTTGTCACACGTTATGACAAATGCCTTAATTTGCTTGGAGATTATGTTGAGAAGTAGTTTAAAGTATCCTCTTTCAAATAAAATTTTTTATGTTTGTTAATATTTACTTTTGTGTCTTTATTTCACGAACGGGTACTACTTTCCGGATGACCCTCGTACATGTAGACGTGACAGTCCGAAGAGATTTATTCTCTATTCCCTCATCGTTCGGCTACGGAAGAGTGATTGAAGATTTGCGGGAATTAATCGACATTTTGATCCCCTGATCTCCTACAATGAACATTATACTAGAAGGGCTATCTTAGTGAAATCTATGTATTTTCATTTTACCCACCGAAATGGATTTCATTCGATAAATATTAGTACATAAGTTCGTTACTCTGTATCGTTGGCTCAAACTTTCGTTTATGAACTTTAGAAGAACGAAGGATTTTTATGTGGTGCGAGACATCGTCGTAAAAATTTTTTTTCTCATTAGAGTTTTTATGAAGCATTTGGGAAAAAAATTATAATGGAATAAATTTTATTGTGCTTGGGGACAAATGCCAGGAGAAAAAAAGTAAAATTTGAGATCAAACGGTCAGAACAATGATTTATGTGAAATATATGAACGGATGATTTTTGCTTATTTTTATAAGCCAGTTACACTCATAAGAGTAAGGTCAATATTAAACGGTGATAAGAAAGAAAATAACATGTCTTAAACACATTCTCGTTCTTCTCAAATAGATATGACAATTAAGGATTCATTTCACTGAGCTGCTGAAAATAAAGAATCAGTTAAGAAATAGATTTGTTAGAATATTTTACCATATGGAATTGAAACTAGTGCAACTGCAAGATGTGTTGGAGACATACTAAAAGGCACAATACTCTGCTGTAGATTAAAGGCATCAATTAAATTGGAGAGGTGATCCGATAATGCGAGTAATTATCAACTCCAGTAACTATCAATTTAGAGAATATGAGCTTTCAGGGAAAAATCAGCTGTCTGCATTATTCAGTTTGTATTTATTTCCCTATATAACTCCGTGATGTGCTGGTGCTTACGCTATGGACTTCTCTTTGCACATTTTATGCATCCCAAAATGTCGTACCACTTTTTGCCGAACTACTATGCATCACCATTGTCCATCCAGCTGTCCTCCACGCCTCTGAAATATGGGAATTCTCCCTGTCACGCACTCATCTTTAAAAAATCCAAACCTGAAAAATAAAGTAATCAGATAACTGACAGGAGCACGATAATTCCACTCGAACAAGCCATTGCCCGACGAGCGGGACCTCCTCCCTATATGCGAACATCTGCTCCTGAAAGCAAAAACTTTGCGAATCCGCTCATAAAAACCTTACGGAGCATGCTAGTGAACCAAACATCCACCTCGGGCCATCCTAGACTACGATGGACTGCGTTCTCTCCCGATAAACAAAGAAATATCAGAATCCATCCGAGCATAATCCACCTGAACATTCCACCACCTGTTTAAGCCAGTCCTGCTGAACACAGGAGTACCGTAGGAAGCAGATGCAAATGCAAATATTCCTGCCCCCTCCAGCACGGGACTAATCAGGCAACCCATTTATTGAATGCATGTAATAAGGAACCTCCTCCAATCTCACATCCCGACAGAAAATTAAATCACAGCAAAGTATTGCGTACTCGAAAACAAATGATAGAAATAAGAAATAGGCATATAAACAAATAAATCATAAAAGTCAATTAACAATATATGCGGGTGTGTATGTGTTTATATATATATATATATATATATATATATATATATATATATATATATATATATATATATATATATATATATATATATATATATATATATATATATATATATATATATATATATATGGCTGACACAACATAACACAAATAGAAAAGAATAGACACATATAAAAGAACACTTACACGGTAAATTGTTCGAGCTTTCGGCCCTCTCAGGGGCCTTCTTCAAGAGAGACTGAAAATATGCTATGGAACAGGAGAGGGGAAAGAGTTATGGGCGTGGAGGGGAGGTGTGGAGGGAATGCTGGGAGGGAAATTAAATATGGCGGTTAAGGGTGGGAATTTTAAAGGAACGGAAGGATAGTATGTAGGCGGATTCACGAGTTCTCACCTCTATGTTGGTAGCTGAATCAGGTAGGGATTCTAGGATGCTGAGGGAAAAACACTGGTCGAATGAAAGGTTGTGGGAATTGGCGTGTGAAGGGATAGGAAGAGAAGAGAGTGAGGCAGAATTACAGGAGTATCGGTGATTATTCATTCGGATGGATAAGGGGGTAATGCATTCACCTATGTAGAAGGAAGTGCAATGCTTGCATGATAAAAGATAAATAATATTTTTTGAGAGGCAATTAGCGTGGGAACGAGGTGGGGGGGCTATGAGGGGATGTAGGGAGAGGGGAGTAGGCATAATAAGAGGACAGGTTTTACATCGGGGGCGGTTGCAAGTTGGGGAAATATTGGGAAATTTGTCACGGGGGGGCGCCAAAGGGTTGGTGGATCTCAGAAGGTTTTTGAGATTGGCGGGTCGTCTGTATGCGATAGATGGGCATTGGGGTAGTAAGGATGAGGTCGCGTCATTGTCATGTAGAATTGGGAACAGTTCTTTAAGGAGGGTTTTCAGTCTGTGTGATCCGGGGTAATAGGTGGTGCAAAGGTTGAGTCCTGCGTCAGATGTGGGCTTGTTATTGTGTGGTGTGTGTGGTCGGGTGGAACGGTGGATTTTATTTCGTAGCAACTTTTCTGGGTAACCGCGTTTGAGGAGTGCAAGGTGTAGATTGGCAAGGTATTTGTTGAGAGTGGCTGTGGTGTTGCAAATTCGGTGTCCGCGGATAGAGAGAGAGTTAGGAATCGAGCGTTTTGTGTGTTGAGGATGACAGCTAGTGTGGTGAAGGTATTGCTGATGGTTAGTGGCTTTGATGTGTACTGAAGTAGTGAATTTGTTGTTTTGAAGTGAGATGTCTGTGTCAAGAAAGGTGATAGTGGAGTCTGAAATGGAAGAGGTGAATTTAACCGTGAAAGATGAATTTAAGGCGGATAAGAAGTTGTTGAGAGAGTCAGAGCCATGTGTCCAGAGAATAAAAATATCGTCTATGTAGCGGACCCAGAAAAGAGGTTGAAGGGGTTGCTGTGACAGGAAGGTCTCTTCGAGATGGCCCATGAAGAGATTGGCGTATGATGGTGCCATCCTCGTTCCCATCGCTGTGCCTTTTGTCTGTAGGTAAAAACAATTTTGGAAAGTGAATGCATTTTTTGTAAGGACGAAAGTGGCAAGATTGAGGAGAAATTCCGTTGAGGGGCGCTGGGGTAGGGGGCGCAGAGAAAGATAATGCCGGAGGGAGGATAAACCTTCTGCATGGGGAATAGAAGTGTAGAGTGAGGTAACGTCGATGGTGGCCATAAGTAGGTTGGGTGTGGAGGGAATAGAGACGGAATTTAGACGGTCGAGGAAGTGGTACGTGTCTTTCGTGAAGGAGGGCAAGGAGAGTACAAGTGGTTGTAGGTGGTGGTCAAGGAATGCGGAGATTCTTTCGGTGGGAGAATTGTAACTGGAAACTATAGGACGACAGGGGATGTTGGGTTTGTGTATTTTTGGGAGGAGATAAAACTGGGGTGTTCTGGGGTTTGGGGGTGAAAGTAGGGATATGTCTTGGGAGGTGAGGCCTTCTTCTGGTCCGGAGTGGAGGAGAAAAGACCGAATTTCGGTTTGGAAAGTTTGTGTTGGGTTTTTGGTTAGAGTGGTATATGTGGATGTATCATTCAGGTGAGCGAGGGCTTTGGAAATATAATCTTTGGTGTTTAGAATTACAACAGAGGAGCCTTTGTCGGCGGAGGTAACAACGATGTTAGGATTGGACTGTAGGGTTTTTAGGGCATGACGTTCGTTCATGGAGAGGTTATTTTTCGGTCTGAGATGTTTTCTGAAGGATTGATTGGAAACTTTTTCGATGAGGAGACGTATAAAAATTTCGACAGGATGGTTACTAGGAAGGGGTTTTGGCTCATGAGTTGAAGCCGGGCGGAATTTGTCAAGTGCGGGATTGGTTTTTAGGTTACTGAAAGGTTTACTTTGTGATTTCCAGAAGGCGCGCCATCGAAGGTTTCGGCAGAAATTGAGGGTATCAGTGAGTATGTTTATGTGGTTTATTTTTGGTGTAGGGGAGAAGGATAGGCCTTTGCTAAGAACGGATATTTCATTGTCTGAAAGGCTGGTGTTTGAAAGGTTTACAATGTCATGGGCATTGTCGGGGGGAGGGGGGGTGTTGGGATTGTTTGGTGGTGGCTGGCGTTTTGGAAAAACCGGAGGGCCTTTGGGAGGAGGGGGAAGGTTGTAAATGCTGCGGAGGTCAGGCTTATATTGAAAGAGTGGGGGTGGTTGAGGAGGAGGTGGCGGGAAAGGGTGAGAGTGTGGAATTTTGAGACCAACTCGGAAGTAGGAAATATACAAGTTGGACAGCTTTTTAAGGAGAGTTTGACGTTTTTGTTGGAGGGAACGTAGGGCAGACGAAATTATGGCGTTGAGTTGTGGAATTAGGTGAGCAGAAGCCAAAGAGATTATTTTAAAGAGGGAAAAAAGGTTTGATTTGTGTTGTTCACGAATGCATTGGTATTGCATAAGGATAAGGTGGGTGTATTCTAAAGATTTTTGGTAAGAGAATGCATTAAGTATGGGGTGGATATCGGGAAGAGTAGCAGATAGTGGTAGGGAAATGACTAGACCGTTGGGAACGATTCCTAAGGACAGGCAGGAGGTGAGAAACTCGGTGTGGCTTGTGTATTTGGCGAGCTTATAGGCGTGACGGCGAAAATTTCGGATCCAAGACGGAATGGGATGAGGGTGGTACATGTTTAGGCGATTGAGAAGGTTGTGGAAAATAAATAGGAAACGAAGGAAGACAGTGGTGAGGGAAAGGATAGCACATTCAAAATAGAGCAGAATCCGCGGCGCAAAACCTGGTGCTGGATCCCACGACGAACACAGAAGAGACAGGAACAGTAGCTAGGTAGCTTAATATCACGATTGTACGGAAAAACTCATACGAGCGGCACAATAATTGGCTGACACAACATAACACAAATAGAAAAGAATAGACACATATAAAAGAACACTTACACGGTAAATTGTTCGAGCTTTCGGCCCTCTCAGGGGCCTTCTTCAAGAGAGACTGAAAATATGCTATGGAACAGGAGAGGGGAAAGAGTTATGGGCGTGGAGGGGAGGTGTGGAGGGAATGCTGGGAGGGAAATTAAATATGGCGGTTAAGGGTGGGAATTTTAAAGGAACGGAAGGATAGTATGTAGGCGGATTCACGAGTTCTCACCTCTATGTTGGTAGCTGAATCAGGTAGGGATTCTAGGATGCTGAGGGAAAAACACTGGTCGAATGAAAGGTTGTGGGAATTGGCGTGTGAAGGGATAGGAAGAGAAGAGAGTGAGGCAGAATTACAGGAGTATCGGTGATTATTCATTCGGATGGATAAGGGGGTAATGCATTCACCTATGTAGAAGGAAGTGCAATGCTTGCATGATAAAAGATAAATAATATTTTTTGAGAGGCAATTAGCGTGGGAACGAGGTGGGGGGGCTATGAGGGGATGTAGGGAGAGGGGAGTAGGCATAATAAGAGGACAGGTTTTACATCGGGGGCGGTTGCAAGTTGGGGAAATATTGGGAAATTTGTCACGGGGGGGCGCCAAAGGGTTGGTGGATCTCAGAAGGTTTTTGAGATTGGCGGGTCGTCTGTATGCGATAGATGGGCATTGGGGTAGTAAGGATGAGGTCGCGTCATTGTCATGTAGAATTGGGAACAGTTCTTTAAGGAGGGTTTTCAGTCTGTGTGATCCGGGGTAATAGGTGGTGCAAAGGTTGAGTCCTGCGTCAGATGTGGGCTTGTTATTGTGTGGTGTGTGTGGTCGGGTGGAACGGTGGATTTTATTTCGTAGCAACTTTTCTGGGTAACCGCGTTTGAGGAGTGCAAGGTGTAGATTGGCAAGGTATTTGTTGAGAGTGGCTGTGGTGTTGCAAATTCGGTGTCCGCGGATAGAGAGAGAGTTAGGAATCGAGCGTTTTGTGTGTTGAGGATGACAGCTAGTGTGGTGAAGGTATTGCTGATGGTTAGTGGCTTTGATGTGTACTGAAGTAGTGAATTTGTTGTTTTGAAGTGAGATGTCTGTGTCAAGAAAGGTGATAGTGGAGTCTGAAATGGAAGAGGTGAATTTAACCGTGAAAGATGAATTTAAGGCGGATAAGAAGTTGTTGAGAGAGTCAGAGCCATGTGTCCAGAGAATAAAAATATCGTCTATGTAGCGGACCCAGAAAAGAGGTTGAAGGGGTTGCTGTGACAGGAAGGTCTCTTCGAGATGGCCCATGAAGAGATTGGCGTATGATGGTGCCATCCTCGTTCCCATCGCTGTGCCTTTTGTCTGTAGGTAAAAACAATTTTGGAAAGTGAATGCATTTTTTGTAAGGACGAAAGTGGCAAGATTGAGGAGAAATTCCGTTGAGGGGCGCTGGGGTAGGGGGCGCAGAGAAAGATAATGCCGGAGGGAGGATAAACCTTCTGCATGGGGAAGTATTTTTACTCTTGTGATCTGCTTGATTCCGCCTTCCCCACCTCTTCTGTGTTTGTCCTTTATATGTATGAATATTTGTTCGCCGTATGGCGGGATTTCGTGTTTGAATGTGTGTATAATAAGTATATAAATACTATATATATGTATATACATATATAAATACATGTATATACATGTATAAATACTATATATATATATATATATATATATATATATACACACACGTGTGTGTATATGTATATATATACACATACATACATACACACACACACGCATGCGGACACGTCTGTACACATTAATAGAATAATTTCAATAAAAGCCATGTCGCCCAGGTAAAGACCTCCTGAAGAGGAATACGAAAAGATACAAATAGGTATCTGCTAACACAGCTACTGCTGCACTACTTTTTCTTGGGCGTATTTAAAATGTTCACGAAATTCGATCAAATCAGTTAGTGACTAATGCAATGGGAATGCGCTAATGAGGGAGTGCCCATGCAGGGAAGTAAATTCATTGATGGAACAAGCATTACTAAATTGAACGTTTTAGCTTCTGTTACATTTTTTCACCGTAACATACGTGGTGATCCTCGGACACAACTTAATAAGAGAGAACAATCGGAAGGATCCAGAGCGCAACATTTCCAATTTAATTTCCTCTAAATTTAATGTCCAATTTCGGTTAATTTATTTATCTCCATTTCCAGGCATGATTATTTTAACTCTTGGCGATATCACGTAGTCACGTGTAATAATTATTTGCCCAATTGGTATTCGGTGAGTATTATGGAATAGGTCAGGCTCTAAACCCTGTCATCAGCCTGGGAAGCTATGTTTAGCCGTATTATAATGTAAGCTGTTATAGATTACCGAGGTATATACATGGAACACAATATGATTTAAAATTTTTCATGTACACTTTTTTGAATGGAATTTTTCTGGCCAAACTTTCCTTAGATATAATTCATTTATGGAGCTGGCCAATGCAAGGTTGCTAGGCCTTAAGATACTTTCTGTTTATTACGTAAATCTACATTGTACATCGTAAAGCTAGAATCTGAAATACTCTCTATCCAGGTGGGTATGAGGAAAGATATGCAGGTCAATGTTCGTACAAAATATTAGCGGATTGAACTAGATGACTGACAATAGTTTGCTAGAGTGTTGAGAAAATCTTTGCCTAGTGTAGCCTGGACACACATTCACATCGAAATGTCGCCCTCACATCATGACTCTCGCAATGGCCTCCGGTGCAATTGAGGACGGCGGACGGCTTTTATTAATATAAGATTCACCTCGAGGTAGTGATTCGATTTAGAACGGTTCTTGTGGTATTAATATCTCATGCCTAATTCGAAAAATGTTTTCACGTAAAACGATCGGCGAGCGATAAAATAGAGCATCTCAACTTTAGGAAGATAATCAATAAATGGTGCAGGATACTCGCGCAGGAAACCTACCGTTAGGCAGGGCTGCGAATTATCCCAGATATGGAGAATCATGGCCGTCCAGTTATGATGCACCCGAAAATGTAGTTGCTTGAAGTCCATATTGCTCATGTTCATCTTATTTCCGAATATAACGACATATCCTATCAGTGCAGTGCCGTGCCGGTTTATCCCGGTTAGGGTTGATCGGTTGCGTGATAACCCAACGGTCGTCGTTATGACACTCGCCGGTAGTGCTTCATGCCCTTCACTGCATCCCGATTTCCTGGTGTGTTGCTCCGATTCCCTTGATGGGAAGGGTAAGGGGCGAAATGAAGCACTTCCGCTTACCCGATGAATACTATAGTCACTATTTTCCCCTTTGCATTTGTGACATTTAGTGACCAAGCCCTTATGTCTCCTAATTAAAATTATGGATAAAGCATTGTCTTCATTTGGTGGATTGCTATGTCGAGGCTGATGAAAGAAATGGCAAATAATTGCGCATTCGATTGAATCGAGAGAACAAAATAGTTAAAACATTAGGAAATGTAATTGAATACCCTAAATTGAGGCGAAGAATTTTTTGAACCTTCAACGGTGTGTGGCTGTGAAGCGAGGAGTAAGGGCGAGTGGGACCTTGAGTTGCCGGTTGAAATAAAGCGTGTGGTTGGTAATACAATGATGCATGTTCACCAGGGCTCTTCAATGATTTTATGAATTATCGTGTTTGGCAGTAATGCATAGGTGAGGTGGGTATTATGGGTGGAGGTGTTGATGTGCGCGTTCTTCTATGCGTCGACGATGCGACATTGTTGGCTGAAACCCCACAAGACGTACGGGATTAGTTTCTGTGAAGTAACAGAGAGAGAGTGAGTGAGTTGAGTTGATAGTAAACGTGTTCAAAAGAAAGTAGTTTCATTTGATTAGGAGAATGGAAAGAATGAGTGCATTGTATTAAAGGCGAAATAATTGGGAAAGTGGATGATTTCATGTGTTTTAGCAGAATGTTTATAAAAAGATAGCAGAATAGATGAAGAGATTAAAAGACGCCCGAATTCTGCCGAAAGTCGCATGGTTTTTTGTCTCTTCATCTTGAAAGTATTGACTGTTTGTTTTAGACAGAAAAATACCCCTCAACTCGAGGAATATTAGAAGTATCGGAAAGAGAAGAGGACGTATGAAAAGTTGATGAATACGACGAAGACGAGAGATGCACGCAAATATAGGTCAGTTTGGAATAATTTTTAAAAGAGAGGAAGCATCCTGTAGTAAAATTAACGAAGATTGTTACCTCCGCATGTCCCTAAAACGAACGGTTTGAAGAGTATGTTTGTATGTATGTGCGCAGCTGTGCAAATTTAAACCAATCAGAAAAACCGGGTGGATAATCTTAAATATTGTCTGTAAGAATTATCAGCATTTTCGTTTATTATTAAGGGCGTGGTGCCTTTTCTGCCTCATAAGGAGGGACAGAATTTGCATTGGAGCAAAGTAATTAAATTTATGGGATAAATTTTAAAAATGTGTGTTGATCTCGACTGGTAAGGTTGAATTGGGACAGTTACGGGAGAAAGAAGGCGAGGGAGGGGGGACACCTTGCATCGCTGATGCTGGCCCGGCTGTGCGGCTTTATGGGGAGGGAGTTGGGGGATGAAAATGGGGACGATGGTTGTGATTGCCGGTGTTATTTTTGGGTGAAAGATGCACCACAGGGAGGATGACAATAAAGGGTATTTATTTAATGTCTGGGGTAGATTTTATATCAAAATTAATAGGATGTCTATTATGAAAGATTTTCTTTCTTTTTGCCGCGACTCTATAAAGTGTGAAATACATAGTTTTTGCTAGTAATTGAGATATTTAATTAACTCGGGGAGAAATGAAAAGGAGCGGGCAAGTTGAATTGAAGAGGGGGCAAATGGTCTCTTTTCTACCCCCTGTAACCATCAGTTTGTTTTTTTCAGGTTCAAAATCGCGCGAAAATTCCATAATTTATGTACTTAAAAAGGTAAAGATTGGACATGTACTGCTCAAAAATTAACACATATTCCTTTGATAATTGCTTCTGAATATAGTTATTTTTTGGGTAATATTTTTAATAATTGTGTGTATATTTTATATATATATATATATACAAACACACACATATATATACACATAATATACATATATATAATATATATATATATATTTATATATATATATATACACACACACACACACGAGGTATGTTCAAAATGTATGGCAAATTTTGAATTTTTGTGGGTTTCGTTTATTTGATTTTCGATTTTTTGTGGCGTTATGTTGGTACTTATGCCTCTCACTTATACCGAAAGGTTTGGCCATTTAGAATGTTCAGTTAATTGTTGACAGCTGTTTTGGTTGGACGTGTTTTAGCTTGTCTTCGATTTTTGCTTGTTCCAAAAAATGGATCAAAGAATCTGTGTCAAATTTTGTGTGAAAAACGAAATTAAGTGTGTGGACGCACTCCGAATGTTGTCTGTGGAATGTGGAGAAGCTATCTTGAACCGAAGCAACGTTTATTGGTGGCACAAAATGTTCTTAGAGGGCCGAGAAGATGTGAAGGACGAAGAGTGTGCCGGACGCCCGAGCACGTCAACGACAGACGAAAACCTTGATGAAGTGAAGAAAAAAGCATTTGCCTATCGTCGAATCACCGTTATAAGTTTCTGAGGACCTAAACATATTGATTGGCTCGTGCCATTCCCGTGGCCCGTGCATATGTCACGGGTCGCCGCGAAATTAGTATCAAAATTGCTCAATTTAGACCAAAAACAGCAGCGCATTAACATTGCTAAGGAGGTGTTGGACTCTGTCCGCCACGACCCGAATTCGCTCCAGAGGGTCATAACTAGTGACGAATCATGGGTTTATGGTTGTGACGTGGAAACTAAAGCTCAATCATCCCAATGGAAGCAGAGCCAAGACCGAAAAAAGCGCCCCAAGTTCGGTCGAATGTGAGAGTTTTGCTTACAGTTTTCTTCAATTACAGGGGCGTGGTGCATCATGAGTTCTAGCCACAGGGTAGAACGGTAAATAAGGAATATTACCTGCCTGTTATGCGCAATTTGCGTAAAAGCAATCCGCCACAAACGCCCGGATTTGTAGAAGAACAAAAATTGGCTTTTGCACCATGACAACGCCCCTGCTCACACATCCTTACTTGTGCGCGAATGTTTGGTCAAAAACAACATACTAATGATGCCGCAGTCAACGTATTCCCCAGTGACTTTTTCTTGTTCCCGAAACTGAAGAGGCCCATGAAAGGACGACGCTACGTTATGATTGACGAGATAAAGACAGCATCGAAGGAGCTGAACAAGATCACAAAAAATGATTTTTTGAAGCGCTTCGAGGATTGGAAAAAACGTTGGCACAAGTGTATAATATCTAATGGGGATTATTTTGAAGAGGACAAAATAGGTATTCATGAATAAATAAATATTTTTTGAAAAAAAACACAAACGTCGCGATATTGTTTGAACATACCTCGTCTATTCGTTCACATGGAAATAGATGGAAGGAAAAGGGATAGGAACGCATAGAAAGGACGAACACCAGAGAGGTGGGGAATTCTACGATTTCCCCCTCCCAAATCATCTTCCTAGATGTAAACGTATCATTTATAGACCAAAAATTTTACACTTCTGTACATATAAAACCCACCCAACAAACAATAATACTTACATTAAAACAGGTGCCACCCACATCACACCAAACGCTCCATTCCTTAATCCATGTCCATAAGAGGACACAGAATCTACACCAGTCCTCCTTGACGAGATTATCCTGAATCCCTTCTTAACAAAAGGATCCGAAGACTTGCTTACACTCCCAAACCTTCCTCCACCGCGGAAACCCACCCTCTTTCAATTTTCACCGCATACTTCCCGGGCCTAGAATCTCTGCGATTAATCCTAAAAGACCTCTACCCTAACCTCAAACACCATAATGTCACCGCCAACCTTTTTCCCAAATGTCCGATTGTTACTTTCAAACGCCCCGCCAACATATCAGATTTTCTCAAATCAACCAATCCACTCCTTAAATCCTCGCTCCGTCCCAAAACCACTCCCATGCCCTGCAATAAACCTAGATGCAAAACATGTTCTATTTTCAAAACCAGAATCCCATCCCTCTCCCACCCGCTTTTTAACTCTCTTTCACCAATTCCCTACCCCTCATATACCTCTAGCAATGTAGTTTACCTTCTGAAAAGCCAGCTTTGCCCTGCCTTTTATATTGGACAGTGTACCACACTCCTCAATATTAGATTCAATAACCAACGGGCCTCATGCAAGAATTCTTCCCTGATGGGTATGCTCCCAATCCCCAAACACGCCCCCGAACACAACACTCCCTTAGATAAATGCTATAGTGTATCCATGTTAGCATACCTCCCACCCTCTGACCTTCCACTGACACACAACAATAGAGCAAGCGTTCATCTGGCTCCTGGATTCCTGAGTTTTATTTATTTTACTGTTAAAAGCACCTAAGTATTCGAAGCGATAAACTCAAAGTAAATTTGTCAAAGATTAAATAACAAATTGAGTAGCTTCAAGCGTGATGTACTGGAAGTCGAACATAATGAATAACTGATCGTAGCACTTTTTATTTGATAAAATTTATTTTACGACCGGGTTTAGATATATTGCACCGAAATTCACCTGATTATGATGTAATGCATCGAAACCCGGTCGTATAATAAATTTTATCAAATGGAAAAGTGCTATGATTAGTTATTCATTTTGTTAAAGATTATTTGAAATAATGACTACGATTTATTTGTTAAGGTTCTCCTACAGCTGAAATCACTTAGAACCGTGAACTTTAGCAAATGAAACTCGCGCCTAACAATCCGACATTCTCGCTGGAGGAGAGATCGAACTTGCGACCTTCAGGCTGGCTGACGGGCGTGTTACCCTACGAGCTAACCGGATCGACTTACGTGTAGTCCGGCCAGCACTAAACGCATAGGTTGAGAATCAACTGCTCTGTCTCTTTAACTTGTAAGGCGTCTTGATGCGGTGGCCCATTCACTTAAAATGTTCACATTCTATTTTTTTTTATTTCGAGTGAAGCGGCTTAAATTCCGCGAAACGGTTCATTTTTTTGGCCGCTGCACTTTGACGCTGTATCCCCTGAGTAGTGTCCGTGGCGAGCGATTAAAAATGGCTCTGAAAAGCACGGTGGCACTTGTTCATGTATTATTTTCTCTGTGAGGTTTAAATCTCAGAGGTAGTGTTGATTCCCTTGTGGCTGGCTCCCCACTTCCTCATTCCCAATTCCTTTTTCCACGTGCTCCCGTCCCCCACCGCCACTTTTCCCACCACCCACCCACAACCGCAAGCCGCCGCAAACCCCCGCTCCTCCTCCCCTCTATCCCCCGGCTGCCCAGCAATTCTCTCCGCTCTTACGATCAGTCTCCATTTTGCTCTCGCCCATTATTAACCCTGACAGTGCATCCTTCTCTAAACCCTTTCGAAACAGCTGCCTCACGCGGAGCAAATGTTCGTATCCCGCGTGATAAGCGAATACTCATCTTCGTTCAATTTTCTCGGTGAAAAATTGGTAAACCCATGCTTCCGAAGTGACTGCTCTGTATGAATTAGCACTGCCGTTTTTCTCCATACATACGAGTGTTTCATGCTTGCCTTTTTGATTTAATCTGACAAAATCGTAGAGCGCTATTAATATCGCTCCCCCCTGGTAGAGAAACATTCAATATTATTATTATTACTGTTTTTATTCTAGATAATCTGATTGTAGTGTGTGAAGTCCGATTTGCATCATGTTTGAATGATCTGAAAAATATTGCAATTGATTTTGCAAAAGGTAAACGTCTTTTACTGGACACGTTCCACTTCTCGTACATCCTACCTCTTTTATGGCGTCCGAAATACCCGCTCTTTACCTCCCTCGACCCCGCTTATTCAGCATACCCCCCCTCCATTAAAGCTCCCACCCTTCCGCTATTTCTTAACATCTCCGACTATTTTCCCTGCCTGTTTCCTTTCGCTTAATATGCTCCCGAAAAACTTCTTCTCTTCCTCTGTCGGATCTGTTATTTATTTGTGTGCCTTCCTCTTCCTCCTTTTTCAAAATCACATCTCTATGTCCATAACTTGTTTCCATCACTTTACTGAGGTCCCTGTAAATTGATAATTTTCCCTCCTCTTTGCTGATACTTGACTAGTTAATGAAATGTGTCTCTTATCGCCCTTACTGTTATCTCCGTTGTATTATAAATTGCTACCCAGATAAAATTCACTTATGTTCTTATTTACGACCTCCTAATGCGACTTACAACTTCGCCTTCTTCTTGCTTGAAAATGACATCATTTTTGCTTTCTTCATAATCGTTTTTGCGCATTGTTAATCTTAATGTTTTACATTCATTCTGTGTTGAACTCAGCTAGGCAAACGCCGGCAAATCAGCTCTCTCACAAGTGCTCTTAAATGAAACTCACTCTGTCAGGCTTAAATTTGTATAATTCCTTCATATGGAAGGTCAAGAAAGAAAAAATTACATTATCTTTAGTCTGAAGATTACATGATGCGGCCCACAGGCGTTGAGTTTACGCAAAAAATGCTTTCTTTCCTCGTCCATCCTAGATAAATATAGCGATATGATTTCAGTGAGCATTTCCAGGTGTCGACATATTATTTTTTTTTTTAACACTAACCAATTTCTTCCAATCTGATATACCTTTGTAACTTTGTGGAATTTATTACTACCATTAACTAATTATTCATGAGTGTTATAAGTGGTTGACAGTCACTTCGGCTATGGATAATTTTCTATTATTCTGTTATGTTTTCTGTTTAAGTAATATGTTAGGGTTTATTAATTGAACATATATTGCCTCACATGTTTTCACAAATACTTTCACAACACTTGTTTACAATAGTCTCAATATATGATATTGCTATTTAATGTATTTTTATAAACAATCTAAAGCTCTGGCAGGCAAAACGAGGCCTCTAAGCAGAATTGTTAACGATTTTAACTTAATAGCACCTTGGCCTCATGTAGGGTAGGAAATAATTCAACAGGAAAATATATTAAAAGTTAGTCAAATTTAAGTGTTTATATTGTAGCAAGACATGTGTGTTTAACGTTTGATCGTCATAAAGGCGTTAAACGTTCAAACTTGGAAGCCAGTGTCCTGCTAAAATAATTAGCACTGACATGTAACTAAGTTGTAATTTCTTTTCACTCTTAAATGGAATGTCATCAAGTCAAGGCAACCGCAGTCAACTTTACTGTAAGCATTAATGGTTAGCCGCGGATAAATATTTTTGTATTTATAAAGCTTATACCTTCGTTATGTTCATTAAGCCTGTTATAATTCAAACTTTTTTTGCCAAGGAGACTCTCCTTGGTTTTGGTCAGTCCACCGATTAAATTCGGTTATCCCTATCTTCAATTATTGAATGGCATCTCGCTAATGCATTCATAAGCCTGTAAGGATTACTTTTCAGGAACTTTTGCGATAATTACCGCAGTTGTTTGAGTTATGGCACTTTTGTGGTGCGTCACAGTTCTTCACCGCCTTGTTAATTTTGGCAACACCTCATACCCAATCAGAAGAAAAATGGCGGGAGCACATCAGGCCATTCGCAGATTCCCGATCGCAGCGCAGAGGAGTAGTGAGGGATGCGTGATTCGTCGGGTCAAATAGCGCACGCGTCTCAATCAAACGTAGTATGTGCCATCAAATTTAGTCGGACTATTATTGCTAGAAACCAAGGGACACGACCGCATATATCTTCCCACAGCCCTCCCCCTCCAGCACCTCTCTTCTCCCACTTTTCACTCGAACTATGTGAACCACGTATTACCGAACCTATACGTATACTGACTAGGTTGCATTGCAACAATACCTGGGGCATGCAAAATAAGTCTTTGGAAAACGAAATGACTATTGTGCTTATATAACATGAAGCAATTTCATCAAGCGATATCATTGATTTGATTTAAAGAAATTGTTTTTGTGAGTTGAATATATTATATATAGTGAGTGAGTTGTATATATTTTAGCCGTATTATTCAATTTATAATGATATTTTTTATTGAGTTAACTTTCATATTAATTATTTGAACGATTATTGTATGGTATGGTAGTCTGTTATATTCGGCCAAAATTTAAAAATTTCATCGTTATAATTACAGCCACTTGGGATATTTTGGGTTGGTAATTCAGTGGCCTGCTAACCCAGAAGTTCAAGTCCAAATTGGGGATGGTTGGTATGTTGAATCTGGTAGTTGGGCCCCTGGGAAACCTGATGGCACGACAAAAATTTACCAGGATCTCTAGGGGCACAGAGACAACCAGAAGTGTCTGGAGATTAAATATTTTTGAAATTTGACAAAAAATGACCAATGTTAAATAAAAATATTTGACGAAAACCTCCAATTTTACCAATTGTTATTTTAAGAATGGTTATATTAACTCTAATGGGTTTTGTTGGCCATCCGGTAAAGTAATGTCTTAGTTTCATGCTCAAGCCAGTTTCTGAAGGAGTAAATCCATACTGTAATGCCTTGCTCCATAGCCTATTAAGGTATTGAAATGAACAGATTAGGCCATATAGGGTATTTCCAAAAAAACTGAAAAAAGTTTGGGGAAGTAGAAAAAAATGGCATTGATATACTTGATAATTAATTCCAAAGATTCAAATTTTGTATGCATTAATTAAAATTGAACTACTTAAATAACGCAATGCATTATTCTTTGTTTTATTTTTTCAGTGTCAACAAAATCAACAGATTATCAGACTTCCAGTACTGTCGAAATCTTCAAGAATTGTATGTTAGAAAAAATGAAATTAGAGATTTAAATGAAGTGTGCTACCTACAAGATCTACCCAACCTGAAGTGTTTGTGGCTAGCAGATAACCCTTGTGCAGATATTTCTTTGTAAGTTATGCTTTTTCTATATTAATAGATCATTAACTTAGGAGATCAGGAGCAATATTATTAGATGTCCGCCATCATCAGTTTTCATCACTTTGAAAAAACATTGGTGACATTTTGTTCAACATTTACAGGTCAATAAAGTCATCATTCGTGAACCATTAATTGAAAGTTGTTTTCAACAAGAGGGTTACTAATTAGAAAATAAGGGTTACAAATTTGATTGTTTTATAATTGAACAGAGTAATTATTGTAATTTCATGCTACATCTATGAATTGCCTTATTCTTAAAGTATGTATGCAGTAAATGCTGTGCCGAGATTTGGGGAAACATGAAAATAATTGTTATGTTAGTAATCACTGACTGACAGGTACACTGGTCAATTAGGATGGCATAAAATGTTTTGGGGATGAGGGCATTGGACTACTTAGGTCCCGGGTCCGATTCCAGGGCATGCATACCAGGCACACTCAGCTCCACCCAAGCAGTATGATTTTTTGGGTACCAAATCCTCCTGGGAAACCAAAGGCAGCACAGGGAAAGGAACTGACCCTGATGATGAAATACCCTGATGTGTGAATTTTACATGCTGTCGGGCATAGTACTGGATAACCTCTATCATCGCCAATCAAACTGACTTTCAGGTTGATTACTGTGTTAATGGTTTTCTTAAAACTATTGCTTGAAAAGTGCCTGCCAACCTTTGAATTCCAACATGATGGATGTTTTGACTCATCCACAAATCTTGGCTCACTTGACTGCCTACTGGCTTTTAAAATGATTGTTCAGTTGTTATTACTTAATGGCATAACTATATGTAGCCTATGTAGTTATTACCTAGGTAACTCTTGTATATTATGAGTACAGGTAAAAGAAAAGTACTGTACTACTTGTACTAACTTTAAAAGAATAAGCCATATTTTTATGCATTATCATAAATAATGTTACTCAGTTTTCATTGATAAGAATAATTATTTTTTTAAATGTTTTAGAGTAAAAATTGCATGTCCAGTTGTCTGTGCTCTCTTGTTTTTTGCATGCAAGGTATTTTCTTCAAATACCTTCAAATAGCCTGGTAGACTTTCTCATCTTTTCTAATTAAAGCAAATAATTGCCAGCAAAATGTGAAATTGAAATAGGAGTAAGTAAATTAGTTTTTAATAGAAAGATAGCTTCTAATAAAAAAATATATGCTGCAAAATATGGAACAAATTCAGGTCTTGGCATAAATAGCTCGGGTAATAAATTCATTCAGCAAATATTTCCATCTAGATTGTTTAGCAACTTTATAGTAATCGCTATAATTTTTAATTTTATTAGGAAGGCTGAAAAGTTGTACCTAGACGTTGATCACTGATACTGTAATTTCTTAGAAAACTTGTACACTATTTACTAATTAATTTAATTCACCAGTGCTTGGTTGAAGAAATTACGTTTTGTGGATGATAACTTGATAAGGTTGTATGAAATTCTTCTATCTTTATTAAAGAAATTTTCCTGAGAGCATGACATAATGAGTTTGCTGATCAAACTTTATTAGGAAAATAAGATAGAGGTCTTAGACTTGGTTTTTATATTATATCGTTCAAGTGCTTGAATTTTCTTGAACCTGTCAACTATTCAGAGTAGAGTGTCCACATTTTGAAAATATGTCTCCTTGTTGCTGGCATGTTGAAATTCAGGAAAATAAAATTTTGGATTTTTATAATTGACCAAAAAAATCATCTACAGCAAAATCAATCCGAAGGAAGGCATTCTCCACCAGGAGTTTGTGCCTCAGAGATAGACAGTGAACAATAAATTTTACATGGAAGTCTTCAAAAGGCTGCAGAAAGAGTGTAACTTGTCAGGAAGATGATCTCTGCCAACTGGAGGCTGCACTATGACAAAGTGTTGTCCCACAATGCCTCCCTTGTGACTGAGTACCTGGCCAAGCACAAGGTGTAAGTGCTGCCTCAGCCACCCTGCAGCCCCAATATTGAACTGCTAGATTTCTATTTGTTCTCAAAAATAAAAAGGAGTTTCAAAGGCAACCATTTTGGAATGCTGGATAATGTCAAAGAGACTGATAGGTTGCCTGAATGAGGTTCCCATTATGTCCTTCCATGAATCATACAGTGACTGGCAGAGGTGCTGGAATCAGTGTGACAAAGTACAAGGGTGCTATTTTGAATAATTGTAGTGCATACTCGGTACTTTTGTCAATATGAAATTTTTTCTCCAGATTTATTCTGCTTATTTTTGGAATAGACCCTCTACACATCTTGAGATATATGCATGCATATCTGATTGGGCGTAAATGCTTGGATAAAGTGTTGTTTTATACACATACATAATTTTAATATGTGGATTTATGGATGGAAAGACATTGGTAAGGGATAATAAAAATTAGTGATGTTTTCTCTCATTTCAATAGGTACCGTCCAACTGTGCTAAAGGCATTGCCTCGATTACAAAAATTGGACAATATAGCTGTGGAGCCAGAAGAGGTCCAAGATGCAATGAGAAGGGGCCTTGACCTCTATCACCCAGAAGAGCAACAACCTCATCCACCCTCTGAATATGAGAACACGAGCTCAAGAAGGAAGACTTCTAACCATTCACGTCAAGCGTCTCCTTCAGATTCCCCTGAAGGGTCCCCAGAGCAGTGTTGGACACTTAGACCAGAAACTCCGGTTCACCATCATCAACAAAGTCCAAGTAATGGGCATGAGGTAAGAATCCCTCAGAAATTGATAGAATTGTTTTTGTGAAGCACATGCAACTTAAACACATACTAAACTTCAGGCATTTCATGTAAAGTTTCATCCCTTTTGAGTAATACCTAATTCAAAGCTCAGTTTGGTTTGTTTTATGGATGAATTATGAATAACATCAACTGGTTTTGTAACTGTAAGTAGATACTGCATTTGCTCAAGTAATTTTTGCATGCTAATAAGTAATGCATGCATCACATGTATTACCATACATATTTGTATTTTTAGTGTATTAAATTGAAATATTAGTTCACCAACTAATTAAGTCTCACTTCAGAAAATGAATAGATTAATCTTCCAACATGGTGGCTTTTAGATGTGTTTGTTATCATGAGCGTATTTTAGTTTTTAGTCATAGTTAAGATAATTTTTTCAGCATCTGTAGTTGAAATTTTCATGTTAATGTACATTATGTAACTAAAAGTTGATTAA
Source organism: Hetaerina americana (assembly GCF_022747635.1). Taxonomy (NCBI): domain Eukaryota; kingdom Metazoa; phylum Arthropoda; class Insecta; order Odonata; family Calopterygidae; genus Hetaerina; species Hetaerina americana. The sequence continues at coordinate 298,364 of NW_027286816.1, read as the reverse complement.
ACCTGTTCTGCATGCCATGATGAAATTTTCTAATACATTCGTATCTTTTTCATTAGGTATTTCTGTTAATTAAATTTCACTCTAAATATTTAATTTTAAAAATTTTTTAAACAATATTAATTCCACTGTAAAGTTTGAAAAGAAAGTAAATGACAAATATTAGTGTGACCTTTATGACTCATGAGGCAGTTTTTTTTAGGTTGCCAGTCAAGGAAAGAGGAAGAATGTAGGTCTCATTGAGGTAGAAAGTCTGGATTGCATAGAAGATAGTATATAACTGTTTATGCATTAAAAATATTTCTGTGTGTGTTGAGCTAAACTTTTCTCTCAAAAATGGGTAATTTTTGCTTTACTTGCACCTTGGTTCTCATCTTGGATTGTGTAAGAGGAGTGTAAAATGGCCTAGGATATGTTTTCATGTTTGATTCCTAAATTACTTCATTTTTATTCATTAGTGTGATGCAGAGATTGGAGTATTTCTTTTATGTCGAAATAGAATTTACAGATTTGTTTGTACAATGCTTTATGCTATGTTTGATGAAACCAAATGCTAATACAAACTTAATGATAATTTTAGATCAAATTTTATTTAATCAAAACATACTTTTTACAAATTTAATTTCACAATGCAGCTATTCATTTTAGCTCCAGTTAAGGTCATAGTTTGTGGAGATTTCCTATTTGGGGAGTAAATGAATAGAATTTGCTTATAAGTTACTTAGAATATTTATAATAAATAGTAGAACTTAAGATCTTTTTTATTCAAGTAATGCATGGGTATGTAGTGTGATAGCTGGGTTGGAGTGGTTGAGCATTTTTGTTGAGAGGAAAGTCCTGTATTGAAACATAGGTGATTTCTATCACCCTCTATCATATCAACCATTGGGTTCACTCAGTGGTCAGTAATGTATGCATGCTGATGCATTATTACTAAAATACAAATAGCCTTAGTCATTGGGAATAAACTTGCAAATGGACAAGAAATAAGGTAGGATTTGCTATCCTAAGAATGATGAGGAAATATTTTGATCTCTGGACACTTTGAGTTCTCAGTGCACCCATCTAATCTCGACAAGCATTCTTTTGCCAGTAGATTTCACCTGAACCAAACCAGCAGAGTTTATCTATGGCCAAGGCAAGGCTAGAACCCGTGACTTATAAGTTAGCGCAGAGACACGGGTATATTACCCACCAAACTAACCAAGTCAGAAACTCTTTGGGAATAGACCCCTTTATCCTCCACATCTCTCAGCAATCTCACACAAGGTGACCACTCATTTGGAACAATCAGTAAATTGGGAGCCTGGCAAGGGGTAGAGTACACTAAAACCTAACAATAGACCAACCTTGTCAGAGGAAGGAGGAAGCTTTGCCCAAGTTATCCCGAACAGTGCCAAACCCTGGATGAACTCTACTGAAAGGGCGATTAATGGCATGAGAGCCCATTCACAGCCCCTAAGTGGGTCCTGGGCAAATGAAGTGTATTGAGTCTAGCCATCAGACCAGCAGTTGAGCAATTCTGGTGTAGCACATACGTGAGAATCTACATTTTATGCACTCAAGTAAACTTAAAAGAAATGATTTGATAATTAAAAGAGAGTTATTGAACTGAACACCAGATTGAAATGGAAAAAATATGAGATGGTTGGTCTCTAAAGTAGAGAGAGGAATAATCCTATAGGCAATCCCAGTAATAGATACATCTATAACATTTGATGGGAGTTTTTTCCTCTTTTGGTAATTATTATTGTATTGGCAATAGAGTGATTCCCCATTTATAAATGATATATTTGCTTTATCTGAATGCCATATTTAAAATTGAATGATGCTGGAACCACTTGCTAAGCTTGCCATATCTAGACACACAGAAGAAAAGGAACAAAGAGTAATAGGATGAAAATTAGAGTAAAATTCCCACTCTGCACCCACCCTGATAATTGAAATACATAGAAACTTAGAGTTGGGAGCAAGTAAATATGCTCATTGATACACATTGGAATGTTTTCATACTAACCATAAATTTTGATCAATGTTTTTTAGGTAGTTAACCACAGGAATTTTCATGAAAGAATGCTAACTTTTATGAGACTAACAGAATGGCAGCCTCAGTGATCGTATTTACTTGACCTGAAAAGTATCCAAGAAGATTACCCTAGATCCACTAGTAAACCAGTTTCAGTTTTTCCATGAATTTTTCTGTCATGCTGTTTCATTTAAAGTGCTGATTTTTCCGAGTTACCCCATTTAATAAATCAAAAGAAATTGAAGGCTTTCTATGGCTATATGTGTAGGCTTCTGTGCAGTCTTCTATATTTTGCCATGCTGAATTGTTTTCATATTAAGCTTTAGCAAAGTAGCAAAATTTAGATGCTCTGAATTATATAAATTGAATATCTCTTGTCATGGACAGTGCAACTAGAGCAAATGCAGTATTTACTTTACAGGATTACTATTGTCTTCTGTGCCACAATTCTGTTCTGTATATTTCATTGTTTTGCAGCAATTTATAAATCTTTATTCAATATTACACAATAACACATAAACATCTATTAATGTTGATACATAGATGCTTGTGGTATACATTCACAGTTTTCTGATATCTTCATAGCTAATCAACCATGCAGTAATTTTTATGAACTTTACAATAGCAATTTAGGTGTAGCATGCACCTTAAATAAGGCAATTCATTCACATTGTAAACTTATAAGTTCATAGAACTTTCATTGTAGTACAAGTGATTAGTCATGCACAAAGATTTATATTAAGTATCATTACTTCAGAGTTATGACCATATTGTTGTCTACAAATGAAGATTAATTTCTCTCATGTATGAGATGTGCATAGATAAAAAGTTGAATTGAAATATTTCATACTTTCAAATTGAGTAGCTTCAGGCGTGATGTGGTGGAAGTCGAACATAATAAATAAATAATCGAAGCACTTTTCCACTTGATAAAAATTTTTTTTATTTTACGACTGGGTTTCGATATATTACAGCATCATCAGCATCATAAGTTCACCTGATGATGATGTAATACATCGAAACCCGGTCGTAAAATAAAAAAAATGTTATCAAGTGGATAAGTGCTTCGATCAGTTATTCATTTCATACTTTCCTGGTGAATGAACTTTCCTGATGAACTCCTCTTGAGATTGGGCAATGTTTCTCTCTGGTCAATGTTTTACTCTGCCATTGTTCTCAGGGGTTTTAGTGCTGGGCCAAGTTTTTTGCTTCACTCTAGGGTTATGCTTGAGAGGAGATGTTTTAATCTCCTCCATTTTGCCTTTGGGTCTCATTTTTTCTCGAAGTGTATATAAACAGAGAAAAAACTTGACCCAGCACTCAACACCCTGAGAATAATGGCCGAGCCAGCCGTCAAAACTTGGTCACCACACCTGTTTGAAATCCCAGGAGGACTTCATTGATCAGTTAAACTATTTATCATTATTTATCATTATGTAGAATATAAAGGTTGGCTGTTATTTTTTGGTAGCTCTGAAATTCATGCTTTTCTAGTTCTCGGAGAAGATTTAACATATGCACCTATAAAGCAAAGCACGCTTAAGAATTGTTGCACGCCACTGTTGAATGCTGACTTATCTTTGAAGTGTAGGTATTTAGGCAATAAAATTGATCATCCAACTTATTTTCATCCCTATTGTAGCCACCTCTCAGCAAACTATGTTATGACTCTTAACGTAGAGCTAGAACTGTTATGCAGTAGCAAAGAAAGACATTTTGTTGCTCTCTGTTTAGTGTTTATTTTGGTTTCTGTGTTCACTTAGATCAAGATCAGACTTCAATTTGGATAATGCAGTTAAAGTTCATGATCAAGAAAATTGAGATTGTCTATAAAAATTAAAGAGAATGTTCAACTATTTTGTGGAATGCATTATTCTTTTGCCTCCATCCTCAAGGCTGTCTTTTAGAGGTGCTGACTTGGTTAGTTTGCTCGGTGGTAACTAAATGCTAACCCAAAGTTCCATGGGTTTCATTAACTCCTCCAAATTAGACCTCATGAATTCATTTAATATATTCTCATTTGGGAAGAATGGTTCAGTGTAACTGGTTGCTCTAAATTAAAGAGCGCACCACTGTCACGACATGGTACCTACATATATGTATTTGTTTGCATTACATAGATTTAACGGTGTTTGTATGTATTTTTATGAATATGATTTGTCATCACTCGACTTGATAATGCCTTCTAATGGAAACGTTAAGTAATAAAGATATAACTATGTAACACTTCAATTTTCTGTTTGCATTTATGAATTGTAATGTGTGTCATTCACAAGGTTAGCTTGCACTCAGCCTAAATTTCTTAGTTATTAGGTCTACACACAATCATGGGACGTGATAAAGTTCTCACCTCACTAAGTATTCATTATGGGAAATTTTTTTTTTAATTTCCTAATGTTAACAATTAGACAACTCTGCATAATATTTCAGTGTGGACTTCTTATGGGACATTACATCATGAGCTTTGTTTTATGTAACTGAAGTGAGTCTGTCTCTGTTATCGAACATGTACTTAGTAATGCTTATTTTTTACTCAAAATTTGGCATTTATTGGTAAAATGATAAGAAACCCCATTAAAGTATGATTCAAAGTTTAAAATAAGATATCTCTAAATTCTGCTGGTATCTTTGGAACCATGTTTTCCATCGCTGGAAAGCCATTTTGACCATTTTCTCATTATGAATGAACACACTTTTAAGCAATCAGAATGAAGGTAGGGGGTTTGGAAACAGCCTATGAATGGGGGGGGGGGTGTAACAAAGGAGATGGAGGACCTGTAACATTTCACTTTTTACTATTTCCAGAAGGCATGAATAGTCTTTTGCCCTTCACAGCAGTTGTAATTTGTATATTGATTGCCCCCTTGTGATTCTTACTTGGGAGTAAATTATTTCCTTTGAATTTGGTCATTGTCAGTATAATTATCATGGCCTAGTGTGGCATATTCTGTGACTTTCTCACTTTTGAAATCACTGCTATGATCTTTTGTTCTTGTTTTGAATATTCTCTGAAGTTCACCATGTTTTAAGATTTTCCCTTTTTTTAATCCTATTGGTAAAAAAATCCTATGTTTAACCATTTATATGAGTATGTAGAACTGAGTTTTTACCATATAGATTGATAATTAGTTTTTTATGACCATGGGATATGATGTTTGTGATATTACAGTCTGTGACATAGGCATGATGTTGGAATTTACAATGTATAGCTCTTCAAGTACTCATATTGGGTTAGATTATGCAATTAAGTGTGTAAATGATTTTAATGGCACTACAATTTGTAATCTGTAAAACATGTCCATGGGTAAGTTTTTGTAAATGTACTTTCAATTATTAAGTTAGTGAATTAATTTGTTACATAAGTAGTAATTTCAAACTTATACTGCATGCTACATTAGTAGTTACTTTTATATTACCAATTCTCACTACTAATATCTATGGTAAATGTTATTTATTATTGTTGACTAAATAATTCGTTTCCAGAATTATTAGTCCTAATGCAATACCTTTATTTTTACTAGTAGTTGAAAGGAATTGAATTTATGTGCTGGTATCGGCACCAACAATATGTACTTGCAAGAAAGAAACGCTTTTGAACTGTGGTTGACACTTCTAATTTATTGTTGGCATGAGTATTAGCCTGTGCGTGGGAGCTTGGGAGTGGCCTAAATTGGAAATAACCTTATTCATGCAATTACAGTTTATGCTCATGTGATACTATAATATTAGGAAATTCACTTACCTTATCATAGGTATGGCTGTTTGATAGTTTCATTCCAGATGAAATAAAGGGACACCCTGCATTTACATGAACAATTCTTATAGATAAATCACAATACAGCTATTACAGCTACAGTATTTGTACTAGTATGATTATGCTTTGAATGAATTTTATTTTGATGATTGTTTTAAAGTAAACACTTGTTAACTCATGGTGATTTTCTAAATTTAGAATTAGTATATTATATATATTGATTTTGGTCCTATTTACAATTTTCTGAGTTTCTCATATATTCTTTGCAGTTTAAATCTCAATACCTTATGTGGCAGATTATGAATATTCTACAATTAGTGCTGATTTCTAGCTGACTATATTATGTAAATTGTTTCAATGGTCTGTGAAGTCCTTATCAACTATATGCATATACACATTGTGTTGTCAGAATTGTCAGAATTTGTCCCTATGGTAGGAAAAATAATTTTGGAAGTGGATATCCTTTCCACAAAGAGCTTTACCTAGTAGTAGGAAGTTTGCATGTATGTCACAAACAGGAGGGGTTTGAGGAAAAGGGGGAGTGTCCTGAGGAGGAAGCTGAGGCATCTGCTGAGAAGTCAGCCAGTGCAACCTTGATGGCTGCATCATCACCACATGCCGACGATGAAAGTGGTGAGGGAGGTGCCCCACCACTGGAAGATGTGGATCTTGAAAGGGTGCGCCCTACTGCTGTTTGATGGAGAAAAGATTTATTTTAAAGGGGGGAGGGGAGCAAGGAATTAGGGCAGGTGTTGTAACAGGCACTTGTGAATGTTAAGGAAGTGAAAATTTTGATTTTTTTATGTTTAGGAGGGTGAAATGCATGCTAGCACCTAAACATTATATTGGTGGCAGCATAGAACACTGAATGCTGGGATAGAAATTGCTATTTGGCCATTTGTATATGTCATGAAGATTGAGAAGTTTTGATTGTGCCTTGGAGAAATGCATTTTGTAGTTGGTTCATCTGGCAATGTAATTAGAAATTTAGTTTATGCTTTCGATTGTCATAGAAACTTGAAAAAAGTTACATTCTATTTCCACCTTTTTAGACTCGCTCTGTTGTTAGGCTGAGATAATTTACATATGTCTAATCATTAACTTCAAATTTCATGCAAAAATGTGTACACAAAAGTTCAGGGATTTGTGATGAATCTAAAAGCATGCATGCTTAAATAAAGTATTAATCATTACTTAAAAGGTAATATTGTTCATAGATATTCTGGGTACACATCTTGCACATTTCAGTGCTCACATGCATAGCTTAGATGATACATCATACAGGGAAATAATCAGAGAGAGACCCAGGGTCAATTTTAAATGGAACCTAATGAAAGCCAAAAGTTAGAGTTTGTCAGTGCTCTATTGACATCTTAATATAAAGTAATTGCTGCTTAACATGTTCACACTAATTTTATCGATATGCCGAGGAAAGAGTTTCAGACTTTATTTTGTGTAAGTTGTTCATTGCAGATATAATGACAAAAACAGTTTTAACTCCTCTTTATAATTTTTTATTGGCATGACCAGGGTTTTGTCACCTTTTGCTGGGGCATGATGGATGGCAAAATATACTGATGCATTTTGAGGAACTCCTTGGGCTGTTTTGTATCTCTGGCTTTGTATTAAATTGATCACAATATTTGGAATGATGTAAAATTGAGAGAAACTGAAATCGCTAAGAAAAAATACAGAAACAAAGTATTACCGTATTTTCCCATTGATAAAGTGCGCGTCATGTATACAAAAATGTTGAGATGGTCGAAAAAATAATGAGGCGCGTTATATAGTGAAAATCAAAAAAATCCAAACATTTACATCCCTATGTACACAACAGTTTCTAGAAGTATCTCACAAAAATATATTAGTCCTTCTAATTGCATTCTATTTTATACAGATCTGTTACAGATATTTCATCTCATAAATCTATGGGAAAAGAAGAAACATATAATTTATATTTTTCAATCATTCTAATATGTAGTACTTCTTTATTCTAATACATAGTAATTCACATATAAATAGAGTAAGTCGTATCATATACGCGCACGTATAAAAATATGATAGGATAGATAGATCACTCGAATCCTAGAAATTCATCGCCTGAAACACAATGAAATTAATTTAGTGCATTTATTATCTCTTCAGGCACATCATTGAGTTCGCTCTCCGAAGTTAACTCTTCCTCATCTTCTGACACTGGCATTGAAATATTGCCTAAAGCTTTTTCAAATCCATTTTTTGCACTAGTCACTGTGACACCCTGTGGAATGCACAGATGATTTTGTTTCATGAATCGAAATCCCCATGATGGGTAGGCTTTAAAGGTTTCTATTTTGTGTTCTTCCACATGTACTTTTGCCTTCAGTAATAGGTTAGTTTTGACACTTTACTTTCTTTTGCTCTCTCGCAAATGACCCATTTGCAAAGTGTTTTTTCAAGTTCAGGCCAGAAGCATTTCTTATATCTCGTTATGTGTTTCCTTTGATATAAACACTTCATCGCCACTTCTCCTTTCCCAGATGCTGGACTCTCCCGCATTAAATTTTCTGGCAGCCTCGCAATTTCCTTTTTCTTTCGCGAAATTAAAAACTTCTAGCTTAAACATCACTGTGTGCAATTTTCTTCTCACCATAATTTTCTTCATTGGTAAATTTTTGAGAATAATATACTTGGAAGGTGTCTAAGAACAGCTGAGCACCTCTACTAACAAAGCGAAGTAAATTGTCTTTATTTGCAGTTAATTCCAATCACCTGGCTCTAATCTTCTGTCTACTTACGGTAGATATAGCCATAGGCAATTATGATTCCTTGTACTCAATGGTTGTTAACATCTATTAGTATATGGATATAAATGTATTTTCACTCACAATATATACAATATGCCGATGCGTGGCATCTATACACATTCAAGATAACTATGAAGCCCTGGGTGCGCAGTATCTATACAAATTCACAATCTCTTCAAAGTTCTGGATGCAAGTTATACATAAGGTGCGCGTTATTGATGGGAAAATATGGTATTTGTTAATAGTCACCAACTATAAATATAAAAAATTCTAATATATATCAGTATTATCGACATCACCACTCTTATGCATGGATTCAGGCCCACCACACAAGTTTTGGCAGAATCACACACAAGAATGGCAGATAGGCTACATCTGTGGAGTAGGACTGTAAGTAGCTGGCTTTCCTGATTCAAAAGCATGGGAACTACTTCAATTTTAACTTTTAAAAAATTCTTTGTTCTACCTTTTAAATATTACTATATTACTTCTTACTCTACAATGATTGGAAATTATGCTATTTATCGTATGTATTCCTTTTTTACTTTGTAATACCAATTGATACTATTGGTGTCACTTAAATATAAATATTGTTGCTTTATGTGCAAAGTCCCCAGAATTTCTCCTGAGGTACATGTGTACTACTGGTTTGCTTTTGAAAATATATCCATAGGTAATTTGTGAATTGGTTTGTCTTCACCTGAAAGAAGCAGCCTTTTATTGTGCATTGTCAAATTCTATTGTTTTTGTGCTGCCTTAATCTGAGTAAATTAACTGAGATGGCAAATTAGTCCTTGCAACACTAAAGTAAATACTAAGCCATCATGGAAACCATATTGGTAGTTATTAACTTGATAATCCTATTTAAGCACCACAAACTCTTTACTAAGGGTATTTCATGTAAATTTTGTGACAGTTGTCTGAGGGAGAACTTTCATAGTAATGAACATCTTATCTCTAAATGTATGGCTCTGATCACAAAGCATTAATAGTTGAGCATCGAATTCCTGTAGTCTTATATGTAGTTGCATTGTATGAAACATTTAATGTAAGAAAAGTTAAATGGCTCTTTGACTTCAGCCTGACTGTTTTACTTCATTAATGTGTCATATGCTGTCATTAATGTAGTGTTAGTGGGTTGGTATTTCACTTTGAGTTCATTTTAGCATTACCTACTCCCAGGAAGTTTATACTACATCTTTGTGCCTAAGTTGCTAATAAATCAAACTGCGATCACTGGTGTTGTATGCTCATATGAATTTTTTAATAGTTATTCAGTTATTATTACTTTCCCCTCATATTATTTTATGAAGGAAAAGATCTTATTCATTTACCATTTCGAGCCAAGAAGGTAGTCTACCTTATTTTTTATTTGTGATAAACTGTAAATAATTATTCAATTTCATGATATTATTTTTTTCTGTAATTTATCGGCATAACTTCATTTCTTAAGTTCAAATAAATATTAATTAGGAATAAAGAATATTTTAGGTTTGTTTATCCTGCAGACAAGGCCTATTATGTATTTAATGCCATTGGATGAATACAAGAATTTGGATTTACTAGTGCGTACATACTTCATTATTTTTTAATCCAAATTTATTTATACAGATGATTTATAATTCAGTTTTATTCTACTTTTTCCATTTTTTGAAGAAATTTTTCATTTATTTTCACATTATAGTTTTTCAGTCCGAAATGGGGTTTCAGAGAACTGTCTTAAATGGTGCAAATTTTCATTCTCCACCATGACATACTTGCTCCCCTTCCAGCTTTGTTTAAACATTGCATTCCATTGCATTTGCATTGTAAATGTTTGTCATTGCTATTAAATTGATTCCATGACAAATATTCTGTTTGAAGCTATGGGCCTGTAAGCTTATAGGTGTTTTATTAGTGGCATGCTATGCTCCCCATGCTTAGTATCTCAAGAAATGTGTGGATACAGCTGGTGATTATGTTGAAACTAATTTGAATGAAAATTTTCATTTGAAGCTACATGCTGCTTTCTGTTTCTCCATATATCCCCATGATATATTCATTGAATTGCTGTCTGATGTTAAATAGATCATTATATATAAGTGAATTGCTTGGCATTTCATATTTTCTCCTTCCAAATGATGGACCAAAGAAATCCTTAGTCACATTTGAGCCGCAGTAATACAATGGATGGGTCAGAGTTAAGAATTTTTAGAAAATTCACCATGAATGCCAGTATACCTGTTAGGCAATGATAGGTTATATATTTACTTTACATAGTACTTGGATATACAAACGTATTTTATTTCACTCCAGAAAAATGTTTTGCTCACCTGGATCCTTAAACTCAGCTACATTATCATTTGCATTTGTAATAATAAAGAACATTTCACACCTAGAGGGCCTTTTTCATATCAACGTCAGCAGGTTGAACTGCAGTGAATCCAGGTTGGAGATTCTCAGTCATCATGACCTTACTTTCCCTCCCCTCACATTTATGGATGCTATTTCCTTCCAGCACATACTCTTGAAAGTTGCAATGGCGTAGTCATGACCATTCCTTGTAGGTATCTTCTGTTTGGAAGCTATTAAATATTTGTGATAAGCATATTCTTCCATCATTTCTTGTCTTTACATTATGATAGTTCCTCTCTATAAATTATAAAGATCTCTATAAATTCAACTGAAAATTTTTCTTTGCTATTATTGCATTTTTATGCCAGGATGTATGTGAAATTGTGTTGATCTTGGAATGACCAATCTACTTCATCAGTCTTTCTCTTTAGGGAAGTGTAATCATAAGAGCATACAAATTTGTTTTTAAATATTAGAAATGTCATAAAAATCCAGTGCAGAAGTCAACTACAAGATTAGCTATCATAGAGAGGAGCAAACCAATTTGATATATTGCTGAGTAGGCTAGATGTTTGACTGTTGTTTTTATAGATATGCTAACTTACTCGCCATTTACAAGCATTTTTCCATTTATTTTAATTTTTTAAAGTTATTTTCCTTAACTTATGGATTTAAGCAGCTTCCTAAATGTGTTTTGAGTGTTTCTCAATCCATGTTCACAAAAAAACCTATCCATGCTTATTTGGATTTCTTTTTGTCTTTTTATGTATCTGAATTCAAAGTTAACCAACAAATATCACTCATTCTTAAAAATGTAAAAGTTATTGTTACACTATTATGTTTACACTTATTATTCTTTAGGTTTTCATTATTGAATTTAATATTCTGTTGAAGAAAATCAATACGCATCTGTGTATTTTAAAAATCTAAATGCATCATCATTTGCGGATCTTCCAGTTTTGACTTCTACATTAATTAAACGATTAAAAATTTAGCTTCATTGTGGACCTCACTAAAGAACATACTAAATTTTATAGCATAATGAAAAGAATTTTTGGGGATTAACAATCTTTTTCACAGGTTTAAATCTTTCAAAATTCATGTTATCCGATTCTTTCATTTCATTTTATTAAAAAAAAAGTTTCTTTGAAGGAAACCAACTGGGAAAATTTTTCCCTTCATGTATTTCATTGTTAATTGCATTCATTCAGAGGCCATCTTTGAAAATTATTTCTACCGTAAATGGCATACTGTATTGAGGGTGCCTAATGGAGGTGAATTTGTGTCCACATAAATATCACATATTTCCATGCCCTAATAAAGATGTACATATATAGGCTTCAAAATTTGGCTTACAATTGTATCTAAAAACTTTCCCTGTGGTGGAGGGACCTACAACTTATGTGAAGAGGAAATATTTTCCGCAGATGTCTAATTTTAAGACCCGAGCTTAAGAAATATGATGTACATAAGGAGAAGATTCCCTGTTGAATTATTCTGCCATTCAGAATTGTTATATCAACACCTTCATCATGGCCTGTGAGACACCACGTAGGAGTTCTACTGGGAGAGTTAGTATAGCTGCCTTTAATTATGCCCAAGAAGGAAATTAAGTTCTTTTCATGAGTGGAATGCCAAATAACTAGACTTTCTTTTAATCATAATTGTGGGTAGCTTAACATTGTTGAAATTTTATTTGAGGACTTTGTGATGGGAGAATTAGTATTTGATCTACCAGAGTGGGAATCTCGTACTCATATTTGATGTAGGTAGCCTATTCTTCCAGTACTCACGATGTGGGCTCTTAATAATATCATTTCTTCAGAAGTAAAATTACATTCATGTGTAGATTGAACAGATTTTGTGTTTTCCTGGATCCCTTAACCTTTTGGGAAACATAAATGGCAGATGATAAGGAATTGAATTGCAGATCCTGAAAATTTACATTTGTATGCCATTGGGCTTGTTAGTGGGTGACTTTACCCTCATCTTGAAATTATATGAGGTAAGAAATCATATATATCAAACCAATTTGTAGGTTTGTATGCTTTTTTTGTTTTTAACTGAATTCTTTTACTGAAAATGCTGTTCATTGGTTGCAAAAGGTTCTCATTCTGTCATAAAAGACTGACGTGGATATAAATGTGGCTTCAAATATTAGCACTAATCGTGCTCATATGTTTATAATTCTTGCCATCTTATATTATTTAATTCCTATAAGATTTAATTTTTGAGATACTATCAATGGACACTTTATTTCGGATAAACAGTGCCTACTATTCTGTTGTGCTTTTGTATGATTTATTTCAGATGGAAACAATGAAATATTTATGGCTGGTTTTAATTTGTTAATTGTGTTTATGTTTCATGGAATGATAATTTAAGGTAAAGTGCCTATGATTTGAAAATTTCCTTTGCATGTCATATACACCTTGTGCTAAAATTTTTTAATTTCATTTGATGAAAAGTTGGCCATGAATTAGCATATGGGATTTAGAATGTAATTATTTGTCTCTCCATATTTTTAACTTCTTGATATTTTGTGCTGCTCAGACTAGAAACTGCTATTGAAGTGCTATCTCGATTTCCGTTTTGTACCTGTACTGATTCATATATGGTAGGTTTTCTCTCTCATGAGACATGTATTACTATGCTTTATGAATATTTTTAATGTTTTATTGCAGTAATAAAAGGTCTTAATAGTCTGTATGTTTTGAATTATAGATTCATTTTATGCAAGGGAAAGCATGGAAAATTAATATTAGATATCAACAAAACGTTATATTACATGCTATGTTTTTATTTGGGGATTCTATTTTCAAGTTCTTTCTGTAGCTGAAATGTGCATATTTTGATGCATCCCTGTATTTTAATAAATTGTAAAAAGTTTTTGTGTTCTGAAAGAAGATGAATTCCTACATTATTAGCACTGATAGGTACTAGTTTATTAGGTACCTGCCCACTAATATTATTAAAATAGTGTATGATCATATTTGAAACTGTGATTGAAATCTGTGATAGAACAGCGGAAGAGACGATAATGTATTGAGTGCCTTTTCTGAATCAGTTTGACTTCCGCTCCCCTACAAAATTCCCCATTTCACAGTCCATCCACTGTGTTAAATATGAGTATTATTTGTGCTAGATACTTGTATCATATCATTCACATCAATAGAAATAGTCTAAAAAATTTGTTGCTTTCCATTTATATGCTTAGCTTCCATTCTTTACAATTAATTCATTTATTTCGATTTATTTCTTGTACTACTATTTATTCTTCAAGTCTTTCTGATTGATTGGTGGCAGACTCCAAAAGGGGAAAGATGTTGATTTCCTGGTATTTTTTCCTTTTCGTATTGGTGTTGTTTTGCACATGTGCTGTTGAAAGGTTTTAAAAGTGCTTGTTGTTCACTTGAAAGGTTTTTGTGTGCTTGTGAATAGTAGTCTTTTTATGGTGAAAGTGATCTCACTTAGGTGGAGCTGTGGCAAGGAGGAGACTCAGAGGAAGATGGGGAAGTGATGAGAATAGTGGCTTGGAGAGAAGGGTATGGCGGTGAGAGGAGGGAGAGGGGACCACAACCTGGGAGGGGTGATGAAGAAATCATGGAAAATAGATATGAGGTAGGCGGAGGCAACATGTCTCTCCGCTCGCCTAGGTTTTGACTAGCCTGTGTATGTTCTTGCTTGCTGATGGTGATGGATATATGTATGGAAGCAATGTAATGGTATTTTTTAATTCTGCATTGAGAAAGAAAGCATCTTCTGTTTGGTTGTATTTTAAGTGGTGTTCTGGTTGCTTATTTTATACTGTTTTCCATTTATTTTAATGCAACTAAATATTTTTTCAAAAGTAAATTTGTACTTTTTTGTTTCTGTCTTTCTCTTTGAGATAATGTTGGAGGTCTTTTTGGTACTTTTTGTCAGTAATGACTCTGCAGTAAAACCTCTTGATTTCACTCATAATTTCACTTCAGGGATAATGTCATCAAATTGCGCCTCTGCCAAATGGAAAATTCTTAGTGATATCTGTCTTCATAAAGTTGTCCATAGAACCAATGTGAGACTATTTTCTCTCAGTCCACCACAAATCTGTCTAATGTTTGCACCCAGATTAGGTAAAAGTGCCAAGTGCATATGATTATTTATATATAATAAATATATTTTTTATCTTTTGCAAAATAAAAATATTTTTGTGTATGTAATCATCTCTGGTATGATACATTTTATCAACCACACTTGAATTTAGGCACTGGTGCGAAGAGGCTGGAATGGAATAAATAGGTTGTGCGAAAAAAGTTGAGCATTTATTTGATAAAAGGCATCTGGTGCAGTTTTAAGTGTAATAACAAATTTGAAAGTCTTTTTGGGTAGAATAGTATTTAATGTTGAAAATACGCCAGTTACTGCCTTCATATGCTTCACTACATTCATTTATGCTATGTTCAGGAGAGTGAAAGTTGGGGTTTTATGATAATGGTGATTTTGATTTAATATTTATATATTTTCTGTAGTTGGTACCCCTCTGGCTAATCACTGTGGAATTATCCATAGAAACTGTGTTCTTGAGAAGCTATAAAATTAGTACCAACCCACCTACATGTTTGAAGTAAGCCATTCAATTGCTGGACAAAGAAAGGATTAGAATGAGGGACTATGGCAAAAATATGAAAAAATATTACTGCAGAATTCTTATTGATGTCCATTTCACCATATCGGTGGGTGACTTCTTCCTACACTGATGCAGCTTCCCTTTTTGTGCATACCACTTCCACAACCAACTCTTGATTGGCACAAAACCTGTGTTGCATTTACAGAATAATTGTTGGACTGGGCACAAAAATATTTTCATCAGAAGCTATACATCTGTCACTAAAGAATGCTAAATTTACCAAGCTAGGATTAACCATAATTCTAATTGTGCTTTTCATTAATTTAAAGAATTTTCATAATTTAAGGTGTCCACATAATTAAAGATAAGGAAGTAATAAAAATAGGCTTAATATGAAAGTTGTGAATAGTTATAATAGTGGCTGGAATAATAGCATGTTTGTGTAAATTTCATGAAGAAAGAGTGTGAATTTTGTCACCTAAGGTATTTTCCACCACGCTTAAACTTCCAAGCTGGTCATACAAATAATCATAGAGACAGATAATCAATTAGATTCTTAGGGAATGAGGGAAGTGTGAAAAAGAAAATGAGTAGATAAACTGACAGAAATCCCAGATGCCTTGCAATACAAATGATTATTCCACAATAAGGTGAGGATTTATCAGAATATTCAAAAAGAGTTACCTCCCTTGCGAAACCGTGAAAATATATGATGAAATCTGGGGAAATGAAATCCTTAAAAAAAATGGCATATAAAACTTAGGCCATAAGTAAATAGTTTAATCTACCCACTGTGTGATAGAGATACATCAAATTCACCTTATGTATTTAGTCTTGTCACTCAAGCAGCAATAAAAAATTACTGATAAATATCTACTACCACCAAGGTTCACCCAGCCACTCCTAGTGGCAGTTCAATATCCTAGGCGCCATGCTAATCTGATCCCCAGATGCCTTCTTTCAAAATCTGGCATCAGTTCTAGTAGATGGAGCTGTGGTTGACAAAGATTAAGTTTTCCAGCTCTGGTGTTCGATAAATAAAACAGTTTCTCGCGTCACTTGGTGGAAATTCTTCATATTGAACTTAAAATTAAACCACTTAGCTTTTCCACATAAAAAACTTTTATTTATGACCTAGGTTTCATTATGGTATTACATCATCGGGTAAAAATATAAGTCAAACACAGTATAAATAGCTCTGGACATAGGGGAAGAGGAGGGAGGGTGGAAAGTAAGGATTAGTTGAGGTAGGAAGAGGGGGCGGAGGAGGAGGAATGGTAACATTGATAAATTAGCAGGCTGGGAGAAGGAATTATTACATTGTTGAAAATATAAAATAAAAAAATATACATTGTTGAAAAAAAATATATTGTTGAAAAAAGTTTTGCTTGGCGTTGATTAGTTGGCAGAGGAGTGGGGGAATGGGTACTGCGAACGGCACTGGGTAATTAGGTGTTTAAGTAGCTGGCTGGGAGGGGTTACTACATTGTTGAAAAGGCTTTGCTTGGTGTCAATTTAGTTGGCAGATGGGCGAGGAAAATACAATAATGGGGAACGCAAAGAGTAAAGAAATTCGTTGGTCAAAACATCTCCTCAGTAATCCATGTGCTGAAGTATTTCGAATTGCTCCAGAAAGTCGAGGCAGTGACCTTTCTTCTCAAAATGCAGGATTTCGGAGATGAAATCGCTACTGTGACCACTGTCTCTCAGATGTTTGGTGGAGAGTGATGTGGAGATGTTTTATCTAAAGCATGTTTGGTGCTCCTTTATTCTCATCTCAAATCTCCTTCCCGTCTGGTCTATGTATATCTGGTTGCAGTCTTTGCAGAGGAGTTTGTACACCCCACTCTTGTGTATGGGTTTAAATTGGTCCTTCGTGTGGCATAACAGATTGCTTGATTTTGTTTAATTGTAGAAGGCCGGTCCCACCTTTTCTTTTTTGAGGATTCTTTGCAATTTTAATGACGAGTGGCCAAGAAAAGGGAATCTCTGCCACTGGCTGGTTTTCTGTAGATGTGGGAGAACTATACAAGGCTAACTTGGCTAAAAGGGATAGTTTCTTATTTTAAAGTTTATTAATGAACACTTCCCTATACCCATTGTTCACTGCAATCTGTTTTAATATGCTGAGTTCTTTAAGAGTGTTCGCTTTAGACTTGGGGATAGAACATGCTCTGTGTAACATGGCATGGAAGGCCGATAATTTTTGTGAGAAGTAGGGCCTAGAATTATGGTGAACGACTTCGTCTGTATAACACTTCTTCCTGAAAATGGAAAAATCAAACCTATTGTTTTTAATTTTAATAGTTAAATCTAGAAAGTTGAGGGATCCATCTGCTTTCTAATTTCTTTGTACATTTTATGTTTATCTCTAGAATTAAGGAAATTTAAAAAACTGTCTAATTGTCTGTCAGAACCCGTCTAGATGCAGAAAACTTCATCTACATATCTATACCAGCAAAGGATATTCTTTAAGAGGGGATTCTCTGAGGACAACATTAGTTGCACAAAATTGTCCAGGTTAATGTCTGCTAGTAATGGGGAAAGCGGAGAGCCTATAGCCAAGCCGTCTTGTTGTTGGTAAATTTTGCTGTTAAACACAAAACTGTTTTGTTCTACACAGACTTTAAGGAGGGACATAATTCAAAAATCACCGGGGTTAGAACCTTTGTTTTAACAAGGGTAACTTCCGCAAGGTTTAGAGCTTCTGATCTTGGAACTTTGGAGAATAAATTTGTAACATCAAACGATACCATTATGCACTTGGGGGTTACTATTTCTTTAGACAATACATCCACCAGTTCTTGTGAATTTTTTATTCCAAATTTCGGGGAAAATTTGGAAAAAGTTTTGAATAAGACGTTCAACTTATTAGCCCATAAGTGGTGTGGGGCTAAAACATTGGAAATCACGGGCCGAATAGGAATACTGCTGCACAGATTGTTTACACTGATTTTGTGGATTTTTGGCAGACCAAAAAATCTGGGCACTGATGGATTCATTTGTATTAGGTTGTGTTTCTCCCGGGGGCTTATTATCACTTCAATTGAGTTGATGGAAGCTTTGCACACTTCCTGATATTCAGGTGTGGGGTCCTTAGTTAAAACTATTGCTTTGTTGTACAAGTTGAAATCTTCACACTTCTTTATGTAGTTACTTCTATCCAGGACTACTACTGCATTACCTTTGTCTGCCTTAGAAAAAATAAGGTATTTTTTTGACATTCAATTTAAGTTCTGGTGTTTGATATTTGCATATAAATTCCCTGGCAGTGCTAAAGTCTTTATAAGTACATCCACATTTCTGGGATAAAGTTGTTAAATAGATGTATTTCAGATATAAAGGAGGGGGCTCTAATGATATAATTTTTCTTTGCAATATTATAATTATTGGTTGTTTGAAGTGTAGCAATATAACAAAGTATTCATTCCATTAACTTTTAGGAAAAAGTAATGCTATATATTTCATCCAGCATAAATGAATTATTGGTTGAGTTTAATGGTTTGAATAATTTGCATTATGAGTATCTGCGATACTCGTAATTACCTCCTTATCATAAGAAAAATTCTTTATTGAGACAGCCTATGTATTAGATATGGCAGCTTCAGTATGATATAGTTTAAACACCCACTAATTGAAGCATTAGTGGTGGAAAATATTCTTTATTTTGTTTATCACCCTTTCCTCTTTATTTCATGGCATTTATAGTTAACCGATATATATTTCCCAAGTTTCTGTATACTGAGGGGCTTCTTATTAATTACTATATTCAAGGGATTTCACTGCAGAAGAGAATAAATGTAATGTTGTATTAATATCATGGATTTGGTTTGTAATTTTAGGGGAAGAAATGGGCTGGAGTGCTGACTTGCCTTTTAGAAAATCTGCATGAATTAAGATGTTAGAAAAATGTTTTGGGCATGTTTAACAGTCTGTATACTACACATACAGGGATTAATCTGTTTGCAGCAACCGTCCTTTGGACCTCTGTATGGTTAAAGTATTTAAATAGGTACTGGACCTACTAATGATATTGAATTGCATGAATATTATTATTTTGTGTAATAATGTGTTGTTTTCATACATTTTGATGTGTACAAATTTAAAAAATTTATTTGTTAAATACTACATGCATAATGTCAATTGAGGGAATTCTTGAAAAACAAATTGAAAACAGAGAGCTCCTATTCGTATTTCATATTTAGTAGTTCCCCTTTGCTGGTTTCATTTTCAGCCTCTCATATTATCTAATTCATCTCTCTCATTTCTTGTGGCATCCAAAATATCTTATTATTTTTCTTCTTCTTTCTTCATCAGCTATTTTAATTAATCATGTAACATCCGTTAGATTTCGATTGCCTTCCAATATATCCTCCATTCTTTTGCATTCCATGAATATCCTTTATCAAAGTCCTCTATTTACCCATCATATCTAGAAATTATAAATTTTTATGATACCCACATAAACTTACTTCTTTCTTCCATTCATACTTTTATTTCCCATCTAAATCTACATTCCAAAAATCTCCAGTAAACTTAAATTCTCTTCTTTTGAAGACCAAGTTTCTGTACTGTTTAATGTAGCTCTCCATTTTAATGATTTGGAGAATATTTTCTTTACATCTCTGCTGAGAGTCTGTATCATTTATTCCTATCTTATGAAAATACTCCTATAGCTCAAAATTCCTCACTTGCCATTTTAAACTTTGACATATGTGTAATATCACTTAGGGAAAGAGGTCCTGTTGATTTATATTTTGCTCTTCTTCATTGATATTTATCTTAACCATCTTCCTTCATCAAAATAATCATTACCATCATCTTGTGATCGATCCTCATCCCAAATTTGTTATTAGACACATTCACCAAAAATGGCCGCTGGTATTCTACCAACTTACTTAATAATCAATCATTGGGAAGTTAACTGACTTACTCTGTTACCTGCTTTCTGTCGTTAAAGTTTCAAAATTTACTCTGCCATGCTAATTATTATCACTGCATTCTAAAATAATTGATTATGATTTTCCTGCTGCCTTTGACATCTGTCACCTTTGTATGAAGTGATTAATTAATATATTTAGGACAAAATTGCCGTTCTTATGATCAACTCCCAACTGAATGCTTCCATTTTCTTGGTCTACTTATCTCCCTCAAAAGCATTCTCAAATTTAGTGAAAAATTGAAAACAAGCTGAACTATGTATTAATAGTCACTTATTGTGTGCACATTCATGAAAATCTTATCTAAACCAATGGAGCATTCATTGAGTAGATATGCAAAAAAAATATATTTCTTTTGCTTGCATTATAGATGTGATTACTTACTCAAATGATTAACTATTCCACTGTATTGGCTTTAATTTTTTGGCCTTACAGAAAATCTAGACTATCATTAAAGTCTTTGAAAAATAAATGTAGTATTCAATTGGGTTGGCTGCCTTTTGGTGTAATATCATGTTTGTAGAGTGTTAGGAGAAAATGCAGTTCTAGAGATCAGTTTTCAAACTTCGACTCTTCTCCCTCTGAAATGGCAACTAAGGACATTTTTTGTGGGAGGGATTCACTTTACCATTATAATTTTCTGTAAAAAATGTATCTCACTCAAATAATATTTTTCCCATTTTTTCTCTCTTGGTGTTATTGTAATAGATGTTGCCATGTTGAATGTGGACGGATGTCTCATAATTCTTCATTAAGCTTTTGATAATGAACTAGTAATTTTATATTTCATAGTGTTTATGCTTTAATGTTGTATGTAATTGTAGATTGTATTTTTGGGGGATGTTGATTTATTTTTATGCCCAATTGCTAATGTTTTCTTTCTTTGATGATAAAATGTGCCATATTACCTAATTTGAATGATAATATTAGCTTATTTATTTTTTTGCTCAATGTGTTAGTTGTGTATTTTTTCGTATTTACTCTTTATAGATTCTCATTTTATATATCGTATTAAACAGATACATAGTGTGGATTGTAAACTTTAATGTATGATAAACAGAAAAAGTCAATTTTTATGATTTTATGCTCAAAATGTTAACTCAAATGTTGCATCTAAATGAGTCAATTTTCCGCTCAGCATATGTCCATATTTTTCTTGTTCAACTCTACTTTTATATCAGTTTAATTTATACAGCTTGTGTACTTTTATGTTAAGTTACACATTCAATTTATTATTATTTTTTAATTTATTATATGATCATTGTTTTTAATAAAATAATCAAATCAATCTAATATGTTGGTGATACCAACATAGTTATTTATAGAGTAACCAAAAACTGGCATACTCCATCTGAACCTGAAAATTAGGCACATCACTTGTTCTTTACCCAAAACCTATAAAATTGATCCTGCAATCAAAAAATAGCACCATTCTCAACTGGTTAATGGTCTTCATCAAACTGTGCATCAGGGAGAACCTGATAGCATATGCAGGGATGCTATGGTATTATGTATGTAACAAAGTAATGAATGATTTTTTGCTGTGCCTGCCTTTCTCAGTGATCCTACCGATGTGTAATGGCAAAGGGGGGTAGGTTCTAGAACTATCTTATGGTGGTCCAATTATTGAAAGTATTGAATGATGTGGCAGAACATGGAGTTGTGCATTTCAGCGAAAGAAATTCCTCTGCCCTAACTCAAAAACAATGCCTGTGATACTCATAGTGGGCAACCATAGAGATTTGTTTTGTCGTAACAAAGAGGATGTGATTCATTTGCATAGAAAAGAGATGTAGCAATGCATTATTGAATCAGTTTTTAGAAGAAAATTCAGCAATGTGATTAACATTAGGTGAAATTATTGAAAAGAGTTTTCCTGAACTATTGGAGTTGTGACTTTTGTCAATCCAAACATTATTCTTTGATAGAGTTGCCATGGTCCAATTTATTTAATAGCTCTTCAGTATTACTTGTTAAAATTGGCAATTTTGAATGTGTTGCCTATGGTTAGTGAGTTTGAGTTCCCAATTTTGTAAGTTTCAAGTTTTGTGATACTGTAGTTATTTGAGCATTTGAAAAATAAATATAGTATTAAATCTGCCATGTTTATGTGTTCAGATAACTGACTATTTTTAAAGTGTATATATTTGTAGTGGTTGACTTTTTTTTCACTTTTCCTGGGGTGAATATCTAGTCAATTTGTTGCCTAACTAAGAGGAGAGGAGTTAGAGGTTCCCTAAACCTGTGTGATTATCTCATATGCACTTAAGGGATGTAATTCCTTTGCCCCCCCAACCCATCTAATACCATATTATTTATAATTTATTCTTTGTTGCAATCAAACAAAAGTAAAAACACATTTTGAAGAATTTTAGTTGTTTAAAATTTAAAAATCCTGTGCTCTGGTGCAATCTTTATTGATCTAAGAAAGTTATTGTGTGTGGTCAGCTAAATATGAACCAGTTTTACTGCAGCAGAATCCTAATTTCCAAACTAATTTCATCTTTATTAGATCCTTCTGTACATCTTATATTGCCCATGAAATAAGTATACCATAAAATACATTACAAAAAAAACTTTTCAGGTAATGCTTTTCATAAATTTGGAACTAGCGTAAATATGTAGGCTGTTTAAATATCAATGATTTTTTGGTAATGACCCAGATTAACAGTATCAACTTAATATATAATGTGTCTAATCATTGCATTTAAGTTCATATTTAATTTGCTTTTATAAAATTAGTGGGAGTCAAATAAAAAGCATTTTGAGATTTTGTTGAGAGTTATTTTAAGACAAGTAATTTAAACGTACATTTAAAAAGTAATTTAATGCATATTGTACTAGCTCATGTTAATTCAGCATTTTTGGCATATTCTAATATAATTATGAGTATCTTTTATATTTCTTTTCACAGAGTAGACACATCTTTGGTGTTTTTCTGTGTAGTAGTAAGTTTGGTCTGTTATTTATCTAGTGCAACAACTAAGACTTGATATAATATGCATGACATTTATACATCATTATAGCATGGGAATTCTTATAATTTTTGGACATTTCTTATGCATCTTTTCAGTTTTAGTATGTATATATGGTAGCTGCTGCTTATCATTTCTCTCCTTGAATTAATCTATTAGATCACTTAAGTACCTTGTACATATAGCAAATTGTCTTGAATTGATTCTGTTGGTAGTTTCACTGCACCCTTTTAGTGTTTTTCATGTGTCCACATGTGTTTATTAATTTATTTATTGGATGTATACAATGCTTATGGCACCTATTATTGGATTAACTCCAAACTTAAATATATTTTGGTTATAGTTCATGTTAAATGCATCATGAAATTATTATTAGTGGCTATGTTGAAAAGTTCTGATAAATTTTTGCATAATCCCACTATAGGAAAATGATCTATATTTGCATGATGATTTCAATACAAACAGCCCTTAACTCAATTAATGGATTTAACATTGCCACATTGGGACTTTAAAGATGCATGTTTAAGTTATAAAGTATGCCTGTTTTTCCTGGCAATGTATTCTCGTTTCAAATCACTAGGAATAATGGATTGACAATAGATAAAAGTTGAATTTCATGTTAACTGCAGACCTGTTTAAAATTTATGTTATATTATATTTAATAGCTCTAATGAATATTATTATTTCATTGCCAAAACTTTTTGGGTATACACAGAGAAGCCCACCTCGTCGTCTTCAGCGGCAGTCCTCCGATCGGGACATGGAGATTGGAGAGGGGACAGCGATGAGGAGAGGACCTAGTGGTTTGTGCCCAACAACTCCCAATGATGAAGACATTGCCTATTATGACAATGACCGAAGGAATGCTAACAATTCTGAGCAGCCTGAATATGGGTACGTCTTACCTATTATTAACAGCATAACTGGGAGGGTTGGGAGGAGGCATGAGAAATTAAGATGATGTTATGGAACCAATGAAAGAAATGGATCCTGTCATCAACCATGTGCTAGAGTTATACCCTCTTAAAAACTCCTCACTGAAACCATTCATTAAAAGCATTATTCATTAAACATAACAGTTTCAGGTTTAACTTTGTGGAATTCCTTCATTATGAGGGCAAAAAGAAACTTACATAGCCACCATAAAGATTTAATATTTCACGACCATGGTTTCGATTCGCAGCATTGAAACCATGGTCGTGAAATATTAAATCTTTATCGTGGAAGTGTTAAGTTTCTTTTTACCCTCATAATCATTCATTGAACTGAAAACACCCTTTAATTGGTGGGTAAATAGAATTCCAATAACTTTAAACTTGTAGTTTAAATTAGCAATCATTAACCCTCAAATATTGTTTTGTCATAATAATTTCAGAATTAGTAGTACGAGGGTCATCCGGAAAGTAGTACCCGTTCGTGAAATAAAGACACAAAAGTAAATATTAACAAACATAAAAAATTTTATTTGAAAGAGGATACTTTAAACTACTTCTCAACATAATCTCCAAGCAAATTAAGGCATTTGTCATAACGTGTGACAAGTTTCTGTATTCCTGCTGCATAGTCCTTCGCCGCCAGCTCATTGAGATACGCGAGGGACCCATCTTGCACAAATTTTTGCATAATGCAGATGGTGTTTAACAATTTCATGAACAATTGTTCGAGAAACATTGGGAAAATGCTCACAGATGTCATCAATTGTGACGCGCCGATCGTTCCTCACGAATTCGTCAACTGAGCTCACCAGTTGGTCTGTAATGACAGACGGTCTCCCCGAACGCTCATCGTCGTGTGTGTTCCCCCTCCCCATGTTGAAGTTGCGACACCACCGCCGAACAGACGACTCGTCCATTACATTGTCTCCATACACCTCCTTTAATTGGCGATGAATATCACATGGGCGAACGTTTCTTGCATTGAGGAATTTAATCACTGCCCTCACTTCACAACTGGCGGCGTTCTCAATTTTTTTAAACATTGTAAACAATCACAGAAACAACACAGGCAATGCTAGCGTCACGCAACTTGGCTCAGAGAAGGCAGACAAGCCACTGAAGCTATCTGACCTCGTCCAGCGGCTACTCGCGTCGTCAGCACTTCATGCGGCACGAACGGGTACTACTTTCCGGATGACCCTCGTACATTAATAATACAACAAAACAGCAATAAAAAATCAATGAAATATGGCATAATAATAATTTTTCAATTTATTTATTTTAATTTCTTTATTATTATACACATTCTTTCACATTTCTTCTCATACAGCTACTGAATAAATAATTTGTAACTACAAAACATGTTTTCAGGTTCATGTTTATTAGAATTTATTTTTTTATTTGATATATTCCCCTACTATGCAAGTTGACATAACTTTACAGGCTCCTGAATGCTGAACTTTCTCAAGAATGATAACCCATATTAAACTTTTTTTAATGGCAATTTTCTCATGTGTTGCCACAGCCCCAATTGACATTGACCAAAAAACAATTGACCCTCCAGCTTATGCAGGTCCAGGGAAAAATATAATGACTTCTATTTCTTTAAAATATAGAATTATGTAGTATTCATTTTTTACTATAACTGTATTATATATCTGTATTGATCTGTATAACTGTATTACATCCTTAGCGACTATATGTTAATACCCACTAAATCAATCAGTGAAGGCAGTAGATCATAATAGAAGTTAAATTGTCAGTTTGAGTTGCAAGTGATCATAGGGAAATGTGTATTTATTTTTGAGAGAGAACAGGATGCTCATGGGAGAGGTGTATTTGCAGGAAGTTGTGAAGTGTAGAGAATCAGGGGGCAAGAGCAAGTGAGTAGAGAAGGTCATTTGACAGGACTAAATGGTGGTTTCTAATTCCTTTATTGTTTCACCCAAAATCTTAATACTCTGTGTAAGAAATGGAGAGTCTGAAGGAATTTTAGTCATCTTTATAACTCTTACTATTCTAGCCATCTAACTCCACAAACGAATGCCAAAAGCCTGCAGTATAAGTGGGGTTGGACTAGGATGTTGGTGGACTCAACTGCCTTCCTTTGCCACATGAGCATATGCCACTGCCATTTAAAACCTATATGTTTGTGATCCCTCTACCAGTGCCTGTGTAATAAGCTGCCCTCAGGCCTCTAACATGCCAAAATGCAGAAATTTCAAATCCATGTTTTGAAAAAATACATCTCACAATCTAAATGTGGCTCTAAAACAAAATATTTTTATATTGTATGTTGTGAAGATTACAGAACTGGCAAATTGTAAAAATTTTATATGTACTTATTTATTTATTTAAATGGCTGTTTGAAGTACAATTTTTGTTAAGAAAATTTTTCAATCATCTACTAGTCTAACACTATTTTTCTATTCAAATTTTTTCCTACTTATACGTCTGTGTTTATGTATTTTTAAACTGTATCTCTTCGACCCTTCCTATTGCATCCTACCTCTCAAAGAGTATGAAATAGATGGTAAATCATTTTTTATTTCCGACAACCATAGTTATTTTCTTTGTTTGTATTCATTTCTTCTTACACCTGAGCCTTTGTTTGTATTCATTACTTCTACTTAGTCATGGTGGAATCAGAAGGTATTATCACTCAAGAGGCAGGAGACAGAAAGACAGGGTATACATAAAATTAAATGAGGTCATTTGAGATGAGAGGAATGAATATTTATTATAAGCTCAAATTTAGTTGTCCCAGTAACCTTCAGTTCTAGAACAGGCTTGATGCAGAATTTTGATCACTATTCCTATCAGATAACCTCTTGAAATCTTTGTAATTGTTTGTCCTTATTTGTCTCACATCCTAGGGTTTCCATCACAGATCTTCCTATTCATTTGGCCTGCCACAGTTGTATCATTGAACTATTATGTCTTAAAATGTCTGATGGCTTTGTTCCTTTTTATTTTCAGAGCTCTCATTGCATTTATTCTTTGCAGTATTTCTATCGTTGATGTTTAACCATTTCAATTTATTGCCCCTCTGGCAACATGGTTTCATTGTTTACAATTTTTTCTCTGATGCTGTCATCATTCACTTCTCACATTCATGGAGAATTGCACTTAATGAATGAATTGACATTGATACTTATATACTGTGGCAATTTTTTTGTATAGTTAGACTTTTATTAAAGATTGTCTTTTTGACTTGTCAGATTCTACTCTGGCCCAATTAACTTTTTCAATAGTTTTGATCATGCTTCCCAAGCAACAAATCTCATTGATCTTTTTAGATTTGGATTCTCTCGTTTTCTGTTTTTCCCATGGCTTTACATCTCTTAGCTTAGTAAGTATTTATCTTCACGTTATAATTTTTCCTCACCTACCTCAAGTTAATGCATGCCATTATTAGATACCTATTCACTTGTTGTAACTATCTTATCACTTGCCTGAATTCAAATTTGGGATTGGGGAGTCAAATCTAGATTCCTCACTTTCCATCCTAATGCTTTGGCAAGTTAAGCTACATTTCATCTCTGTTTATTGACAAAAAGTACAAAACACAAGAGCAAGTGCCTAACTTCACTTTTAACAACTGACACACCTCTTAACACTGTGAACGTCTAAGGGCTTTTGTTGCACCTTTGGGTGATACTATTTTCTAGTCAGTTATACTGATTCTTACCTTTCTGGTTCACCTCTTTGTTTTTTCCTGAATCCTACCCAGTTATCAACTTCTTGATGAATTCATCAAATATAAATGGTGAAAGTGTATATCATGACCTTACTTTTTTATTCTAATTTAATTGTTTATAATTCTAAATTTTATGGTAGCATTAAGTCTCTAAACAAACTGTAGACCAAAAATCTTTGTTAAATGATACTCCTGTAATTTTTAGAATATACACAAGTTATTATTATTTATTCTCACCTGGTGTAACCTGGAAGGAACATGATGTATAAAAATTAGATATGTTTCCCTATCTCTCAACACAAATGACACAAGAAAGATTTAAAACCTTTTCTTATGATGAACATGGATAATTTTAAATGCAATGTACCAGATCACAAAGAACTTGTAAGTAGGTAGATAAATTCAGAAATCCTTGCTGAGAGTGACATGGCTAAACAGCTAAAAAACACATATCAGAAAAGAGATCAGTGTCATTCTCATCAACTCCACAAAAAAAATATATTTTCCTAAGCACCTTCGATTTTAACTTTAACTGTTTTATGCATTCTTTAAACATTGAAATAGTTTGGGAAATTTTTAACACATTTTAATGGATTATATTATTATAAATAATGAAAAAATCTTCATCATCTAGACTTTATCATATTTCTTGAAAGAGTATTGAAATATATATCCTCCAAGAATTCATAAAACAATTAGATTAATATGAACATGAGTAATTTAGCATTCAATATATAATAAGTTCAAGTCTATTTTATAGCAACTGGTGCCCTGTTTCTGTTGATATTTTTCGGTGAAAATCATATTCTTTGATAATTTATGAAATCATAACCTTTTTATCAAGACATTTCTAATAATGGCATGATTTAAACCAGTCATTGATGGTTTGTGTCATGGAAATTAAGACTAATTGGTTATGTGTTTGGGTGTGATAATTTTTCTAAAAGTCATTAAATGTGCCATTTTTGAGAGTGGTTTTGTGGATAATACCAAGTAATTCATTAGTGCAAAATGTACTGAATTAGCAACTGGCTGATAGTCAAGATAACCAGACAGCTCAGTACATGTTGATTTTTTTCCATCCTGGGGACCATGGGTTTGAATCCTTCCTTATGTATAATGAATTCTCTGTTTTTATGTAGTTTATATTCTGTCATTGAAAATATGGTGTGGCATGGCCTTAGTTATATTCACTTTTAGATTCCTGTTAAGTTAAGTTGGAGAAATTAAAATTTGTGAATAAAGTAAAAAGTTAAAGTAGTGAATAAAAGGTCCAAAATTGAGGGACAATATGGAGGGGTCAAACTTTTTGAAACTTTTCTGTTTCTGTTGACTCTATTTTTTCAATTACATTCAAATTCAGTGCTTTGGTGTGAACCTGGTTCTAAATTTGTTACAAAAGTAGAATGCCTAAGCCTAAATAAAACTCCCCGAGGAATCAAAGAACGTTTTTTAGCTCAAAGTGAAGAGTATATTTTTAAACAACCACTTGCACGCAAACAATATGCATAAGAATTCATTGGATAGGCCTGAGAACTTGTCACTTCACACATCACTGTAACCCTTGAATCAAGTGGGAAAGCACCACATCTTGAATGGAGAGACACAGAAAACATGAATTAATTAATGCAAGGCAATGATTGCAAAATGTATGGAAAGTTTTAAAAATTAACAGGAATATCCTCGGTACCTTGTGCTAGTCACTTTATATGTTAATGCATGACCCTTTCACCAAATGATGATTTTAAAATATGCGTTTGAATTGTCATTTCTTTAGTTCATATCACATAATTTTATTTTTTGCAGGTATAGTAGGCAAGTTACATCTTACAGTTCAAGTTACGATATTCCAGCACAAGTAAGTTGGCAAATTACTCTCCATTAGCAGCTAGTATCTTCTAAGAACCATTTGGTTTTTTCAGTTTATCTGCTACTTTTTAATGCATTGTATAAATAATTATATAATTTTGCCTGTTTGGTTTTTTTGAGTAGTTCCTTATGATTTGTCATAAATCGCCATTATCTTTAGGGTGAAGAAGAGCAGCAACATTATGAAAGAGTATGCAGGCAGCAGATGCAACAGTCTCAGCATCAGCGACCAACAGGTTTGCATTTGCAGCCTTCAGCGAAGCAGCCCTCAAGTCGTCCCAATGCTGGAAGACCAAAAACTCGGGTGAGATTTTAGGTTCAAGTGAATTAACCACATTTATTTACTCAAACTTAAGGCTGATATAGAGCATATTATTCCTATAAAAGCTTTACTTCTTTAATCCTGTCCTGATTTAATAAAAAAATCAACCTAATTTTTTCCTCTAAATGCTTAAATAATTCTGAATGATTCAAATTTTATTTTTTTAAAGTAGTACTGTACTGGGTTAGGGTAGATTTTTGATGGACCCTGGCACCAGACACTACTGTAATGTTATATCTGAACTGTTCTATTTCTCTTGCATGTTTGCTTCTATGAGAAGTCCAATGTTTTGTCTGCCATATTGTGCCTGCTGAAGGAGCTTGATTACCCAAGTTTAGAAGTTGTTGAGATGGCAGTTAGATCACGAATGGATGAATTTGAAGACTGACTCAAAACCCCTCCCACACCATATGTATTTCTACTTTGGCATTGGGGAGGGAAAATACCAAGGCTAATGGAGTGATTTTTAATTCATTAACGAAAGGTACTTGAGCTATGAATTTGGAATTCCAATGTTTGCAAAATAGTGCAGAACATTTTGGACCAAGCAAATAATTAACCTTGATCAGTAAATACAAATTCCTGATCATGGAAGAGGCAATGCTGTATATTTGTCTAATCTTGAAAGAAATAACAGGCTATCCTAACCATTGTGATGTGAATGGTGATCTTTAAGGACATCCAATGTTTTCATAAAAAACAATGTTTGTGTTTTGACTGTGGAATGTTGAAATATCTTACCACATCCAGAGTTGTTGTTTACCTAAGTTTTTATAGAGTGTAATTGTTGCTTACAGTTTAGGAGCAATTATGCATAGTTAGCCGTCCATGTCTTGCTGTTCATCCATAGGGTATGATTTGCGGGATTATTATTTTATCACAAGTTTCCGCAATGAACAAACTAAGTCAAATATGAAGGAGCAGCAAGTCTTTTGTTCCTTCCATGTATAGCAGTGTTTTAAGAATGATGACACTTTTGGTTGTGAATAAAAGATCATATATTTGTAAATAGTAATTAACAAATTGATTGTTTTATCTTTGCCTGCATTTTCCTCTGGGAGAGTATTCATTTAATTAGGTTTTGGGTTGAAGTTGTGTAAAATGGCTATGTTCTAAGCAAGTCTGTGGGAAAAATTAAATTTTACCCACAGTTTTATCAACTTACTAATGATCTCCATTTATAGCCCTTTCCTTAAGCCTAAGGTTGTGTCTAATAAAAAATTTTTTGCTATATGAAAAAAAATGTGTAGAAAAAAGATATGTATTAAAATTTGCATTGCAGTAATGACTTGTTATAAGCTAATGGTTACTGAAACAAGTTCTCAGTTAATTCTCACATTTCTGACATTCATATGTGTGGATTTCCTGGCCTCCATTTCAAATTATGGAGCTGAATGATGAGTAGCTGATGTTGATTGAAATACTAAACTAATTGCCGTGCCTGCACGTATAACCAACTAAGCTGTCTTTGTATTTGGGGAAATGAATTTCTTTGTTTTAGAATTGAGTCATATGTCAAATGAGTATTGTTTTTATAACCATGTTTATTAAACTTCCCTGATAGGCTTACATTTGAATTGGGAAAACAAAGAAATACCCTTAATCTGACTGCCTAAGGACCAGGCTAGAGTTTAATTGTAAGACTCTAGATTTTGGAAGCTCTCTTGTAACTTAACTGTTAACTATTTCTCATTGGCTGATGTACATCTTTGATCACCAAGAGTGGTGAACTTCATCTCATGAAATAGATCCATTATATTCTGCTTTGATGGTGATTATATCTAGGGAGATGAATGGTCTTTTACTGTGTCATTGGATGAAATTTTGACATGTATTCAGAATTATCTGCCTTCCCCTCATATAAAATGTTGGGTGTAGCAGTTTATGAATTTGGAAACCAAGGAAATTATTCATTAATAGCAGCATTTATTTGGTTAGCATTACCAGCCTAACCTTTTTCCTTTTTTTGAATTGCTAGGGAAACAATTCATTGCATTAAATATACCACTGTATAACATTGTTTTCATGAAGTAAAATTCATGTGAATGGAAAAATGTTTTATTTACTTATGTAATCATTAATGGCATGCTTAGGAATTGATATTTGATCCACCCATCATGTACTCTTAAAATATTGCATTATTTTATTGTTTTTTTTCACAAAATAAACTAAAAAATACTATGCATTAAGAATCATAAAATTATTCATAAACTTTCCAAGTTCTTCATGATGATTATTAGCCATGGAAAGTGAAATATGTACATATGTATACATATATTTTATGCATCAATATTTACATTTAACTGTTTTTAAATATTTATTTCATTGTACTGTATACTAGCTGTCTATTATGAATTTTCAGAATATTTTCTTGTCTGCTTTTATCAATGGCATAATGCTCTTCTAAGCACTCCAATGTCCTTCTGCCAAGGTTTTCAAATCTTTCTAAAGAAACCTAATTTAATATGCATCTGTTTTGTCTTTTTTTTAAATCCTATCCCAGGGTCATTTTATGATGAATGAAAATGTAGAAATTCACCCCAGGAAAAGATCCTACCTTTGACTGTCTTGGGCATGGGTGTTTTTAATATCATTGTTATTCATGAACAATGTTAATGGCATGAAATGGAAAGTTTTTCTCTGCAGAAGAATAAATCTCTACTTAATTTCTATCATATATTTCTCCCTATGGTCTATGCTCTCACTAGGATACTGATCAGTCAGTATGAATTTTCAGGATCCAAGTATTTATCTGAGTTAATAAATCCCCCATATCTGGCTTTGATTTTAAATACCTGGTCATGGAACTAGAAAGGTGCATGCTTTGCCAACCAGACTATCCCAGTTAAGAGTTACTGATTTTATCTATGCTATACATGTTCATGTGATACAATGTATGATACAGGAAAGTCAAATACTAAACAATGTGGCTTTTAGATTTTTTGGGTGAAACTTTTCATAATTCCTTTAAATTTTACTTAGAATCTGATTCTAACATTATTGATCCCAATGAAAATATGCTGCATATATGTGCAACCCAAATTAATTAAGATTGCATATTCTAATATGCAATATTATGAAAAGTTTAAAACTATATGTGTGTGCATAGGTTTTTATGTGAATGTCATTAATGCTGCGATCTTGGGAATTGATGCTC
This sequence comes from Hetaerina americana, assembly GCF_022747635.1. Classification (NCBI taxonomy): domain Eukaryota; kingdom Metazoa; phylum Arthropoda; class Insecta; order Odonata; family Calopterygidae; genus Hetaerina; species Hetaerina americana. Next base: position 264,960 of record NW_027286816.1, on the reverse strand, counting down.
AAATTTAGCTGTTCAGTTTGGTATTTCTATTTTGCACTTGCATTGACTGCCATAAACAATATAGTATTGACTACCATACGATGGACATGAAAGGCCAGTATTATTGATCAAGTAATAGATTTGTCCATTGGCCTAGTCATGAAATTAGAAAAAAACTTATTATCCTTTTTTTGCATGGTCTGCAATAAAAATTAGTCATATTTTTTTCCAGACTGCTGGAACCATGAAACTTATTCCTTCTATCTCCATTCAGTGTGGTACTTGTAGCAATGATAATTTAACTATTTTTAGTGAAATAATTTTTGCATCACCCATAGTTTTTGATTACATATTCCAACTTCCTCACATGCACAATAGACTGGATAATCAAGAGTTTTCTCTCATGCTATGATGATGTTGAATATTAGTTGAAAAATTGTGGTATTTGAAAATTCCTGGTTTTTATAATCTCATCATACCACTCCGTAATGCTAGGACTAGCGTGAGTACACAATCTAGTGCTACTTGGGTACTTGCATAAAAAGTGCATCCTACAAACTCATCCCATCAACCTGTAATAATATTTAAAGTGGGGTATTATTATTTTACTTTAAAAAAATGCAAAGATTATATTAACTGACCTGCATCTCCATTTAATGGGCAGTGTCATCAACACTTTTACTACTTTGTGAATGTTCTTCATTTCAGGTACATTTGAAAACCCACTTAAGTTTTCTCTGCTTTAATTACTTAAATAATAACAACAAGATAATCTTAAATCTTACTTGAGCTTAATCAAAGTTAATGAAAAAATTGTGTAATACCATCGAACAATATTGATAAGTGACCACTTAAGGTAGTTGTTTGTTTCTGGATAGACTGCATAAGCCATCACATGGAAGGATTTTTATTGATTGATATAATTATGACAATTATCATTTGAACCATTTAATTATTGATCAACATTCTTCTAGCTTTTGGAAATTTTATTTTAAAGGTAAGGAAGGCAAAGTAATGCCAAATTTAGGGAAGACAGGCTCTTATCTTTGAAGATTTTTATTGCATACTCTTTGAAATTCAAAGCAACCAAACCATTTGTTGCTTTCCAAATTTACACTCATATTTATTTTAGCCAATGATATTTTGGATAGAAATTTCCATTGTTTTCAATATTTTGTTTTAACATGGGGACCACTCTACTTCTTCAAGAGAATAATATTGTTAAGATGCCATTGCATCCCTTTGAGATGCATTGCAATCATAAACATAATTCTTAAAAAAAAAGCTTTTTTGTGAAAGGCTAATTAATGTATGCAATCCATATTTTCAAATATTTTGCAGAGTTTATTGACATATTCATTTTCTATGCTGATTAAAGAAGAAAGTGATTATATATGCATGCAGTATATTTAGGATATTAAAGGCAACGTTTTTGTGCTAAAAGTGACTGGAAAATCCAGGATTCATGAAAAAAATTAATAAATTTTCTTTTGGAAGTATGAAGCCAAAGTCATTGAAGAAACAGTTTTCAGCCAAGTGGTAGTTCTGGGGTCAAATAAGTAAAACATTTGATTTGGCTGTGATCTGAGGCTTCTTGATTTGAATCTGGGTGATACCTCTGCCCAACCCATCTGAAATGAAGTTGTGTGTGATTTTCTGATTATCAGAACTTTGTAGGACTGCAGGTGGCACAGGAAAAGGAACTTGCTTAATATGTGATTACCTTAGGCCTTAGGACCTCTATCCTCACCTCTGTGGGGGCTATTTAAAAAAATTCCCATCATGATGATTCAATAGTTTTTATAATTGGCAGGTTTCAATGAAAAAAATTGGGATATGATTTATGCCAGGCTATTTTTGTGGTTCCGTAAATAATGATACTCATCATCATAAAATCTTTCCTGCCAAACAAGAATCCAGTACATATGTTATTATATATCATAATTCTACTTACATATATATGAATTTTATAGATGATAGCACCATAACTTCCAATATGTCATGTGGTAGCCTAGTCTGAAACAGTGATGTGCATCCCCTCAAATTACCCTTCAGATCTCCTCTTATCTATTTCGCTCCACATAAAGTGCACCACTGCCACAACTGCTTTCCTCTATGTAATGTGACTCATTGTGCTATTATGTACTGTAAAATTTAATGCATCTCTATGTACATAGCTTTGAATATTTAATATCCTCAGATTATTTGAAAAAATCTGCGAATTGAGAAAAAAAGGAGTTTATGCTGGCATTCTGCTTTAAAGCTTTTTTTTGGGCAGCAAAAAATGAAATCTGTCATTAAAGAGTATTCTGGCAATGTATTCTCTTTATATTTAAACGGTCTCTTTTATCATCCAAAGCACACACATCAATAGGCATTCACTGATACCAATAGTGAATGTTTTTGTTCAAATCAATGGCATTTGAAATAACTTCAATTGAGTCAGTTTTCCTAATGCAGGTCATTATAGAGAATGGGCATGCATAGTGGGCTCTGAAAATATTTCTTAAATTATTGAAATCATAATGTATTTGGATATTTTATAATATCTTTGTTATGATTTAGTAAATTAAGTAGTTATGTAGTTTAGTTTTTTTATATGGCTTCATGCTGTTCATTATGGAAGGCATAACTTATGTTTATTATATTTATTTTATTACATGCAAAGGGAAGTGCTATTGCAGTGTAGAAGCACTAATGATATTAAATGGCCAATCTTTTTGAGAATGTAGGGTAGTTTATTTACCAATATTGAGTGGGCGATTTATTTTCAGTGTAATCATTAGGAATAAAATTATGTAAAAACTGTTTCATCTCATTTTATCATCGGCCATTATTATTTAAAATGGCCTTTTTATGTAAGACTTTTAAATATGGAGTGTGCTGGTTTTTGAGTAGAGTACTTTTTCTACTCAAAACTCTCCTCTGTTTCAGTATTTCAATGAAATTATAACCCATTGGGCTTAATGTAGGGGCTTTGGCAATTCAAAGTAGTCTCAAAATGCACTTTAGTTATGTTTTATATAAATACGCTGACAGGAAATCCAGGTGTGTTTCATTGCATTGAATACATTTTGAGGGACCAGGTTTATGGACCCTGAAAATGGGCTGATTATTAGGGACTCATGTCATTGGAATTATGAGATAATAACTATGAAATAAAATGAACCAATAGCTCAGTGTAGTGGGAAAGGGTTCCCAGATAAACTTGGATTGAATTTATGTATCAAATAGGTAGCCTGCCTGAATTGGCAGAGGTTTCCCATAAAAAGAATGCTTTTTATATTACCTAAAGAAAAGTTGGCTACAGATTTTAGACAGTTTAAAAATGGCTATTGACCAATGTATGGCTTCCAGAAACAGCATGGTGGACCAGGGTTATTCAGTGTGCCTCCAATAATGCATTTTCAGAATTTATGTAGTAATATGTGTAACATTAAAAATACCTTATCAAACTGATAATGATTGGTGGTAGATTATCAGATTAATGATTTTTTTAATAGTAACCTTTTTTAATATTAAGATATTTTCATGCAGATTTATCTCCATCTTTGAATTTTTTATCACTGCTGCAAATGCAGGTATAACATGTTGGTTGTGATGCCACTTTTTCCTAATTTCTTTGTGTCATCCTACGTGCAATTATTTTATTCCCATGTTGTCACAACAAATTTATAAGTTGGACTTCTTTCTTCCAATACTTATGAAATTATGATTGGATACATAAAGTCTGTGATATTTAATTGTTTTATAACTTGCATCAGATACTACAGGTACATACTATGCCAGTAGAATGAAAAATGGTACTTGCATTTGAAAGGAGCTTTTGCAGGTACTATATGAAGAATAGAATACATCATTTATGCTTTTGAAAAAAGTCATGTTAATGGTTTGAGGTGGTCCAGATGCTGCCAAGATTAAAATCATGGAATGTAATTATGTTTTTATTTCATGTTGCTTCTGTTATTAAAATGATAAATCATACATTTATGTTCATTTTTAGTTTTGAAATAAAGGTTCTAAAATTTTTATTTAATGCACCTGCATTACTTTGGTATTTATATGATAAATGAATAGTTTTTTTCATCATTGATCTTTAAAGCACTTAATTGTGTCTGGTGTCAATACTCCTGAATGTTGTAGTTAGTCCTACAAAGTTGAAAACTATAGATTCAACGGTCCATGATATAGATTCAATTGTCCATGAGCTGTAGAAGCTCATGGACATGTTTCAATGTAATGGAGAGGTAAGAGCAAAAATGATTTTGGGGCATTTCAACCATATTTTTTTCTCTTTTAATCCTCATGCTGGTTAGATTTTGAAAATGTTGAACAAACTTTTTACAGATTTCCTTTCAACCAATGACTGAAGTACTATTGGGTATGTGATATGTAACTATGTTGACAATTTTGTAAATAAAAAGTACCAATAAAACAGTATCATTACTTGTGATTTTAATTGTGTATAAAAGTACAAACTAATGCTAATGTATGTATTTATTATTCAGCTCAGAATTTGTGCCGGTTTAGTAGTAGCAAGGTGTTTTTACAACTAAGTATCTACTGAAAATTTTGAATCTAGCTTTTGTTATAATTAAGATGGCATTTGAATTTAAAATTACTAAATTAATGTACTCTGCTGGAGTTCAGACTTATTTAATGGAAGCCTAGTAGGTATTAGATTTCATTTTGCTGAGTGTGGAATATTTTCGTTTATTTAATTAAATATTATTGTTGTGGGAAGTGGGTCTTTATAGAAGTGATTCATTCACCATGTAGCTGCGCTATGTAGCCTGGAAGCCCCCTTGTGCAGAAATAATTGGCTACAGCCATTTCAAGGCTTGATCAAAGGATTTAGTTCTAAGCCTTTGAAGAGAATTGAAATCTTTTCCATGAGCATTACTTTATTCCAACTTTGGACTAACTTTTATGCTAAACAAATCCAAAGAATAGTTTTTGTTGAACTATGCAGAAATGGTATTTGGCTTGGCGCTTCCATGGTTGAGGTCAATACACACTTCAAGCTTAGGTCTATTAAAATGCACTTTGTTACTTAAACCCTAGATGGGATTTAAACCTGCAATATATGAACTACACTTACTGAGTCAGTATTATTTTATTAATTTTCTTTTCTTTATTGAAGTCATTGTGCCTGCCAATGGAAAACTCAAAGAATTCCTAGGAATACCTCTGAAAATGTAGTGGATGTTCAGGAAAGATTGGTAATTGACACAGTTGACATAGAAAAGTTTCTTCACCCTCATTTTGAGATGCATCCTAAGACACTAATGATTTATGTCTATATATGTCAGTTCTTATTTACAGCCCTTGCAATACTTGACCCTCCATTGAGATGATATAGACTGAAGCAGCAGTTCATGCTTTAAATGAAAATAAAGGCCTGTATTATATCATATATGCCACAAGTTACTGTTGTGTCTACTGTTGAAGCTTTCCGTATGATTTTCCACTATTTTTTTACTTTCACCAGTGGCATCTACTCAAAGCAAGCACTTTTTCTTTAACTTGAGTAGAAAGTTAACGAAAATATGAATAAGGTTCATACCTTCTTTCTTGTACCTGATAACTGCTCAGCAAAACCCATCCCATTAATTCCCATCCAGGCCCATCACAGTAATACTTTTAATCAATGGACAAGTTTGATGGTTCTTCCATTCTCCAATTTGAAATATAAACATGGAAAAATAATACCGAAGTCTTTCAGCTTCAAATCAGAAACTAGAGTTGATAACTTGAGCACATTCAGCCATCACTCTGTGGAAATAATTAATAAAGGAGCACTTAACTTTGTATCTGTTGACATGCATTTTTTTGCCTTACCTCTTCCAACCTCCTCCACCTCTCCCAACCCCTCCCCAAAAGCTCATATAATTTTTCAATTATGTTCTTAACAGCTACCATCCCCCCTCCTTCCTCACACCCCTGATCTTATCCTTTAGCCTATATAATGAAAGATCTGCCTTATATGGGTTACACCTGATAATAACGTTGTAAATGGTTGCAAAAAACATACAGGAATAGAGAAAAAGTTACATATTCCTAATACCTAAACCTAGCCATCTGGAGTGTAATGCTACATTCTAATATCGTTATACGCTGACTGCAATGGCAACTATAGAGAGACAGCAGAGGATGTGCATTGCCTGGAAGTCTGAGGTATGGTATGGCTAGATAGTTACCACCACAGATTTTGGTTCATATCTGTAGTATTTCCCCTGGCCTCAGAGATAGCAATGGGCTCCCTTCACAAAAATTCACCATTACTTTGATATACACTTCTCCTAAGGAACTCTCGTCAAATGAGAAATTTTGGCATAGGAAACCACAAAGAGATTCCAAAGCTGGGAGAGAACTATATGATTGGGCCAAAATCCCTAAGTCGTCATGTTTTTTCACTCAGATGGATTTTCCTCTTTATCCATCCAACTGACACTTTCAATACTCACTGATGAGCGGCATGCGCGATACCTCAATGTACCAGAATAGAGAAGCAAAGCCAAATTTGCGCTTATTTTCTCTGTGTTTATTAAATTTCTTTAGGCTTTAAAGGGTGGCTAAATTGGGCAAGCATTCTTCCTCGAAGAATTAGGAAACGGTTGCATAAACCATTTCTGCGCGGATCTTTGCAAACTATTCATATCGCGAATACTATGCTGCAGCCAAAAATCAACGTATTTTCTGAATCAGAAGACAATATTACTGTTAATTTGTAATTGTAAAGACACATTGTGTCATTAAAGGAGTAAAACAATTTCATTTTAATTTTCAATTTAATTCATAAATCAAAATAATCGTTTCAAGTTGAACGTTTACTTACGTCAAATTCCCAGCTACATGATTACATACGTGCTTTGTACTTAAAACGTCGAATGATCGAAGAATTTTAACAAAACTACAAAAACCAGATTGATACACTTTGATGTAATCAAACGGTGTTACTTCACTTGACGTTTGTTTTGTTGTTTGAACGTTTTAGATGCACCATGGGAAACATGTGAGAAGGGTGAGACCTGAGGAGCAATAGGTATAGATATGGCTGGGGTAATAACGGGTTCCTGAAATAGAATTATGGGAAACATTCTAGTAAACGATTAAGAAATTTAAATAGCTTTTATTTCAGGATTTCGAAAAAATACAAATTGCGTAGGGAACCTTTAAATTTAATTATGCACACTTATAACTGTTATAACTTTTATCATGCTACCCACAAATACTATTGACATCAAATGATTGCAATCTTTTCCGTCAAGCATGAGTAAGGGGTTGACATGACATATGACTCCTCCGGTCGAGGTCCAAATTTGAATCTCACTCGTTCTCCCTCTCGTCGGCCAGCTGTTATTTAGTGATTCTTTTTTTGTTGTGATTTGGCAATGGTGGCGCTCATGTTTGATGATTACTTCAGGGATTTTCAGTTATATGTGTACACTCGAAGAGATATCGCAGGAAATGAGTGTTGCTGATTGTTTACGTTGTTTGCTAATAAAGGGAGATAGGACTGGAATTCTTTGCCGGAGCCCAAAGTGTGCGTGGGAATAGGAGTTGAGTTAGCCTGTCATCTGCTGTCCTACAGAATGGTTAATCTTCATCAGACTCCAATTTTAAGTCTAATATTTAGTTTTCTAAGTTAATGTATAATAAGTATGCTCAGCGTATGACAGAAAGTGTAACTTATATAGAAATATTTAAGTTGGAATCACCTCCGAGGAAAAAGAAAAGAAGATAGTTTGGCAAATTAATGATCTAGCAGTATGCGAAGACATATTTTCCAAACTCGAGCTCTTAACTAAGACTGATGTAGATAATATTTGATGTAATGAATATAGATAGAGAAGTAAGGGCTGCTGTGGAATCAATGATGTCTGGAAGCACATATGCCAATCATGGTGCTTATAATCAGCCCAATAGGACTTCTAGCATCGAGGGACTTGCATCCATAGATCTAAGTAAAATTTACTTTTTTTTTGATAATTACGCGTTTATGGATATGGGTTACTGACTGCGGTGCAGTTTCTGGATCTATATTCATGATTTTAATTTGACAGATCACAGTATCAACTCAAATAGAGGAGAATATTCCAATGAAGATCTTTTGTCTGGGTGTCGGCGCGATGGGCGAATGTCAGTCGTTCGACGGTTCTTCTGTTTGTTTGTAACTTTTGACCTTCTCTTCACGGTTCTAATGTGGCTGATATGTATTATGGTTAGTTTTGAAGCTTCTTTTCATGTTATATTCGTTTTTATTACATCGTTGATGATTATCTCGATTTTACAGATGATTGGTGATGACATTTACTCAGCTTTAGTGAAGCAAGTAGTTCATTTTAGTATTCACTCTTCTCTCTTTGATATTGTGGTAAGTATGAGTAAATTAAGAGTGCTGTTTGATTTCAAGGAAATTTGTTGATTAAATAATAATCAGTTATCCTTGTTTATGTTCAGATGGCTGCTGCAGTAAGATTTACAATGCTCATAATGTTTTATGCCCTACTTTATATTAATCATTGGATCATAATAGCTGTAAGTTGTATCCTATTTGTGTTTATTTTTTGTTGTTTTTTTTGGGTGACAAGTTTTTAATAGTTATAAATTTCTGTTGCAGATCAGTACATCAGGGACCTGTGCTTTCTTAATAACCAAAGTTTTTGTGTACCATGTAAGTTTTTATGCACCTGAAGTTGCTTTTTATATTTTATATTTGGGGTGCGGTAGATGTTATAGCTGCTGTTTCAAATGTTAGTTCATGGGCTTTAGAATTTGTGTATTAAACTAATCTATATACATATATATTCAACTAACCTCTATACATATATATAACATTGGCCTCTGTGATTCCTATGGTGTTTCATCTTCAAGGTTCCACGACACTCATGCTCAGGTGGTAATCAAACACATAACATTTTCTAATGGATCTCAATCAATGAACTCACCAGATTGATCTGATTACACAAGTTATTTTCAATTTGAGATAATATGTTAACTTTTCCTTATATATAGGACACCTCCATGGTATTCAAGTGGGTAGAGTACTCGGAGGGTCCCAGTGTCAGATCTGGGTGATGCATTTGTGCATCCTCGATGTTCATTGGCCACTTATTTGGCATGGTTTTCTGGGTAAATACCATATTTTTATTGATAATTATAGGTGGTACTGGGGAAGGAACTTTTTCACCTCCTTATTCTGAAAGTGGTATTTTGTATGCTTTCTAGAATAAGTAGTAATTGAACTCAGATCCACCTGGGTTAATAGTTAAAGTCTTTATGAAGAGGTTGCACTGTTTGGGATAGAGGAATATTTTTCTGCACCAACAGAAAAGTAATGAACTCTAAATGCATGGGGTTTTATTCATGTATCGGTTTAAATTTTTCTTCCGAAAAGTGCTTCCATAAATGGGAAATAAATATGTATGGTTTATATGGGAACATTCAGATATCACGTTCTATAGCAAATTTCATAGTCTGCCTCTCGAATGCACAGTGAACATTCCGACTAACATATTTAGGTCCAAAACTACTATTTGTGTGTATATGCCATCAGGATGACCATAACACACCTCAAATGAATAGCATTTCCTCACATGTTTTTAATTTTGTTTCATTAAATATTTTTTGGGCCACATTTTGCATATTGTGAATTCAAATTTCCATTTACTGATGTATTGGTGCGTTATATGAGATCGGCAAAAGCATATGCATCTCTGCATTAATGAAACAGTCTGGTTATGGAATTTATTGTCTCTGGCGTAACTTTATAGAATTTACACAGCATGTATGAAATAATTAACTTTGTAATTCCACACACACACTTGTGTGTAGAATTATAAAATTACTGATTTCATTTCAACAGCCTGGTTATGGTTTTACATTCCATATTACTGCTCTCATTAATGAGCTGTACTCTTCAATGTAAAATTAGTGTGTGGAAGATTAATTTTAGCCCTTTTTTTTACTCATTTGATATTTCTAACTTAATTTACATAGCCCCATACATTGCCCCTCAGTAGGTGCACTTTTAAATCTTCATTTTGTTTGCACCATATTAGATTTGAGTGGCATTGACATCTTTCTCTGTCTTCTGTTCACATTTTTTATTGACAGCACCACAGTCATGTCACATTAACATTTGTGGTATCAGAGCAAGTCACCTTGCTTGCTGCTGTTTGCCATGGGCTAAATAAGCAATTCACTGCCTTCCGTATTAATCTGTGCAAGATTATTCTTTGTTATCACAAATAATATCGAAATTCTGTAATATCTCAAATGCATGCACATACTATTTGAATACTTCACCATCTGTAGGCTCTAATACTAGCAACTACTGTACTACTACTGTCAGTTTAAAATTCCTGCCAGCTGGGATAAGTGGATGTAGTTACCCAAGTTCCACTTTGGTTTAAACATATTCAAAAAGAAATCACCAGTTTTGGAAATGTAGCATATTATTTGTATAATTGTAAAAATAATTAGGGTTTAGATAATGCTTTCTGGGGACTGTTAACTTCCAATAATGTAAAGTATATTCATTTTTGCATCCATGCGTTCTGTATGTCTAATCATGTAACATCTCTCATGTTGTGTTGTATTTGCTTGAGAAAAATTAAATGATTTTTTAAGAATAATTCTTATTTTTATGGAAGAAAATTTTTGAACCATCAGTAAAATGTATTGAAAATGAGAAGTGATGTCATCTGTTTGTGATTAAATTTTTGTCTTCAGGTTGTATGCTCAAATTTAAGCCATGAGTTAAATTTTTGTAATGAGTATTGATAAAAGTTTTAAAATTGGGTAGATAATTGTTAGAGGCTCTCAATCCTAAGTTTTGACATGCAATTTCTTTGCCAAGACACGTATCCTATTGATTTCATTAACAAGCTTTCAATTTCCTTAAAACTCATCTATGTCATGCTTCTTTTTTACTTTCTATTACAATTGCATGATACATGTTGTGTGTTGCTAAAAATTTATGTAACTGTTTCAGTGGGCTGATGCCAGACAGCCTGCCTTTCAAGTGCTTCTGATACTGACATCTTTCATTGTATCATGGGGAGAAGCTTGGTTCTTGGACTTCAGGGTTTTACCTCAAGAGTCGCATGCAAGACAATTTCTTTATGGTGAGTGTTTGCATTTAATGGCTCCCCAGTGTAGTGCACTTAATCTGTGTTTCATTTTTATACTTATTCTTAGATCTCTAAGGGGCAAATTTCCCTGGGTAAAATTATGTGAAAGACATGCTTTTGTATGGCATAGGGATGAGCCATATCTACTTTTTTAATGGATCTTAATTTTGATTCCTATTCCACTCTTTCTCTCTTTCTTCCAAGTCAGTGCCAACCAGAAGTACAAAATTTATTAAGAAATCCCTCAGTTTTTCCAGAGTTTCATATTAAAATTCTAATTACGAGCAAATCTAATGAACCCCAATGGGATATTGCAAATGAATTCTCAGTTATAATTTGTGATTGATATTATTTATGGTGTTATTTTTACAAAGATTTTTGTTGTTAAAATGTGATATCCATGTTTTACAAGAAATACACTATTTATTTAAATTCCATGATTTCAATATATGAGGGGCAGTCAAGTGAAAACCAAACACCTGCCAAAAAAGAGTCTGCGCGAAAGGTGGCAACACTATTTTTACATATCGATGCTGCCATCACTGTGGTAAGAGAACTGCAAGGTGGCAATTGACAGGGGCACGCAGTTGTTGGCTTATGCCCTTGTTGGGGCATGGAGTGGTCTAGTGTTTTTGTCCAGCTGTAGAAATGGAGGCAAGCAATATGAGAAATTCATTGTGTGTGATGAACACTGCATGTACCATGTTCACGTGTTTGGTTTTCACAACAGCATGTCCATGTGTTAGGTTTTCATTTGACTACCCCTCATATTATGTATAACCTATTCATATTTATATTCACATAGACTTTCAAGGTAAACGTGAGTATTAACTGACTGTATGTATCTTATAATCAGCCAAAAGACTTAGTTAGACCAGACTTATCATTGGTGCACACAGGCATCTTGAAATTATACTCTATTTTGTAGTTAAAAAAAAATTGACAATTTTCCGCAAAATAAAATTTAAACGACTGGTATCAATGTAACTACATCATCATTAGATCAGGTCAATGTACGAGGGTCATCCGGAAAGTAGTACCCGTTCGTGCCGCATGAAGTGCTGACGACGCGAGTAGCCGCTGGACGAGGTCAGATAGCTTCAGTGGCTTGTCTGCCTTCTCTGAGCCAAGTTGCGTGACGCTAGCATTGCCTGTGTTGTTTCTGTGATTGTTTACAATGTTTAAAAAAATTGAGAACGCCGCCAGTTGTGAAGTGAGGGCAGTGATTAAATTCCTCAATGCAAGAAACGTTCGCCCATGTGATATTCATCGCCAATTAAAGGAGGTGTATGGAGACAATGTAATGGACGAGTCGTCTGTTCGGCGGTGGTGTCGCAACTTCAACATGGGGAGGGGGAACACACACGACGATGAGCGTTCGGGGAGACCGTCTGTCATTACAGACCAACTGGTGAGCTCAGTTGACGAATTCGTGAGGAACGATCGGCGCGTCACAATTGATGACATCTGTGAGCATTTTCCCAATGTTTCTCGAACAATTGTTCATGAAATTGTTAAACACCATCTGCATTATGCAAAAATTTGTGCAAGATGGGTCCCTCGCGTATCTCAATGAGCTGGCGGCGAAGGACTATGCAGCAGGAATACAGAAACTTGTCACACGTTATGACAAATGCCTTAATTTGCTTGGAGATTATGTTGAGAAGTAGTTTAAAGTATCCTCTTTCAAATAAAATTTTTTATGTTTGTTAATATTTACTTTTGTGTCTTTATTTCACGAACGGGTACTACTTTCCGGATGACCCTCGTAGTTACATTGAAACCTGTTGTATTAAATTTTATTTTGTGGAAAATTGCCAATTTTTAATTAATCATGATATTCCACCATATAACACCTGAAACGTCTCATTTTATTCTGTTTTGTATTGTTTGAAAATTTTTAAAGGCTCTATATCCTTGCAGTAACATATTTTAATTTATCTTAGTAATTTTTTTAGAGGTTAGTATTGCTCTTTTTCTTTTGCCCCGACAAAGATTCCTGTTGCATGCTTTTCTTTTGGAAAATGTTTTAAATAACTATCACATATCATGGAAGTGCATAACTTTTTAACATTGTTTGGGAAATACCTGTCTTGCAGTAAATGCTTCTTTTCTTGGAATAACCTTATATGGGTGAGATTGGAGATTGAAAAATGCAGGCTGCATTTCAGATCTAATTCTGAAGATTTGGAAGAATTTAATGTATTTCATACATATTAACTAAAAATAATGATAATCGATTTTCCGCTAAGAAATTATTTATTCATGACCTAGATTTCAATGTGGGTAAATCTTACTCGAGTGAAGAAAATGGCAGAAATTGCATGCTCATATGTGCACCATATATATCGTTGAGGAGGATTGGAAGTAAGGTGGAGGAGTGATACTTAGGATTTTCAAATGGAAGTTTTTGGTGACTGAAGGGGCAGAGGGTTTGGAAGGGGAGGAATTATGTGGGGAGACCGACAAAGAAAACATATCTAAAAAGCATTAGGGTCATTGATCTATCTTATCTTCTGTCCCTAGGTATTATGCCCCTGGTTATGCTGCACTGCATTATGCCACTGGTTTGTCACTAGTGATGGCTTGTAAACAGACCTGCGGTCAGGGGAGGTAGGGAGGAGGAAAGGGTGGTCTCTGGGCCCCTCCCTAGCATTGGGCACTTGGGGAAACTGATGGAGAGGATTGTTGAAGCAGACTTGAATAACTGCCCATTAATGAGAGGAACCTTCTTCCTCATTCTCTGAATGATTTTGGTTTACCCCAATACATTTAATTTATTCTGTTTGGTTTGGATGTGCTGGACTTGCACATTGAAGGCACAGTTGTAATTACTCCATATCATGTGTGTGTGTGTAGCATTGTGGTGGCATTTCTAGGATAAGGAATCTATTTTGTAGAGGAATAGGCTACCATTTCAGTTGTTCTGGTGGACTTTGAATTGAGTGTCCTCATTTCTATTTACAGTGTCTCAACCCATTGCTGGTTCAAACATTCCAACTGAGAGAGACCGACTTCTGGGTAACCATAACTATTACTTTGAAGGGAGGATGGAAAGTTCATCTGGCAACTTTTATTCACCCATGGATTCTCCAGAAGGTAAACTCATTGCTTGTTTTAAAGTGTTGAAATTTGTGATGAAATGAATTAATAGTTTTCTGATAAGTATTATGTTCCTATATCACTTTTGAACCAACAGCACTGACTCTCTAATCTCACCAGCCAGAAATGACAGCCATTAAAAGGAATATATTTTAATTCAGTTAAGTCACATTGTTTAAAGACTAAAGTAACTTACTTTTTTCCAGATTAAATGTTAAAATGCATTTTTTTGACTCTGCACTTACTTTTGATTTTAAATGACCAATATGTTTACCAGTAAGGTATGACATCACGCAGTTGCGGCTATATGCTAATGGTTATGCTTGTGTAAAATATTTGTATGCTTAATAATTATACTTTTGATGTGATATAATATAGCAGAATGTTGAATTCACGATCAGTTTGCAAAAGCCCCATTATTTTCTTTTAGTCAGTGGCTCCCAATGTACATTTATAATGGTACAATGTACTGTAAATATTGGCAAAATCTAAATATTAAAATTTTTGACATTGTTTCCCAAATTAACATCCCATGTATGATTTTTCATAAATAATTATTTATTTCAACCCTTTATTTTGTCCAAAATACCCATCCTATTCCTGTCCCTTCCTCGTTTGCGTGATATTATCCCCTCTATCACAGTTTTCAACATCCCATTGCCAATCAATATACTCTGCATCCCTTTTTTCTCTCTCCTTAAGATTTCTCCCTGCAATACCCTCTCCTCCCCCACCATACCTATTAAACTCATCATTTGTTTTCCTATCTGTCCACTTCACCTTCCTCATTCCTTCTCCACTCACATTTCAAAAGCCTTCAATCTATGCCTATCATTTTCCTTCAATGACCATGTTTTCACACCATACATAACTATACTCTTTATAAACGTTTTGACGAGTCTTTTCTTAACATCCTTACTCAACATCCCTGTCATCAACTCCCTCCTCCTTGTGAAAGCCTCTTTGCCTAGCGCAATTCTTCTCCTTACGTCCCTACCACTTTGACCATGTTGGTCCAAAACACTACCGAGATACGTAAACTGTTCTACCTACTCTAGTTTTTGCCCTCCTATTTTAATGTTTAGCTTAGCCTTTTCCTTTCTAGAAAATTGCATAACCTTTGTTTTATTAATATTGATTCTCATCCCATATCGGTCGCACTGAGTTTCCAATTCACTAAGCAATGCTTGCAACCTCTTGGCTGACTGACAAACTAAAGCTTGGTCATCAGCAAACCTAACTGATTTTACGAATTTCCCGCCCACTTTCATTCCTACCTCCAGTTCTTCCCATGCCTCTTTAATCATTTCCTCTGCATACAGGTTGAACAGCAACGGTGATAATGGGCAACCCTGCCTTACACCTCTTCCTAACACTGGCCATCCGGACTCTCTGTCCCCCATTCGCACCTGAGCAGTCTGAGACATGTACAGGTTGTGGATTAGTCTCCTGTCCTTCCAATCTATTCGTATTTTCTGCAATATGCTCATTAGTTTTTCCCAATTCACTCCACCAAATGCCTTTTCAAAATCTATGAAATAAGCAAGTACGTCCTGATTGTATTCTATATTCCTCCTTACTATTGGTGTCATCACTGCAATGGCATCATGCATATGCCTCTCCCCTTCATAAATCCAAACTGATTATCCCCTAAGTAATCATTTGCCCTGATATCCATCCTTTTTTTGATGATCATGGGAACCACTTAAAACTGTGCGGGAAATCAAATTTATTGTTCTAACCCCTTCCCATGATGTAGCCTTAACCTTTTTGGAATAGGAACTAACACTGATTTGACGAAGTCTTCTGGCCTGATTCCATCCTGATAGATATACCCCATGGATGAACCTCTTAGGTGCTACGAATCAGTCAATATAGACTATTCTTCCCTCATTTTCCTAAACCTTTAAGTAGTGCTGCAGGAATGTTGTGTACCTCCACAGCCTGCCCTTCAAGTAATCAGACATCATGTATTAGGTTTTGTACTTTTAATTCAGTTGGCAGTACATGTATTTGTTTCGAAAATGGTCTACACATTTTTATTTAGGATCTCCCATAAACACACACTAATTTCCAGGTAAAACTTTACTGATATTTTGCTGTCATTACATATTGTAAAAATTCAAGTTTGCCCAATAGTCCAGGTGATATCCTTTTGAAATGGAATCGCAATTAGGTTTAGAATTTATTGATCTACTTTTGAGGCATTCTCAGTATGGATTTCCTGATTTAAATTTTGATTAGTATCTAAAAATCTAATTGACCCATCACTATTTTATGCCCCTGCTATGATAAATTAGTGTTCTGATATCTGAAAGAGCTTTTTATGGAGGATCCATGAAATGACTCCTCTGTAAATTTATGCTATTCATATTTCACTGTATAATTTATATTTTAATTACCTTTATGGATTATCTGAGCCCTAAAGTAGATTAGAGACTGAAGTTAATGAATTTTTGTGGAATGTAGGAAGAGATTGATGAGTAAGTTATCTAAAACGAATCATACTGCACAGGTATGGACAGTGGATGTGGTTATGAGATAGGCAGAGGAGTTAAACAAAGTCATTCTTCCCCTCAAAACATCTGTTTTTCAATTTTTTTTCTAGGATATGGTAAGATAATCATGGCATGGAAGTCAAAATTCCAGGCTCAGGCATTTGTGGATATTAAACATATTTTGAAATGATAAAATTGTGCACTCCACCTCCCCCCTCCATTCCCTCCTTTAACTCGCCCCACTAATACCCACCCATGGCGATATTGCAGTATGTACACTTAATTCCAGGCTTTAACACTTTGATTGTGCCTGATGATGATGCAAAGGCACCAAAATGTATTTGACTGGATAAATGACCATTGGATATTGCAATTTTATTATTTCACATCATGGGATGGACTTGGAGTTAGAATATAAGTTAACAGGATCCTGGTAGATGGATTTATGAATTCTCAAGTGTTAGGTGGCTCATCATCTGTGAATTGAGAAAAATGATGTGGTTTTGCATTTACGCTATCTTTTTTGTGTGTTACAGCATCAGATGATGAAAAGGATGTGAAGGTGAATTCTCATCGAAAACTCAGCCCGCAGGTATGATAACCAGCTTTTATTTTAAACCTTACAATGCCACATGTTTTTATGAGCCTACCCTGAAGTGCCATATCTTTTTATTTTGCTTTAAATTTTTAATGTTTAATATTTTCAAGAAATTTCACATGGGTGAAAAAATCATTCACTTGGAATGACAAAAAAATAAAATTGTCTGAAAGATCTAGGAATACTAGAGAGCAAGAAAGGAAAAGCCGTTAGATAGATGAAATTACACGGGGCAGTAGAAATTGATTATAAACCCACAGAATTAGAGAGAGTAAAGAGTTTAAGGAAAAATGGAAGGAAGGGAATCTTTGCAGTATAAATGAGAAAAGACTTTGGTCTGTGGGTTTCCTTTGATTAATATTGATCCCAATCCCATATAAGGGAAAAGTGTTGGGATGTGAGGACTTTAGGATGATAAGTTTAATTTCACATTAGCAAATTTAGTTATGAGAATCATTAATAATGATGGCAGAATAGTGAAGAAAAATAAATTGGTATCATTATAACTACATGAGATCAGTTTCAAATCGGAAAGAGGGGAGGATTGTGTGATGCTATGCAGTGCTGAGGAAATTAGTAGAGGGGAACATCATATACACATACAATCAGAATGCCTTTGTGTTCTACGTGGATACCGAGGCATTTGATCAAGCAGTAGACACAGCTGATGAAGATATGTATTGCAAAATATAGGAGTTGACTGGGAGGGGTGAAGGATAGGTGATTATTTTGAAACTTGTACATTGATCAGATGGCACAGAACAGGTAAGAGCTAGCAGAGGGGGTATTTGAATGGGCAGTGACTGGCAATGTGATACAGGGTTGCCCATTATCGTCGTTATTATTTAACTTTATTCTTTGAAAATCTTAGGGGAATAATGATAAAGGCTTGGGCTGGGAATTAAAGTTAGCAGGAAGATGTAAGTCAGTTACGTATGCAGATGAACATGAAACAGTGAGTCAGACAGCCAAGATATTCAATTATCATGCAATGCTTTAAAGAAAGAGATATGGGGAGATGGGGATTCACCACAAGAAAACGGAAGTAGCAAGATTCTTGAGAATAAGGAAAGCTAACTTGAACATAAAGCTGGAGGGAAAGAACTGGAGCAGGTGGAGCAGTTCATATATTTGGCAGTATTTTTAGAGGAAAAGGGCACAATAGTGGTGGCATTAAGAGAAGAATTGCACTAGCAAAAGAGGCATATTCTAGAAGAAGAAAATGAATTACTTTACTACTTTGAGTACTTTGGTACTTTGAGTGAAGATGTGAAGTAAATATTCTTAAAGCCTTAAATATTGAGCACAATGCTTAATGAAGATGGGACCTTGTCTTTGAGGCGAGAGGATGAGTGTGAATTGGAGGTTTTTGAGATGTGGGTGTGATGAAGAATGGGGAAAATAAGTTGGGAAGAGAGGAAGACAAATTATGAGGTTTGAATAGGGTGGGTGAAGAGAAGGGGTTACTGGGGAACATCCATAAAAAGGAGATAAAGTCAGCGGAAAAAACATTGAAAGCTTTGATAGAAGGAGAACATTGATTGAGGTAAAGAATGGAAGAGGGTAGGCTTTTCAGACAGCAACCAGTTATGCGGAAATAAATAAAGAAATAATGTAGGGCAAAGATAGAGGAAATCCTCGTGATGCATTGTTAATAGTCACCACGGTCCATTCAAAATCTTATTAGGTAGATTGCCTTAAGTGGACTCCCAAGTAGTTATTTTACATGTGTGTGATTGATGTATAATTATGCATGGGTTAACAAATTTACTGTTCAGTTTTCAATGTTGAAAAGAAATGTTTCTATTTTCCTCAAAAATATTTTTCCAGAATACTGCTCGGATGTTAGGCTAAAATATTTTTTGTGATGTTACCACTTGTCAACATTGAAAATATATTATGTGGACAGCACATTATTTTATTTTTGTGGCCAAAGACATGGTCATAATTACAAAGTTACGATAACTTATTACATTACTCAGGCCTATAAAACTTTTCTCTGTGCCTCTGCCAAGTGAAGTGAGAGAATGATATCTGAATCATATCCTCTTAATATTTTTTAAATCTGATGTACATTAGTTTTGTGGAAATCTTGTGTGTTTTGGGGTGGAATGGCCTAGGCATTTACCCCTTAAGCGCTAGAACCCCTAGAATTCCTTCATGCCTAAAATTGCCACCAGTGGTCAATTTGACTGTTGTATGTTTCAGCATAATGTTTATTATACAATTTAAAACCATTTAATGGTATATTTTGATGCAATTTTATCATCAATTTTATCAGTTGCTTAAACTATTTAGTAATTAATGACCAATATTAATACACTGGAAATTGTCTACCAATCATTCTGACTGTGAATTTGAATCAAACATGTCAGTGTATAAATATTGTGTTATAAATAATAAGTAAACTGTAGTTTCACATTAACAAATTAGGTTTTACAATTATTATTTTCTAATGATGACTGGTGTTGTAATACTAGTAGAAGTTGATGTAGACATGAAATAATACTGATATAGTGATAATACAACTCTATGACAATATGTACATTTCATGTATATTGAGCAATAGCTCCTGTATAATCATCATTATGTACATCCTCATATCATCAATATCATCATAGCAGTATCATAGTATCATTTGTATTGACAATATCATTCAAAGCTATTTCCACAATAATAATTGACTTTTTAACAAATATTTCATTAATGTATTCAAATACCTTGGTGATGAAAAATATGGAACTGGTATTGACCGGTAATAGTGTCGCACATTCCTATCGTCAAAAGCAATAAATAAAGTATAGACCTAAATTTCAGTTTCATGAGATAAAATAGCTGAAAAAAATGCTATATCCGGAATGTTGCACATATTTCTTGTTTTATTTCATTTGAATGGTTGTACCTGATACTGATATATTTTCATATACTTCGTAACTGAAGTGAAAAGTGTTGTTTTCTGTGATATTCTGATACGTTTTGATTTATTGTGTGTTTTTAGTGTTTTCCACTAATTTTATGATAAATTTCATGCCAGCGAACTTTTTGTTCAGTGGTTTCTTTGTGTATCACCAATGTCTATGGTTTTTTCCCTTTCAATTGTGTATGCTGTAAAAAATATACTCTACCCTTTTGCAAAGACATTGGTGGTGTGCATACTTGCCATTTGGAAGTATACGTCTTTTAGCTCATGTACTGGTCTTTTTTTCGTATTACCTTTTTCATAGTACCAATTTATCCTTGAATTCAATTCGTTATTCCTGTCTTTCAGTTAATATTAATCGTATTTGCCATTTACTCGTTATGTTGTCAACAAATTTACTATCATTGACACCATAGACAAATGCATCTTTCACCTTTCAAATTTGAAGCCTCATATGTTTATTATGCACACACACAATGCATTATATTTTAAATAAATAATATAATTTGTTTCTGTATGTATCACTCACACATTATTTCTTGATCATTTCGACAAAATTCAGCTTCGTATATATATACATATATATATATATATATATATATATATATATATATATATATATATATATATATATATATATACACACACACACACACACACACACACACACACACACACACATACACATATATATACATACACAACAACAGAGGAGCCTTTATCGGCGGAGGTGACAACAATTTTTGGATTGGACTGTAGGGTTTTTAGGGCATGACGTTCGTTCGTGGAGAGGTTAATTTTTGGTCTGAGATGTTTATTGAAGGATTGATTAGGAACTTTTTCGATTAGGAGATGTATAAAAATTTCGACAGGATGGTTACTAGGAAGGGGTTTTGGCTCATGAGTTGAAGCCAGGTGGAATTGGTCAAGTGTGGTATGGGTGTTTAAGTTATTAAAAGGTTTACTTTGTGATTTCCAGAAGGCATGCCATCGAAGGTTTCGGCAGAAATTGAGGGAATCAGTGGGTATGTTTATGTAGTTTATTTTTGGTGTAGGGGAGAAGGATAGGCCTTTACTAAGAACGGATATTTCATTGTCTGAAAGGCTAGTGTTTGAAAGGTTTACAATGTCATGGGCATTGTCGAAGGGAGGGGGGGTGTTAGGAGCGTTCGGTGGTGGCTGATGTCTGGGAAAAACTGGAGGGCCTTAGGGAGGCAGGGGGAAGGTTGTAACTGCTGTGGAGGTCGGGCTTATATTTAAAGAGTGGGGGTGGTTGAGGAGGAGGTGGTGGGAAAGGGTGAGAGTGTGGAATTTTGAGACCTACTCGGAAGTAGGAAATAATATATATATATATTATTTGGATGGCACAATAGAACAAAAAAATATGAATTGAGAACACCTAAAAGGACACTCACATTTCAGAAAGGTTAAGCTTTCGACCTGAAGAAGGCTGAAAGCTTAAACTTTCTAAAATGTGAGGGTCCCTTTACTTGTTCTCTATTGATATTTTTTGGAGTTAGAGAAGCACTTGTTAATTAGTTCAACGGGATGATCCAAAAGTGATGAAACTTGAGACTGCGAGTTCATTGATCCAGGTGGCAAATCCAACTGGACGAACCACAAAAGTATGTATGTTGGTTCATCTGGTCTTCAATTTTTGTGGATCATGATAGAAAACTATAGTCCGTAACCAGCGTTAGATTTTCTTATTCGGCAGAGAATATGAGGGGCATTCCTCCCGGTCGCATCTTTCCCGGCGGATTCATTTTTTACCCTCAGAATGATAATATTGCGATTATCGTTCGACATAAATCAGAGTTTTTGCAATTGATATTCGATTTATATGTATTTTTTTATTTTTTATTTGTTTGAATAAACGTATTTTGCCCGAAATATTTTATTTCACGATACTGGTTCTAAGATTGTTGCTAATCCATTTTTCATACGATCCGCATTATAAATCAATCGGGGGCCATAATAATATTTAAGTTTACCATGTACATTCGTCGAAAAGACGAAACATCATTCTAGATTTGAGCGCTAATGATTCACAACGAAATTTAGAACCGACTTGGTTTTCTAGCTAGCCATTCTTCCTATTTTTCTTCGCATAAACTCCAAACAAATGGGGATTCTATCTGTTGGTCAAATTGACCAGAACTGGCTAATTATGTTAATGGATAGTTAAAATATTTTTTTCAGGGGTGCATTTCCGCTATACTTTCGCATGGAATATCTCTGTTCACTGGAGATTGGTTAGCATTCGTCATATTGCACAACAAACTGCGTCCCGTACTTTGGATTGACAGTTTTTCTTTCTTTCACGGAGCACTGGCAAGGGTACCAAAACAACGATAGCTTCATGGAATAATTTTCTTTGGTGGCATACTTCCCTTGTAACGGCTGACATTACTTTGCAATCAATTGCTTCGTAGCAATGAAAAATGAATCTAGAGGGGTTTGAAAGGCACACTCATTGGAATCAACTCTACCACCTTCACTCCGTGCGTTGTCGGTGTAGAATTTTGTGTGGTGATCACCAAGGAGCGTAGCTAGAAACCAGAGAGGGGAGCTGTATAGCTCGAGTCAGTATTATGGAGAGTAGGTACTACGTAAATTTATGCAGAGTTTAATTGGTGGTCTACCGGGTACGACGTTCTCGTCCCGACATTTTTGCGTAATGACAGGAACTTCAAAGTTGGTTAGCCACTAATTAAGCTGTTCCTAAATGTGCATAGTTCTTTCTTTCCCTACTTCATGCTTCCATCGTAATAAGTGTCGAAGTCAGCTCATTTCGTTTGTGAAGGAAACGAGCAGATTCGAGGCGGAGTAAAGAGGATCATAATCACCAGTAAACATCGCTCTCTGGACAGCCAAAAGAAAACCTTCTAAAAATCGTCCTTTGTGTTTGATTTTCTATATTTTTCAATCAAACACAAAAGAGCCATCTGGTTGTATCGACAAGACCCTGCCTTTAGAAGAAGATGATGATTTTTTTAATTAATAGAACGAGGCAAATGAACAGGCCCAACTTAGTCAATCAATTCTCACTTAAATTTAATTAGTATTCAAACTTGCCGCTTTCGTTTTATTACCATACCGCTGACTTTCTCGAGTGAAAGAGTAAATCTTTTCTTCTGGATGGCAAAGCGGCTGCTTATTTTCTTTATTCCACGGCATTGAATACATCTTGTGTAGAGAGTATTTCAAGCATTCGTCTGAAAGAAAATGGAAAAGGGTGGGGAAAATACTAAAAAGGTGAGGGTATGAAATTCACTGTCAGTCGCAGAAATAACTTATTGGCCTCTTACAGGATTAATCAAAAAAGGAGAATACCACTTCTTAATAATTACCAGGAATTCATTATTTTCCATTGTTTCGTGCTTCCTTTGAAGTGGCATCGGGCTTGTCAAAAAGAATTATTTTTCTATAGACTGGCTGTATTATAGCTCTGAAAATTTGAAATAATTGACGGAGTCAAGGATGACTAAACTCGTTGAATTTGGCGTAGGGTGTCCTCACGCTTGATGAAAGCGACATTTAAGTTGAACTCGACTTCCATTAGGCTCAAATCTTACAGTGCGTGCCTGATAATTTTTCACATTTTTTCCTGGTTGCTCTCCCAAAATTATTTCTTATGCATCTATAGTCAGCGTAACGATTCTTGTATTTCTGGAGTATGAAATGCCCTTCCTCGTCGCTGGACCTCTTTGGTTACTGCCACTGAATTCGGCAACCTTGCTCGGTGGAACG
Organism: Hetaerina americana; assembly: GCF_022747635.1. Taxonomy (NCBI): domain Eukaryota; kingdom Metazoa; phylum Arthropoda; class Insecta; order Odonata; family Calopterygidae; genus Hetaerina; species Hetaerina americana. Next base: position 240,972 of record NW_027286816.1, on the reverse strand, counting down.
AGTCTCTAAAATCTTCTCCCTGTGAGCGGTGTTAACATGATGCAAATGACTCGTTTAACACCACAAAATCCTGTATTCAATTTTATCACCTACTGTAAGTTATGTAATTTATTTTAATCTATGTTCCCTTCGGAAACGAATTAAAGAGTTGAATTCGCTTTTAAAACATAAAAATATACAAAGCTCGCAACATCTGCGATCAGTTAATTTTTCATCAGCTTCGAAAGGAATAGGTACCGTATTTTTTGTGTGCAGCACTTCATTGGCCAGCTTTTCATGTCATCAGTAAAATTTGCCCAGTTTCACGCGAGTTTCAACGTTTAGATTTTAGAAAAATCGGGAGGGGGGATGAATGAAGGTGTGGGTTGACGATAACTCGAATGGGGAATTGGAGAAATTAGAATTAATGGGTCCATGTTCAGAGTCGCAAGCATTCCTTGAAGTTATGCTTCGAAGTACACGAGATATTGCTGCGCTCCTAGTGGCGATTAAAACAAATAATTCTCATGAGTTGCCACGGTTATTCCATGCTAGTTTTTCACAATTTACCCAATAGGTTCCATGAAAATACCTGTGAAAGTAGTTTGACATCATTGAAACTCCTCCATCATTAAAAATCTTCGCATCGTACTAAGAACTGCTGTGAAATTTTTGTTCTTTCATTATACTTTCTTTTAGAATTTTAATCTCCTTTGGTATCCTTTTGTATCCATTCTGCAGAGCCTCATCTTTCAACTCGATTCCAAGGCCTGTGTATTATGCTTGTACTCAGTATTATTTGCCTTTATCCGTAGGATACATATAAGAGTAGAAAACGCATTACTATCAGTTATTGCCAAATATATGTTACTGTAGTGAAATGAAACATGTTATTGTTAATACTGCTCCGTACTCTGCATGCTGGTAGCGTTGCTTGCTCCAAACGAAAATCAAAAGCTAGAGGCGTCAGCATGATAGAGCATTTATTTATACATTCCCTGTAAATTATCGGTCACAGACCGATCAATATAAAGTATGACCTAGCTTTTTTTGTGCTGTGGACGAAGTCAGTGGGGTAGTAATTTTTGGGGCTCCTACGTATTGTTAACGCCTGACATTTTAAATGTATATCAGTATCCTAAGTGGCGAGAAGGAAGACTCACGAATTCAATCAGTAGAAAGGCTCGCGATTTACGCATTCTTTTGCTTAGGCTGGGAGACACTATTTGGTCATTTGCTGTCCTTTTTTGCGTTATTAACATAGCACGTATCGCTCGTTCCGCTCCGAATTCTGGCTCATTCAACTATGTTCACGTTGTGGACTAGGAGCGTTTAATTAGTAACATGCTTTGACATTTATTGGCCTTTGAGATGAATGTGAAGTTGGTATCAGTGTAGTCTCTTGAGGTTGTTCTTTTCGCCTTTAAATTCACAGAACATTGAAGACAAATGCGCATCTTAAATGGTGCAATGTCGGTGAAATATTTACTGGTCTACTCCTAAATATTGACGGATTAGTAGTAGTCATTAGGGGAGGTGACCGACAGCCAAATACATTTGCGTCACTAGGGTACTTTTTAGAGGAAGGATTGTCAGGGATTGGGAGTAAGGTGGAGAGAGAAACCCGGCGATGACATTAGCCTACTCGATTAATCGAGAAACACCGAGAGGTACATCAATTTAACGTCCCATCCGACAGACGGCGCACTTCATTCTAAATGCCCTCCACACACGGATCGAGATACCTCAGAAAAATGCTTTACCACCGACGGGATTCAAACCGGGGTCCTTAGGATGGGAAGTCAACCAACGCACTAACCCTGGCAACATTCCCGAATATTGCCGAGGTCAATTAGGAAGAGATCCAATTTTTTTGTAGAAGATAATTGCGTTTAAGTATGGAGGAATATTAATTTTTTTAAATGAATTGAGGTATTACTGCTTATTATATCATGAACAGAATATTTTGGCATGAAAGTAAAAAATTGGCGCGATAGGGGTCGTCTGTAAGCGCCGAAGTTCAAGTTCTTCACCACTTAAAGTTGGGAAAATATCGAGGTTTTATGTTGCTCGTCCCTCGAGGCCCTAGTCTGGTGCCATATTGTGAACATTTAAGGAGTGGATGTTTAATATATCACATTTATTTATTCCGTTTCGCCAAGCTGGACTTCGTGTGTTATTTTGTTTCGGCATAATCCTCTCTTTACCATTTTGCCTGGGCCACCTTGGACCCACTTCACAGTCAAATGAGTTGCAGGAAGTGGAAGCTGCCCTCCTCGGTCAAACAAGAGCGCCCTTGACCTCTCAGGGAAAAGACTTCTCAAATTGGTTCAAATTTTCAGTCGTTAGATGAAATGGGCACGTTTTTGTTATCTCTGGTCTGTAGTTTGTGTGGCTTTGGTTACTTGAAACGTAGCAGTAATCCCGCTGTGTGATTTTACCTTCAAATGTGTGTGTGAAAGCAGTTCAAATAACTGCTGCCACAGCTATTATTTTCTAAAATTTACAAGTTCTCCGATTTGAAAAACGGAGGGAAGGATATATTATTTAATATCTCTGATAAGCGAGGTGCTACGTGAAGCGACAGGTTAATTTTCCATCGCCTAATCTCCTATTCCTAAAAATTGCCATTATTCTAGCTGGTGGTTCATGACATGGAATATTTTTTCCTGCCGAAGTAACATTTAAAGCATTGAATTGACATCCCGAGCCGCTTCGCGACAGACGACGCGCAACGACCGGCCGGATATTGCCAGAAATCTGCGTCGAAATCGGGTGTCCTGCATAAATGACGCCGCTCACCCGCCATCTACTTGTTTAGTCGCCCTATACGTATTATTGATGCGGCTTGCTGACGTCGCTACGGATGCTGGGTCGTATGAATGATTCAACCCTCGATCAGGATGCGACAATTTCCGTTGCATATTCGTCAAGTTGGGGCACTTCTCAAAGGCAGAAGAGGTTGTTTTCTTTGCGTGGTTTTCCATCCCCATGCACATTCATGCCGTATCTGGAAGAACTGGAATATTCCCGAGCACCGGGGTAAAGGAGGTGGTGGTGACTCTCGGGGTTGATTATGAAAACACCCCGCGTCGGGTATGTCACAATTTACCCGCCCTGCCCTCCCAACCCCCCCCCCTTTCCCCGGAATTCAAACGAGTTCGTTGGGCACAAACCGACGCGGGTAGTAAAGTAACCCAACTGAGTTAATGCCCTGTTATTATTAACAAACCATCTATGAATATTATCTTGAAATGTTTTTTATTTGTAGCTGAAATTAATTGTTCAAGATTGTTCAATTGTTAGCTTAGTTTTTTCTTTAGAAATGTACGCTATGCAAATGAGTAGGTGTATTAAATTATGACACGAAACTAGGAATAAGCGAGATAAAATGTACGCTAGCTCATGCCATTTGGAACATCGGATTGATGATAGTTCTTGAGACGAATAGAAGATGGCGGTACTTCGCATTCTGTTAAAGAGAGAATGGGGAGGGAAAATGAAGTTCTGTGGGCGTTATTAAGTTTGGGCCCTGATAATCAGGAAAGAGGGACCTAACATTGGGGTTGGGGTGTCTTATGAAGAAGATAAGTGAACTTCTGCAATGGAAAGAACACTCGCATGATAGTGGTGGTGACTAATTCTCGTACAACGTCGCCGCAGGCGGTGTGCATGGAAGTTGATGGGGGATGAAGTCCAGCCAAAATCAACGACGCCCTTGTGTCAGGCACAGATGCAAAAACCAAGACCTTAGCGTTCGTTGAAAATCCGTCTACGATAAATGTAGATGTAGAATTTACGGCATCGAATGGGATTGGATAATGATAACCTGAATGGAAAAATACTAGAGATACTAATAATAAGAATCAGTCAGAAAAAGTGGCTTGAAAGAAAGATACCCGCGGTGAAGGAAGACGGAATAATCTAAAGAAGGTATTGCCTGGAGCCGAGGAAAAGTAATTCTTTAATTAGCGAGCGAACTCCAAGCCACCGTGCGTAATGACTCAAATGAGAGAGACTAAAAAAAGGAGCATGCAAAAATCCAAGAAACTAAGTCGAGGAATCACTCTATCTACGTGAAATTAGGAACTAAGGGGAAGAGTCGCTTCGAAGAAAAGGACGAAATTCTATGGAATCTGTGATGCGAATGAGAAAATGATGCAAATGGAAACTAGTAAACAGACACGAGATGGGGAATAATTGAGAAAGTGTACCGAGGGCCGAGGAAAATGGCGTAAATAAAGATGAGAGGGGGACGATGACCGAGACGCAGAAACGCCAAGTAAATTCAGCAGAGGATCAAATGACCCGGTCAGATATAGACGCGCGCATGAAGGTGAAGACATTAGCGGGAAAATGGTCCGAGCGATCGGAGATTAAGCTAAAGACATCTCGTTTGGAATAATCTGGAGCATTGGAATGCTGCTGGATGAGTATCGAGGGCAGTGTCAGGACTTCTCTACTGAAGGAAGCGGGGTCCGAGATATGTGAAGAGTCTGGGTTCACTTGCCTTCAAAATAAAAATACGGATATCTACTCACCCGAAGGATGGAAGAAGTAATTGGAGGCAACCTGTTGCAGAACCAATTCGATGGTAGGATGAACAACCCACGATATACTCCACATTCTAAGGATATTGGCAGAAAAATTATTTGGGTTAACCTGTGGGGTGTTCGTGTAGTTACACTAGCTTTATGTTAAATTCGAGTGGAACCAAATGTTCACATTGCTGAAAATCCTCGTGGATTTCAACAAGAAAGCATGACAAATGAAAATGGTATGAATTAGAACAAGAAAGCGAGTTAATAACATTACGGGAAACGCGCTGCCTCAGAGCGAAATATATTTCGAGGATTTACACACCTGTGCTTATCAACCTGGCATGAAGCAATGAGCAAATTAAAGTGGTAAGAGTCGCAGTTATAGTAGAGATTATTTTTATTTGATTTTTTATCATTAATTCGAAAATTTCGTTTTTTTTGCGTTCACATCGGATTATCAAACATGAAAATACCATTAGAGACAAATACAAACACCCAAGTCCTGGGTGGAAGAGTACGCAAGTAAATGGGAATCGAACCCGCGACCTCTGGGTGGGCAGGCGGAGACGTTACCCCGCCGCCGCCGGGGTTAGATTCTAGAAGTTTTGCAGGTATCTTTATTTGAACGCAGTGAATAAGTAGATTAGGCCCATGGGGTTAAGACTGAAATCCTAGCGTGTGAAAGGAAGGGAAGTAGTTGTGCTGCGAGAGATCTTGAAATAAGTGGAATACTATATACATATGCATCACCCTCCTCCAAAGCGGCAAAAATGGGTTCGATCGACGGACATATTTATCGTGCGTTTATGTGATGAAGAAGCGACTGCTCTGCTCAAAAAGGAAAACAGGGCTGAAAATATTGAAGTAAATCGTGAAAATTCGTATGGGTTTCTATGAACCTTATGCTAGACCCGTTGGAAAAGTTGACAGAAGAAGTGTCGGGCAACCTTCGAGACTGGAGACGAGGAGGCGGACGCTGGAGATACGAGAGGCACAGCAAATGAGAGTTGTTTGCAGAAGAGTAAAGTAAAAAGACTTATTTGGAGAAGAAAACGGGGGAAGAAGAATCACGTGAATTGAGCGTACCTTGAGACATAATGGCTATATACCACGAAAGGAATATAGTAGATTGAAAGGTCCCTCGAGGTGGACCAAAGGGCAAATGCGAATACCAAATAAAGAGGGATTATAGGCGGAGGGGGGTGTAAGGGCGGAAGAGAATTAGCATTAGACAGGGGAGGATGGAGACTTGCAGTCAGTCAATCTTCGGATTGAAAGACTTATGAACGAATAACATTAATAAGTTAGGAGGGAATCGTATTAACTCGTTAATTTAAAACCAAGGTCGGCGACCAAAGGTCCACCAGTTTGATCCGGTCCATCGAATGTTAAACCTTACCATCTTCAATTTGAAGCTGGACACTTGCTTTCTTAACTACTGATAGTAAACTGCAGGGGTACACGCTCGTTTAGCACTTCGAAGCTTGATGTCCCCACTCGAGGCAATGACTACGTTTCAGACCACTGGCTTAGCAATTGCCCTAAAATTACTCATTTAGCCAGAGTTACTCGTAACTCTGAGCGCGTCAGTTTCGTGTACGAAGAACAACTGGGAAAATGTATTCACCTTGAAAATATTGTGTTTGATCGTCAGTCCTTGAAGAATATTCAAGTAGCGCAATATATATTCATTAGCATCAATCAATTAATGATAAAAGGTTAAGCACCGGGGGAAGTGCTTCTCATTGCATTCTAGTGAAATTATGATTCGAAAAAGAATATTAATAACGCGGTTACAAAAAGTGCTAAAGTGCACCGTTCGATTTGGGTACGAGATGACCTCTTCCTAATAGAATTTTAACGGGATACATACGGATCGGTAGCCTATTTTCAATCGACACATTAAAAATATAAATATAGAACGAGATCTGTGCGATGTCGGTAAGTTGGTTAGTTGTAAAAAATGCCGTCAAAATATTTTTTGATACATTGTAAGCATAACTAATTGTTGTTGGTGATTTGAAACTAGGCCTATTGCGTTTAGAAGTGTTTACAATTTTTCCGTAACACACGTATCAATTTCCAACCATTTTGCTAGGCCATTAGGATGGATACCCTTTCGTTCGACGTATTAGGAATACGGGGTATACATTACCGTTTTCATGGAGATCCGTGGAGACCAGCTTTTAAAGAATTTTGCGTTTTACGTATTAATTGTCGTTTTAGTTTTTGCAATGGAATAGGATCATGCCGTGTGATATTTTTTATCTGTTAGTATATTTAAAAATGAAAATTATTCAAAGACGTCTTCATCGCGGATGAGACAACATCCAGTGCTGAATTTGGCGAAGTTTGTGTTTATTGCAGTGACACGCGGACGCTCTTCAGTTTGTCTGTTACAAGTCAACGATGTTCCCTTGCCGGGATTTTAACCGTATTTGATCGATCCGCCTCATTTGGGTGTGCCAATCTCCTGACCGTGAAAAACCTTGAAATATTCTTCATATATTTGTTATTTCATTGAAACTCAACGCAACACCAATCAACAGCCACTTAAGCACTTCGAACGAATTATTTCCACATTATCTCAAATATAATAGAAGATAAGGGATTATGCTCGATGTTTTCATAGTGCATGGGATTTTTTTGTCGGCGAGATCCGTCGGTCGCGCTTAATCCAAACCGATTGCTTAAACCCGGAAGAAAGGGTTAACATTGTAATCTTTTAGAAGGTTGACCTCGACATAGCGTTAGAGAAGCTCCTCGCCAGGGTTACCAAAGCTTCAGATCTCCCTTAGTTGAGTTCTACTTTGTTCCTGTACTGTATGCTGCGATGATTTTCTCTGATCCCGCTTGGTGTGTCAAAATTCTGTTTTTCTTCCCGCTCTTTGGCAGCATCTAGCTAGTCTGTTGATAATACAAACCACATTATATTTTGTCTATACTTCACTCTCCGACATAAACGGTTTCAGAGTGACAGAAATGGATTCATTCGACTCTCGATTTAAATATGAGATACCCATCATTTTCCGACCTGGGTATTTCCCCCTTTGAAAATCACCGTTAATGTTAAATACATAAATGGAGAAAATGAATGTGGCTCTAAAAGCTTGTGTGTCTGCCAAGTATTGATGTGTAATGCTTTCTTTGATTTACTCTAATTTGTTAACTATTGTAAAGCTGTTAATTTTTTCCATTTTGCGGCAAAAACGTGGTAGGTTCATGTTTTATATTTTTACTTGGCTTAGTTTGCAGAATGAATTGCTTGGCGTTCTGCCCTCTTCCGCGATGGTTTAACCCAGAAGTTCTTATCGGAAAGTCCATGTGGGTTCTCTTGGGTATCATCTGTTATGGTTTTGGCTGTGATCATTAAATGAGCGTGTATCCATAGAAACGCTGGCGATAATCATGCGTTGCAACCTCATCCTCGTGAGGGCAGTGTTAGTACGTAAGAAAGGGCACGGTGTCAACTGTAGATATTAAGACACAAAAAAATCGAGGATTCAACTCAGCGGCATGCCCGCGTCGTCATCGTGATTAGATATTAAATGGATATTCATTTCTGCGGTCGAGGGCATTGGATCGTTGCAAGAAAAATGCCATTTAAGGATATCAATTATTGGGAGCTTTGGGGAGAGATTATTCGTGTGAACTCGTGCCATTCATACTGCGATTTTCAACGTATACTTGCCCACACAATTAACGGGAGGTTGTGAATCGTGGAGTAATGGCCTTTGAAAACTTACATGCTAAGACTGGGAGTGGCAAATAGTAATAATATTTGGGAGTTACGTATCCACCTAATCGTGATTCCCTCAAAGTTAATGTTTACTTGCTCTAAGTTTAAATAGGCTGTATTGAATTTTGGGTGAAATCGATTATTATTTGTTCTCAAAGCCTCGCATAAGATTTGAATGCCATGTTTAGGGGCTATTCTTCTTGATCTACTAGGATTTTATGAATTTTATTCAGGATTGAAAATTCTAAGCAACATGGCCATTGAGCGTCGTGTTCTATTTTCCGGTAATGTTGCTTGCAAAACAACTTAGCGCGGAGTAAAGCAATTACAATTTAGCTGCTTGCCGGAGTATGTCGTTGCAGTTTATGGTTGGAGATTTGAAATCAATTTTAAACAACCTTTCGTGGGTCGTTAAATAAGTTCATCAGAAAAAATAGAAATAAACAATTATTGGTACATTAATTTTATTTTTGAATATGATCTCCTTTTAACTCGGTACACTTCTATCAGCATTCTACGGTTTTTGTAAGCCGCCCAAAAAGTAGCATTTCTGAAGTAATATATGGTGCTTTCCCGGCGTATTTGCTTCATTAAGTTTTCTCGGGTCTTCCACCGGGTCAGAGATTCCATATTGGCCGACGTTTCGATGCCCGACTCGTGCATCGTCCTCATCTACCCTGAGGACGATGCTCTAGTCGGGAATCGAAACGTCGGCCAATATGGAACCCCTGACCCGGTGGAAGACCCGAGAAAACTTCATGATGGCATCTCAATATAGACATCGAGTACATCAAATACAAGATCCTCAATATAGGCATCCTTGTTGGCTATGGCCTCTTCGCTCGATGTGAATAATTTTCCGCCGAGCCATTTTTTCAAGTTTGGAAATTAAAAAAGTCCCCGAGGCTAAATCTGATGAATGCGGTAGATGTTATAATACGAGCCTTAAGGTTCGAATCTCGTAATTCGAACCTTAATGCTATAATTTTGGCCATCGCAACTGCGCAGATGCTACCCGTCTATTGTCTTGATGGAAGAGAATTCTTTTCTTTGGAGGTGAGGACATTTTTCTTGATTTCGTCTCTGCGATAACGAAGTATACTAATCTCCATTTATCTTTTATCCTTTATGCAAGTAATGGATGTAGATGATTCTTCGTGCATCTCAAGAACCGTGGCCATTACCTTGTCGGCCATTTTCACCGCCTTCGCCTTCTTCGGAGCCGAATCACGTTTATAAACCCGCTGTTTCCTCTGTTCCGTTGCCTCTGTTGTGAAGGCGTAGTAATGTGTCCATATTTGTCCACATTTATGTATCGACTCAGAAACTCACGAGGACTGTGACAGAAAAGCACCAAACCAGCCTCCTAATCGGTCACACGACTGCGTTTATTCTCCACTGAGAGCAAACGCGGCACCCATCTTGTCGAGATTTTTTTCGTACAAATTAGAAAATACGACCTTGTGATATACATGTACCTATGACTCCAACTATTTCGAAAACTTTGATTCGTCGACCACTTAAAGGCATATCGTGTATTTTGTCAATCATATCGGGGGAATTCACTTCCACTGGACGTCACGACCACGTTGAAATCATTTTCACTGTATAAACAATCGCAAACAGGAGCAGATGCTCCATGAACTTCAACCAACTTAGCTTTGATCTCTTTTGGTGTGAAAGCCTTTCAAATATAAGTGTTCAATCACCGCACAAAAATCATTTTCTTCCGTTTTTCTAAATAAAAAAGTTTGTCGCTTAAATCGACTATGAAAATGTAACCATGTGATGGATATAGCTGAAACTTCAGTCTAATATGAGTTGAGGTGTACTAAAAACAAACCTGTTTCGATACTACGAGCACCATCTGTTGGATTTTTTAGACCCACATATATTATAATGGTATCATTTAGTTAGGATGATGAACCCACGTTCTTTAGCAAGACATAAGCTATCTTAAGAACGCGTGTCATTTACCTTTGGGCGAACTTATTGTTATTGCGGTGAATCCGCAATTCATTGCAGTAAACATTAAAGCACTTTGCCCCGATATGAAAAGAAAATATTTTTCGAAGGATTTTTTTATCAAGGCTTTAAAAATTTGAAGGAAATATTTATGTATCCTCTAATCGTACATATTACATTGCTCATCATCTCAAATCTCATACAATATTCGCAACGATCAGTTATCGGTGTCTGGATAGGCGGTGGATGTTCCTGTTTGTCGTTATCAGTCTGAGTCCGTGCAGACAAAACAATAGCTTGGATATTATTGCGTAGCAGTGAGTCGTTGATGGACATTTCATAAAAAAATAATTTTATATAGAATTCGCGTAAGCACGATGATGCTGGGGACTCTATATATACCTAAAAAAAGGTCTGTAATATGTGATACTCTTACCGCCGTGGTACATTTAGACTGATTAATATTTGAGTCGAATGTAAAGATTCTCTCTCATATATTATTCTCTGGCAGATGCCTTTGCTACTTTGCCTCTTGATTGTTAACCCGATTGCGTGGAATGCTTGCGCTATTACCAATGATTATCAAACTTAACTTGGCGTAGTGATTCCCATGAAATTAATGCGTTCAAATTTCTATTTTCATAAATTTTCAGAAATGTCACATCCCGGGGTTTTCGCTATAGGTCTTCTTGTTCATGTCTCCATCCACGGTTGTCCTCGGCGAGCCATCATACGTCATGACATCCTTTTTTCTTCTTTTTTTAGAGTTTTTCGCCCATCCATCCTGGTGCTTTTTAGTACGCGGTAGTCACTCTTAAATTAGGTCTTCATCGTTCTCATTTGGCATTCGATTCCTTCCAATCTTATTTGTTTTCTGAAGCCAACCTCCGCATCTTTGATTTATTGAGAGGTATACTCCATGTGCATGGATCATATAAGTGTTTTTTTTTCATTTCCTTTGCAGCTTGTTCATCCTCTAGGAAACTTCCTTGGCATTTGTATTGAGTCTTTTTTCCCAGTTCTCTTCCTCATATCTCTTCTGGCTTTAAGCCTTTTTGCCGTCTTTGCGTAATATTATGCTGATTTTATATTCGACTTCAAGGTTTACTTTTTCATTGCCTTCATTAAATACACCTGCGTCATATTCGGATATCCGTCTTTCTCCTTCACCACAGATCGTTACCCCAAACGTTACCTGCTGATTTTTCAATCCAAAAATGCGAAGCTAGCTAAATGCGATTAATCATTCTTGCAGGAGATAAAATGGGATGTTTTCAATGGCCTTTAATTATCATCTGACCTCAAAAGATTTCGAAAACTGCTCTCTCCGATCGTAAACACATCAGTAGATATCTGTTTTTATTTTGATGTTTTACTCTCATGACGGTCATGGACAACACTTACGGTTCATCTAATTCACCTTTGGTGAGACACTTTAGGTCCCATTCGGATTCATTCTTACCAGTTTAAATTTAAATTCAATTTTAAAGTCTTTTAAGTGATCACACATTTTTCGTAATGAAATGGGAGTACTCAGAGCTCGTACCCTCCAGTACGTACATACATAATCGGTCTGAAATGTCATGGCTTTTACGACTTAGGCTATGTGCTGCTCTGTCTAACAAATTAATGTACAGACTTAAATTATATAACGTTGAGTTTATCGTGAGGCTTTCTTTGTTTTTAATCTGTGTACGCGAATCAACCCACTGATAACAGGAATATGCTCTAATTTTACCCACGTAGAGAATTTAAATTCCGTGGACAAGCTCACGTCAAATCACGTCACTTAGGTCAGACGGTGAAGCTAACATTTTTCCGTGATTCCAACAATTCGGCTCGAACGCTTGAATCTTGTGGAGTGTTGCGTAGGCTGGTGTGGGGGAATCGTTTGGGAGTTTCGGGAAAACGAGGGTAAACACGAAATTGCGGCATAAATGAAGGCTCGCGGGCCGAAATGGAAACTGAAACTCTCCTCTGAGGGCAACTCTCACGAAATGGTTGATTATAAAGAAATGGCGACGGAATGAAAATTTTATTTTACGTAAACGTGGCTCAGTGGTTGGCACCACATATTTAAATTGACATTTTTCTCTAGAAGAGATAAACTTATGTCTGGAGTGAAACAGATGAGATATTAGATAATGGATAAGCGCCGGATTATGGGGAGGGAGGCAAGGGAGTGAGGAATAGTTAATAATAAAGAAAATGGAATTTGTATTGTTTTTCAACCTCTTGCAGCGCGAAATAATTTTAATCGACCATTAAGAGCCCTGAGAGCTCTGCTAACAGTTTGTAACTGAAGGGTTAGTTTGATAGGTAAGGGTGGATTTAACCTAGTACTAAGACAAACAGTATGTGAATTTCGCACATTTAACAGGGGAGGGGTGGCAGTTCCTTATCCTCTGTTGCCTGTGGTTTCTCATAGAACACTGTAATTACCATAACACCAAACCAGTTGAGCGTTTTAGGAAAATTGCCGAAATAAGTTATCAGCAAGATTCACGACTTCTAAAAGTCTCATCTCGTATACCAGCTGGTGTATATATTGTGTCATCATCGGTATTTCAATCCTAAGATTGGTGTACTGCTACCCTCCATTATACTATATTTGAATTCAAGGCTGTGTGAATGATGTGGTGGTTTCCCGTTACCTTCCACATCAAACTACTGCGGCCAATACCGTGAACTTCACTCTCACCCACAGCTGTGGCAGCTAATGCCGGACCGACCCACTCGGTCTGCGCCACCAGGGCCTAATGACGAAACTGCTGCCTCTCACCATGGGTTCTTGGTGGCATTTAGTAGGAGTCTATTTTTCTTGCTGCCTTGTTTCGAAATATCATTAAACCATAAACACAGTAATCGACCCGAAGGTCGGTTTAGTAGGTGAGGGAGAGTAGGTGAGGTAGAGTTCACCCAGTATTATGTCCGACGGCGTGTGAATTTTACACATCAGGCTAGGGGGACCAGTTCCTTTCTTTGTGCCGGTTATGGTTGCCCAGGAAGATCTAGTACCCGAAAAATCACATAGCTTGGGTGGAGCTTCAGGTGCCCAGAGAGGCTTGCTCGGGAATCGAACCCGGGCCCTCCGGTCAGTAGTCCGAAGCTCTCTCCCCGGTACCCCTGGACTACCGCGAGCCATCGAAATATCATTATTGTGTTTTTTTTGTTAATGTGTGGTTGCCTCGTTCCGAAAAACCATTAACAATTTTTTTCTGAGCTGCAAAATTTTTCTCCGGTCATGGGAATGTAACCAGTGACCTTCGGCTCAACAGGCAGTCACGCTACCTCTGGTCGACCCTGTAAAATTAAATTTTCATGGGCCAAATAATAGTTTGATTTTTCGTAGTAGTGTATTTTCAAGGCCAATAATTTTTTTTTAAATTCCCATACTGTGCAAATCTTACAATGAGGTACATTGCTTTAGAATATGTAGAAACAGTTACAACTCTACGGTATAAAAGTATGAAAATAGTAGATATTTTTCTTGCCGTAGTTTTTATTCTAACCACTTCACCGAGAAACTTATTGAAATGATGGAGAAATTCTTTGAAGTATAATTTTTAAATCCTATGTATGTTGGAAATCATCTCTTTATATTAATTATCTGATTCGCATTGATCATCCGTTTGCGCAACCAGCTCAAATCTCGTGATTGCGATGTCATCATTAAGGTGTTGGTAAACATTTAATGAGATAAGCACTTTGTCGAGTCACTCACTTCGTTTGAATGCTGACGGATTTGACATGAAATTTTTTCATGTCGAGCTCAACAAGACTACGTCGGAGACTTATTGTTTGAAGTCCATGTCTGTTGTTTCATGATTTATAAAAAGTAAATTAGCCTGCTTTTGATTAGCCATCGAACATGTCATCTTCAGATTTGCATTACTGTGTATCACGTTAATTTTGAATGCGTGAAATAAGTTTTCAAGGCATTGAATCGGTTGTTCGAATTTGAATCGAAAGTTTTCTCGCAACACCAGAAAGACGATGAGAACGTTGAGAAGAATAAAATTGTCTTTATGAATCTTGAGCCATTGCTGATTATTGATTTGCGATTTAAGAATACCAGTGGTAGGGACTTCGGGGAGTAATTGAAAACTTTTCGTAGAGAGATATTTATTTATTTAGTCCAAAAACAGCAGTACGCCAATTAAATTGGACAAATAGCAAAGAAAAATAAAGCATATCGATATATACTTAACGGATAACAAATAGTAGCACCACATAAAAATTAAGGTCTGGAGAAAATTAGAAGGGTGAAAAAGCACGGCAGGAATGAACGGCATGAGGAGTTTTCAACTTCCATTCCTACCGTGCTCATAGGATTACCCCTAGGATTACTCCTATGAATCACGTCACAGTCTGCGTCGTTCTGAGTTCCCTCTTTTACGTTCAACTGTAAAAATGTTTTAAAAGATAGTGACACCTCAAGCATTCATAAAGTGAAGGTCGCATGGATTTTTTTTTCTGTCTTCTGCAAATTATGCGTTTTATTTAACCGCGTGTCCGAGGCCGGAAGTGAGAATTTACGCCTTCGCATTCTCATTTGAATCGGGTAAGAATTTTAATTGCGACGAATCTTTATCAATACTCATAATCAACTCTGTCCAGTCCGATTTCCCCAAGTGTCTCCATAATATTCTAAATAAGAGGCGTTCTTAACTCGTGTCTGCTGCTACGTTTATGTCATCTCCCGTACCTCCTCCTTTCCACGACTTGTTCTCAGTGATGACCTCTGCGTTTACAGTCCCAGGAACGAACAAAAACTCGAACTTTTGATTCCGTCGAATGCATGTGAATTTCGCAGAGGTCATACGAATAAGTTTGAAAGAGCCTATCTTGCTTTTGTTCAACGTTATATCGACTCATTTCAGGGCAGCGCTTTAGATTTGATTTAGGTCAATATTACTGGAATGAATTGACGAAAGTCAGTGCAACGCAAATTATTATAAGTTGGGTTTACATTTACTGGAAGGCACCTTGTCACGGAATCCTGGTACTGCAATGAATGAAATTTTCTCTGCATGGAAATAACTTTTTGATTCGATAAAGATCCCGCTGATTCTTTGCTGAGATAACAGTTTTCTTGCTTGAAACCGTCATTACTCATTGTTGGTGTGTGATGCTGTTTGATTTTGCATTTCCAGATTTGTAGACGCTTCTTCGAGTAAGTGTGGTGATACCGGGCTCATGGGTAGCTCTTATTAATAGCCCTTTCGCCTGATACTCTTGGTTGGCAATGAGAGCTTTTTTGGCTATCCTCGCTATTATATTCTATCTTCAGGAAAACTTGTAATTAGATGTGTCCTCGTCGGAGTGAGGAGGCAGGACAGCTGTTGGATAATCCTGATAAAAGCAATGAGGTACCGGTTTCGCTATTAGGTTCGTTCCGATAAGCTTATTGTCCGAGGCACACTCAACGGCGATTACAAGGCCTTACCGAGATTAAACTGTTGGAGAAGAAATCACATTGCATGGCGAAAATGCTCTTGAAGATTATGCTGATGCATAAGTTCTGCATGCATTTAAATCGTACTGCACTAATTTCATCGGCTTTTAAGGAAGTATTTGCTTTTTTTGTTCCAAGTAAACCTTTTCTTTGAAGGGCTTCAGCTAAAAATTCATCGCTCTGTCATGTCCTAATGCCATATTTTGTCAATGTTACTTGACGCCCCCTTTCCACTTCATTACCTTTTAATAGACGAATGAAACAATTTTGCCGGGCATCAGAATGGCTGTAAAGATTATTATACGTGATTATTTTTTACTTACTCGTGTATTTTAAAAGTTTGCATAGAAGTTATAGCTTGTACATCGATATAATCGATTAATGCCTATCGATCGCAACGTACGCTTCGTAAGTTCGGCAGTACATATGATCGTCTGAGTGGTTTTGTTGATGCCTGAAGGGTAGCTGAATATATGTTTGAAGGGAACTCATTGGTGGTTTCTAATTTTTAGTGCTCTCAAAAACTGCAAATTTTTACACATCTGAAGAAAATTTGCACTAAATTTTCGGATCGGATACCTCTTCGTGAACTGTGGCAATATGCTTGCACGTCTGTCATTACCTTAATCATTAGTCTGGGGCCTTCCTCCGTTGGTTTCCTTCTCACCAGCGAGGTATCTAGGCCATATGCATTGCGATTCCATTCCAGTATTGTCCCGAGAATTAATTAAAAATTGGCAATATTTTCCACAAAAAAAATTTATCAATGCGACCGGTTTTCGATGTAACTACATCATTGTCAGGTCTTATCTGACGATGATATAGTTACATCGAAACCGGCCGCATTAATAAATTTTATTTTGTGGCAAATATTGCCTATTTTTATTAATTATGATAATCCACCATATCACGCCTGAAACGTCACTTTTTTGTCCCGAGAATTGGTTTTTCACCCGTTTCACACATTTTTCAGCTCATGAAACTCTCCATTCTGTCTTCATTGCTTAACGCTCTTCCTCGTTTGTCCTTTGCTTGTAACATTCTTTTCTTCCCAGCTTATACATTCCATATCACGCATATGCAAGGAAGCACAGTCCATACGCTGGTCTTGGTGATTATTTTTCCATCACCTCCTGGTATTTCTTGCAATAAAAAAATTACTTTTATGAGGAACTCTTGTAGATTTATTTCATTTTCCTAACTGTTCCCTTTCGATTTTTAAACATCCTGAAGGCATTGAAAGAGTCTTGAACGAATTATGGAAATTACTTTTCGATATGTGTTTTTGATCCGGATTTGAAGTCCATTGAAGCTGTCCTCTTCGGCCAAGAAGATTTACGATGAGAGCAATATTACGGACTTATTGTACTTTTTCATGTTAATTTTACATAAGATACCCGAGAGATTGGTTTGTGTCTTTCTCAGGAGCAAAACCTTTCCGTGTCTAGCTGTTAATGGCACAGTTTTATGAATATGTTTTCCTTTTCGGACGTCGTATAATGATCCTGGTTGTGTTAATATTGGATCGTCAGGCGGTGCTTACTTCCTTGTCTAACCAAAAATTAGGAAATATCCTCTTTAGTTTCTTTATCGTACTATTTTATAGGTACCATGTCATATGAAAAAAAAATGAAAACATAATGAATATCTCCTCCGTCGAGATGCGATCCAGAAACCTTTTTTTAGTAATATGCGTATCTTATTGATGTTTCTTCATTGATGCGTCCTCATTTTATTGTTGTTATTAGGATGTAATAAAATTGGATTTCCTCAAGCAGTGACAACTTGTTAACCAAGTATTTCGGTAGTCTTGATGATATCAGGGTATCCAATAAACTGGTGATACGATTTGATAATTCGGCGTTGTGTCAAAACAGTGATAAAAATAATTTTCTGAAATGAAACTGGGTGATGATTAATTTAATTTTAAATTGGAAACGCTCAAAATATCGCAAAGTGGAATTGTAGTCGATTAAAGAATCTAGTGATACCTTGATAATATGACCTTGCTAAAGGAAGTGATCACTCATCTATTAGTGTAAAACACTCGTATGTCCTTCAGAATGATAAGTAATTCTTTCCAGGCGACTTGGTCAGGGTACCCGCTAACCTTGAATATTGGCAACACTCATTTATTATAATTTATTACACAATGCTATGTTTAATGAAAATAATTACTAATAATACTAATAAGAACATTAAAATACTCTTATACGTTGTTAATGAGCTCGCGAATTTTATTCGATTTTAAGTATATTCAGCCATGTGCTGAAAGACTGAAGAAGTTCATTTGGTACAATATTCATAATGTGGCGTGTACGTTTTTCCTGTAGGTATTATTTGCTTGAAAACGAAAGCTCTGTCGGAGCCTGACGCTACATAAGTTTATAAATACATGACTACAGCCAAAACATTATGCCAAAATTGTTCCTGCTCTGCCCAGTAATATGTCTCCCATTTATTAGTCCACGAAATATTCGGCGTAGTCAGCGTGATGAATATCGCTGCTTAAGGTAAAATTGTCTTTATTCTCCCTTTTTGTTTCCTAGAAATTATTTTAATATGACAGTGACGGTGGCTTTCTTTTGTTTATTATTATTGGTATTCTATCGTTTAAGATGAGCTTCTACTAATAAAACACAGCCTTATATCCGACTACACAATAAACCCCTCTTCAATCCCTTTTATTTACTCCCTTCCTCCCTTCATTCCGTCCTAGATGTTTATACTGTTCCTGGCCCTTCCTCGTTTGCCTAATATCCTCCGCTCTCTCAGTCTTCAACATTCCATCGCCAATCAAGATACTGCTCTGCTTCTACCTTTCCTGCCTCTTTTGGATATATGCCGATAAACCTCTATCCTCCCCCACCATGCCTAGCAAATTTTATGATAACTAGCTTGTGTAACTGTAAACTAGTTTTCATAAAATTGACATATATACCTTGCCGAATGAAAATCATGATTTGAGTGGATAGAGATGTGTTTGCTAGGAGTCAAGGACACGGAAGAGGAATGATGGGAGAAAAAAACATGAATTTTAATTTCATAAATTACTAGTAAATGATTACGCCAATAATTTAATTTTAGATTTTGCCTTATATTCTCCCCTCTATCACCGTCTTCAACATCCTATTGCCAGTATACACGCTCTGCATCCATCTTTCTTGCCTCCTTTGGATTTATCCCTAAAATCGTCTCTTCTCCCCCACCATGCCTAGCACTTCCTTGTTTGTTTGTTTTTCTGCCCATTTCATTTTTTCGTCCTCCACACCCATATTTCAAAAGCCTCCACGCCTCTACGCCTATCATCTCACTTCCATGGCCATTTTCCCCGTGCCTTATAAAACCACTCTCCATAGCAAAGTTTTGATAAGCCAATGTTAAGACATTGTAACTCTACATCCCCGTCGTCGATTCCCTCCTTCTTGTGGTAGCTTCTTTGCTAAATGCAATTGTTCATCTTATGCCCCTATTACTTCGACCATCTTGGTCCGAAAACACTTCCGAAGTGCGTAAACTGATCCACCTGCTCCTGTAAATGAATTCCTATTTTAATATGGCTTTTCTCTTTCTCGGAAACCGCATAAAGTATATTTCGTTTACATTTATTCTCATCCCATACCTATCGCACCGACTCTCCAAAGCGCTGAGCAAAGTGCTTGCAACCCCTTGGCTGACTGGGCAAACTGAAGCTTAATCACCCGCAAACATGATTTTTTGAATTCCCCGCCGTTTTTCATTCCTGGATATAGTTCTTCCCATGTCTTTTATTACCATTTCCTCCACACACATGTAGAAAAGCACGGGTGATAATGGATTATAGACACCGATGTCTTACCTCTCTTCCCAACACCGCCCATTCTCTCTGTCCGCCACTCAGACCTTAGTTTTCTAAGTTTATGGTACTGAAAATCGTTGCTTTGACTCCAGTGATTATTTCCTCGTTGCAGACAGTATTCGTATTCAAGTTCATTATTTTTGTCGTAACTGCGACAGTAACATTGTGAAACCGAAAGAATATCCTTGGACTTTCGTGATAATTGACTTGGCTAATTAGAGGACACGTGTTTGCTTTAAGTTTCTCTGAACCTGTTTCTTGTTGATATCTTTATTGCATTCGTCTTCCGGCTAGTGTTACGAAATATTTATGTAAACGCTTACGTATTTATGGAAATCTGCGACATGAAAATGCTGCGGAAGTTCACCGGTATCATTCCCGATCATTCTATGCCGCAAATGAGTGTGCACAGTTTGTCGAAAGACTTCTCACCGGTATAATTCATTACGAGTACTTTCGTCAAATCATGGGTCCATCGTCTTAGGCAGTCATTGGCTTATACTAATAGGTTCTTTCATCGGTATATTGTTTAAATTTATCCTGTCCAGCATAGTTTTTTATATTCTACAATATGTTTGTCCTGATTACTTTTTCGTTTCGAAATAATTACAAATAACCTTTGTTACTTTGATTGAAGGTTTTCGCGCGGAGTAGTGGTTTTTGATAAATAACTTTTCGATATGTCAAAAATATTTAAAATGGTCAGCAGTGGTCAACGGCCTTCTCTGCGAAACCCATATAAGGTCAACAAGCAAAGCGAACTCTTCAGTCATCTCATGAGGACAATTTTAGTCGGCAAAACGCACCGTTGTCCTTCAAATAAAAACTCAGTAGTGCTCATTACTCAGCACTAAATCCCGAAAAAAAATCTTTTTTCTGCGTATCTTCATCATCTACTAAATTCACCATTATCATCCCGATTCGATTTCGATCTTAAGTGGCTATTCTCTGTCCTCTCTTCGTCGTGCGCCAGCCTCTGTCCTCTCCATGTGGTACACTCAACGCGAGATCAGTGGAGACTCGGCTCTCTTCGTTTCTGTCCGCCTCGCTTTTGTCAGCCGAAGGCCAACGTTGATTTTCCCAGAGGCTATTGGCGGACGTAATCTACGCCAAGATCCACACATTACGCTTTTGGTTTTGATTATTTTCGTCTCCTATAAAAATAGATGCTGATTGTGTTCTGATTCTGTAAATAGGAGGTCGGGAAAAGATGTTGACCGTGCAAAAATTCAGATGGAAGGAGGTGAAAAAAATTTCTAACGAAGGTCTCGCTCTGAGTCTTCGTATGCGGCGCGGTTCGTCTAGACATAAATAACAATTGTCCTGCTCTGAATAGTTTTACAATGCCCTAACGCTGAGCGGGGCGCAGACCGAGCGTGCGAGACGCGGACGTTTTGGCGTGGATTGATACCCTCTCGTACCTTCCTCATGGATTTGTGATGTTCACCTTGCAAGGGAAATTGAGTGAAAGTTTGAAAAGGGTAGCAGGTCTGAGAGTATGCTTGTGGCGACCCCTTCCGCTCTTCTAACTTTCGTCGGATGTCAGTAAGCTTTTTTTTTGTTTATTGATCTCTTAATGAGAGGGCGGATTGCACGTAGCTACTGACGAATCGCCCGCGAATCGGTGAGCGTTCGCAAAGGAGTGCTGTGTCGACGTGTCGACCTTGGTAAGATTTTATTGCCGCGGTGGGTAAAAAAAAACGAATGCAAATGTCGCCACCAGCGAACCTGGTAGCATAATCCAAAGGTGTCAAAACAACGGTAAAAAATGTATTTTAAATCCTAATGTGAGCGCTTGAGGATTCCTTCGCTCTGCGCTCTTCCAGAATTTTGCAGTATTAGCGCGTATATTTTTTTTTTAATTTTCTAGACCCCTGCCTCGGAAAGCGAAATGTTTGCATTGCCTTCCTTAATTGTGAATGAGGATTTGAATTCTGAACGTATCTTCTTCCAGGCAATGATGGTGTTTGGTACTCGGCCCAGTCATCATTTTTTTGAGTTTCCGTGATCAGTGTTAAGTCTTTCTAGAACTGGTCTGGTTGTACCGCCAGGGATTTTTTTATAAGGTGGAAGTAGTCTGCTTTTAAGTCCCACGCACGGGTCTTTCATATCTCGGCGACGGCCGTTTGGACCGATTGAAATTCTCTCTCTCTCGTACGTGGTGCTCATAGTAGAGAATAGCTACGTCCGGAAAATCAACACTCGGTGGAACATTGGTTGTTCACTATAATGTGCTAGAGTGGTCCATATGTCAACATGTCATATCTTGTGTATTTCGTACTCTAAGCGTTCTTCATCCATGTACACGTATTTTTCCTCCATATAAAAAATGGAAGAGGAAAATGGGAAGAGGTAAAAATAAATTATTTTACCGGATAGGTGGAAACATTGTAATACTAAAGCGTGTTTTTTCGAACCATAAAGACATGGGAATCTTTACGATTATTCCTACCATGTGAATGCGTTAAAAGTAATGAAAAAGTGTTGGGAGAAGTGAAAGAAAAGAGAGCGCTCTTAAGGACATTAGGGCAAAGAAGAGCACAATTAATCGGGCACTTACTAAGGCATAACCAATTCAGTAAGAACATATCTGAAGGAAAAGTTGTAGGGAAGAAACCAAGAGGACATCCCAGAGCTGCTTTCCTCGAGAACATGGAGAATGAGATGGACTTAAGATCATACTCATATGCTAGTCTGAAGGAAGCAGCAGTGAATAGAAAGGTGACGAGTCACTGCCTTTTTAGTGTTAGATGATAATGAAATTTGGTCCAGTTTTGCCTATTTCTTCATCGAGAATTGTTTTAGAATTGGAAACTTTCCATTTTTAATTAATATTATTTACTTATGACCACGATTTCATCTGCTAGTACTGTACTAAGTTTGTAATAGCCTTTTAGTGCTGTAGGTACGTATTAGCGTTTTATTTTACACGGCTCTAGGATTAGTCTCCTTTGTGATTCATGAGTTTCTTTCTTAGTTTCCGCAGTTATCAAGTGGTCTCAATTGCAATTTATGAGATTCTTTTGTGTATGAATAATTCCAAATGACAAGTTTTCTCATCGATCATGTTTACATCTTGCTTGAAAACGTTTTCGGGGATCTTCAAAATCAGGAGGCAAATTCAATGCCAGCGAATTAAAAGATTCTGTTTCTTATTTGTTTTCCGTCATCACACATCCTACTGAATTCTCCGTTACTAGAACTGCGGAGTTCGATTCTAAGAATCTCTCCATACAAGGCCCTTTGATCACTCGAGCTGAATGCTGCGACATATAATCTTTTCATCAGTAGTCTACCGTTTGAAATAGATTTTCGATAGGTACACGGACTAAACACCGCTGCGTTCCAAGTCTCACCAAAAGACACAATCTGACGCCCTCACCTAACAATAAACCCTCCTTCAATTCCACATATTTCCTGCCTTCCTTCATTTCGTCCAACACGTCTTTTCTCTTCCTCCACTTATCTCGCTTGCCCAACATGTTATCCCTTCATAGTCTTCGACGCCATCGCCAATCAAAACGCCCTGCATCCATATTTCTTGCCTCCTTTGCATTTCTCTCAATAATCCTCTCCCATCCCTCACTACGCCTTGTACTTCTTCTGATATTTTCTTTTCCGTCAATTATGCTTCTTCCATTCTCCACATCCATTTCTCAAAAGTTTCATATCTACGTATATCATCTTACCCCAATGATCAAGTTTCCATCTCTCATTTTTCTATCTCTGTCTCATGTTTCTCTTGCATACATAGTAAAATCTTCGGGAACGAATTTGCGAAATCTCAGCCAAGTCAATCCGCAATTTGAATTCGTTCCAGTCACCTTGGAAGCTTCGGTGAGTGGTGGTAGCTTCGGTGAGATTCCTTGGGCCGTATTTTTGTGTTAACTAGGGTCGTGGGCTAACTCACGTACCCACGGTGGCGGGGCAGGTAACGCGAAAGAGTCTATTATGAATTTTACCGACCGTGAGCCCTGGGTCAGGGATTTGGGCTGCAATTCAGTTTCTTTTTACTGCCATGGTTAGAGGGGGAAGTTGGGTTGGTGGGAGAATTTCCACTGGTCACGGGGCCGTGTAATAGAGGATGCTTTTATGAGGGAAGGCGACCGAGAGCGAAGGCCATTTGTGTTACTACATCTGTGGGTAAGTTGGTGAAGATAGGATGTTTTGGGAATGGGGTTAGGGTGGAAAGAAACCCGGCGTTGGCTTTAGCCTTCTCTCAACGAAAGACGCCTAGGGGTCCACAGTTTAACCTCTCATCCGACGGACGGAATTTGGAAGTGTTCTCCCCATGTCACCCAAGTAGGGATCGGGACACCACTAAAAAACTCGGCCACCGCCAGGATTCAAACCCAGGCTCTCGGAGTTGAAAGCAAGGACGAGGGAAAGAGGGCAGGTCGGTGGCTTTTTTCAAGATTTCCTTTCATCGGAAGGTATCACGTACGTGTTGTAAGGGGATGGCGCGTAGTCCGGATGTTGAGTAGCTGGAACACGGAGACGTGGCAACCGTGCTGAAAGGGTTGTCATGGTAGCGCCGCCGAAAAATGGGGAAGGAACCCGGTCCCTTCACGAGGGCGTCCGCAACCGCAGTGTAACCGACGGGTATGGCCCCCCTTCGCCCTCACTCTTCCCGTGCCGCGTGTCTCTAGTGGCACCCAGCTCCACGCGCTACCTTATTCCTCCCACCTTTCACTCTTCCGTGGGACCCACCCCCTTCCTCCCCACCTCACCCACTCTCCACGAACTGCTTCCCCTCCGTTCCCTCTCCCCCTGCCCTCTTCTGGTCTTCGGCCCCGCTTCTCTCTCTCTCTCTATCCACATCCCCATACTCCGGATTAGTCCTCCGCTCGCTACGTGTCGCGGCAGGACGTGTTGTATCGCCCGCCTCCACAAAGAAGCATCGCTAGCTTCCTTGTATTCCATCTTTACTATTTACCTCTTCCTTCCCCCTTCTATTTTTTCAGTTTCTTTTACTTCTTTCCGTTTATTCTACTAATCCGTCCGTCTATTATATTCTCCCTTCCCCCTTTTATTATTTTAGTTTCTTTTACTTCCGTTTATTCCCCCCTCTCTTGCTGATTCGTTCGGAGTTGACCCTCGAAAAGTTTTTAAAAGTCTCGACGCGACACCTCATCATCGTCCGCTCTCTTGCGTGTGGAGTTTTTATCCTGTGCGAGGCTCGGGTGTTCACTCGCTTCTCCTTAAGTCTTGAAGCTGGCAGTTCTTGAGGATACGTCCTGCCCAAGGAAAGTCCCGTCGCCCTCCTCTTGGCTGTTGTGTCCACCTCACCCTCCCTCACTCCCAATCGGAGTTTCGCCACTCGCGTTCTCTCGTTCAGCGTGTTCCACTGCCCCGTCATGAGGCTCCAGGCGGCGGAGAGTTTGCGGAAGTTCGTCTTCGGGCACTCTTCGAAGGAGGACGTGGAAATAGTCGTCTGGAATGTGAGTAGGGGATCCCCGAGGCGCACGTATCATGAGCGCTGCTGACTGTTATGTGTTGTCGCGGACCGTTTTTTTTTTCGCCGCTCCCTCCCGTTCCGAAATTGAGGCCCCTCCATGTGTCGTTGTTTTTTCGCGATGTGTTTCCCAAACTTCTGTCGTTCGTGCTTCGGCGGCTTTTTTGCCAGATCCTCATTCCGTGTGACAAGTCAACTTAACTTTATCATTGCCGACTTTTGTCACTTACATTTGTTTGTTGTCAAATAGATGACTCTATCTAAGCATAGAAACGTTCGTCGGCGTAGCACCCAGAGTAATATCGCAGTCGTGGGAACACTTATTGCTTGGAAGCCATCGACTGGCGCGTAACAGCGTGCCGACGCATTTTAACAAGGCACCGAGAATTGTTATTGTTGTTTTTTCCGACAGGTGAAGATTTTCTAGAAATCTGTTCGTGAAATTTGTGTATCTATCGTCTTCATTATGTCAGGAAGGGGGAGTTTTTACGATACCTTACGTGACCCCCAGCGGGTGCGATTTTTTTCAAAGCAAGCCACTAGACAGTTCTCTGTTTTGGGTGTGTTGTTTTACGGCACATCCGAGCGTTAGGAATGTCTTCGCTGCCCTCCGCGTTAATTGGCCAGGTTCCAATGTTCCGCTGCTGGATTATTCCGGTTCGTCCGTTGTGCCTCCAGCTGGTTCGAAAACGCGACGGTCTCGTGGGGCCTGCATTTTTCGTTGCTTTATGTGTAATTAATTTACTTTAATCACGTTAATGGCGAGATGAGACTGAAAACGCGATCGAAGAAGCTTCCGCGCGTTCATGAGACTAATATTTTCGCATGAGAGATATATTTTGATAGATCAAATTTGTGCTGGTATTTTAGGAGAAAATTTTATATTTATGTTTGTTTTAGCTAATTATTTCGTTCTAACGTGCCAATGGGGCTACTACTAGTACTAATCACCTAATAATTATTGCAGTGACACTTATTATTTTAAAATCTGATCTTTTTTCCATTGATTAAAAAACTAAGAGTTCGATTAACTCCTGTTGGTTGTTATCTCATTTCCGCAAATGTAGAGTAAGGCATGCGTTACTCTATATTCAAAGGCCCAATTTTGCTCATTATTCTACTTGTCTCGTCCAAAATACGGAACAATTGATTTGCTTTTTCGTATTAACTTATCATTTGGTCCGCGTTGTTTTAATGTATAGCCTTTTAATATTTCTCATGTTTTGGGTTTGTCGATCTGGGTTAACAAACCGACTTTAGATTTATCAGCTGTTTATGTTTTTTTATGCCGATTTCCGCTGTCGTCTTCTGAGTACAAGATCATGTTTGGGAAGGTTCGATAGTTTCGGAGTGGGGGTGTTGTCTGCAGGGACGTCATAACTCCGGTTTTTGTTCCGTTATGGTATATCGGTTTTTTTTGGGTCAGGTCCTATTGCTATAGAGTATATTTTTCTCGGATTCGTAAATATGCGAAAGTGTTTATCGGACTTTTTGATTTCTCGTTATTTAATGAAGGAGCAGATACATGAGTTTTATATTTTATAGGAGTTCCGCTAATATTGTAAAATAAAAGACGGCGAAGCGGAGCACTAAACCATCGCGCTATGTTATTGCCATTCCCGAAGAATGTATTGTTTGGATACCTGGCTGGGTCGCGTACATAGTAAACTTGAAAAAAACCTACGCAAATAATTTCTGTGACTTATTTATATATGTGGATTTTAAAAGTTCACTAAAAAAAATAATAATTCGTATATCATCAGGAAGAGAAAAAAGACCATCGGTTGAAGGAGTGGAAAAACAGGAAGTCGGGAGTGAAAAAAAAGTCGATAACAGAATTCGTGGCAACACGGAAAAGAGATATGAGTGGAATCTCACTGGTTGGAACGGCACAATTTTAGGAGAAGGCATCTAGTTCTTTGTCAATATTTAGCTGCATGCCAGTGTTACCTTTCGTTTCAATAAAGGTTTAGGAGACACAGAATTTATATAACGATAAGCCTGATGATAACTAAATTTTGGTGGCAACGTAGAGTTCGTGTGGAGCATTCATATGATTTAAATGTCTTATGTTTGTGGAAATTTCTGTTAAACTTGTGTTATAATCTGAGGAAAGCAACTGTTCAAAGATCGTAATTTCCTTCTATCTGTGCAGGGCTTCGTTTTTGAAAATAATATTAATTAGTTAGAATAATTTTTATTAAGTGGCGATTGCTTGTGTTAGATTAGGAAAGAAAATTCAATATAGAACCATTTTCTAATAATGCAAAATATTTTCTATCGCCGAAGATTTGATAGATGTATTATTCAATTATAATGATGCAGATGAATATTCAAATCATCAAATGTTGACATTTTTTGATGAAATTAAAAAGTTTTTACAGTAATTTACTTTTAAAAACTATTCAACATTATGTTAGCATTAAAATTCATGTAAATATCAGACCAGTGTTGCTGTTAGTTTATGATTCTTTGAAATTGAATTATGGTGTTTTTCATGTTGAAGGATGAGGGATAGAAGCTAATTATTGAGAAAAACACGAACTAGTTCAGATAGTATTATTTGTTTTCAATTTGTTTTATTCATTAAACAATGTTCTTATAATGTTCAAACTTTTAATTCAACCATAAACGCAGCTATAAATCCAAAGGTCATTTTGATAGGTGATGGCCCTGACCAAGCCCAAAGGTGTGTGAAATCCTAACATCAGGGTAGATCCCTTCCCTGTGCCGGCCATGGTTTCCCAGGAAGTTAGTTGCCCAAAAACTCACACAGCTTGGGAGAAGCTGAGGAAGCCCAGAGGCGTGCCTAGGAATTGAAGCTGGACCCTCCAGTCAGTAGTCCAATTCTCTACCCCTAGAATACCACGTCGCAGAAATTTGTAACTTCCAAATATTTTAAAATACCATAATATTACATTTACCAGAAACTTTGGTATTGGTTATGAACACTTTGATGCTTACATACAGGCATTTAGAATTACTAAATTGTAATAGAAACATAGTATTTTACTTCCAGGTCTAGGTTAAATGAGCATTCAACTAAGTAGTGGTTTCAAATGTTATCTTTCCCATCATTTCTAAAACCTTTCTTCTGTGTCAATGATTGGACATAGCACCATCAACTTTCAGGCCTGAGCGGAAAAGTGGAGACCCGTAAAAAAATATTTCAATATTTGAATGTTTTTTTCTGTTTTCAGGAAGAAGAATACAAAAAGAAAGGGCGGGAAGCATTGCGGGATGCGTGGCGTCTTGTGAACTCGGATGGGTGGCGGCTGGAAAAGAAAGGGAGTGATGATAAGGAAGGTGGAGATGCTTTGGATGAAGTTTGCAGCATGCACCTTAGCTCACCCAAGGGAAAGAAAATATATAGGCTTAAAGTAAGGGTCTTCTCAAGAGTTTCCTTAAGCTTAGTTTTCCCTAGGTCTTTGAGGTGAATTAATGTAACTTTTTGGAGTCCTATGGATAACATCTTGTTGGCATGTGAAAATAATCTCTTTTGGGATTTATTACAGGATAATATGATCTCCTTGCTATGTTTAACAATTCTTATGGCTAATACTGGTTCATTTGACACGTTTTGAAGGTGTAAAATTTATGAAAAATTATTGAAATTATTTTACCAAACGCTTAATGATCATGTTCTAATCTTGAAGTATTTTCCTCTTCTTCTGCAAATTAAGAATCAAAGAGAGGTTATTATCCCCTTCTTGCCTTTCTGGCCTGTGTATTTTCTCTGTTATATCATAAAGAATAGAACAAATTAATTAGGCATGGGTTCAAGTTCTTGTCATTTGAAATGAGAATTTCCTGCTGAATTAATTTGCACTTGTGTAATCAGCATACATTTTTGTTTCAAATGGTGATAATGGTGATGTTTGTCAGTGGTGGGAAATAACATTATCAATTTATTGACATGTTTTCTTGACACCCAACGCATATCAAGAAATTGATAACATTATCAATTTCTTGACATAGTTTCTTGACACCCAATTCATGTCAAGAAATTCACCATCCTCATGTAATAATAATTCATTATCAAATAACTATAGACCTGGGCATTGATGAATCCTTGAGTTACACTTAACATGAATTAATTAATGTATTATACGCTATTGGAAAAAAAGTTTATGCATCTTTAAATTCACTCCCAGGATCCCCAATGGTCTTCCTCAGCTTTATTCCTTCAGTTATGATTGATGCTATCATTGTTAAACTTAGTCCCTGAGAATATGCCATATTTATTTATCGCTCATCAAAAACATGACTCTTAACTATGGATTGTGGTGTTTGTAAGATTCGGGAAACTGGAGATTAGGAGTTAATTTTTTCATTTTAGTTGTGTATTATAAACCATTTTAATAATGTTCCATATTTACAGGGGCGGGTGGAATTGCCTCCAAAGTTTCTTCTAAATGAACTCTTCTTTCGAATTGACAATGTCCCTAATTGGAACCCTACCTTGATCGAGTCCTACAGAATACAGGTAAGTGAATTGAGCATTAATTATCAGAGTACTGAATGACAAGTCTTAAAAGCTACTTTGCATGAAGGTGAATAAAAATAATTCGATTTACCTTTTTTGTTTGTTTTGCAAAATATGAGCCCTATTACACTTGAAAATGAAAAAAAGATAAATAATATCATTATGATCCGCATGAGTATAAACAAAAATTAGGGAAAATAATGGAACTTTTTCTGATATAATTGCAATGAATATACAATTGGACCTCATGATACAAGCATGATCTGATCCAATATCTTTCTCATAAAGCGAAATGCTAATTTAGTGAAACAACTCTTTGCATATAAATTAATGTCAAATACAATAATGCATTCCAAGCTGAAAAAAATTAATAATGTTCAAGGTTTATTCAAAGAATATTATGTATACACTGTTTAGGATCATGGATCACATTCTCCTTTTCTTCTGTTGTGGAATGAAGCAACCGGGAATGCAAACTCGATTTGTAATGGCAAAAAGTAATCATAATTAATTATTTATGATACGTACCTAATTACTTTTTACTTGAAAGCTCTCTAGAGACATTTGTTTTTGCCGATACTTCAAAATTAGGTAAAAATGCAGCTGAGAATTATAATTAAATACATTTATGGCTTACATACATCATCGCTGCCTTATTAGGGCGATGCCTCAAATGCATGGTACGATGCAAAAGTTTCCTGTGACCTCCACATCACATTTAGCCAGCTATTTTGGACTTAAAACTTCTTGAAGGCTCATGGAGTTTGTAAAGGATAAACAAGCTAGGGTTTGATTTTTAAATCGCTGCTTGCCTTTGAGCAAAATAGCAGCGTGAGATGACCTTCCATTGCCTTGTCGTCGGGCAATGCATTCTCTTCAACTGTTACGTGTAGAAATGTAGGTTTTGCTTTGGCATCTTCTCCCTGAAGAGAACTGTCTTGTCACAATTGAAAACATATTGTGGTAGGTAACCCTCAGAATTCACGAGCTTTTTTTTTAAGTTATCAATGAAGTTCTCTGTGGGGATCGGGATGGTGCGGTGGCTAACTTACAGGCTTCCCACTGAGAGGACCTGGGTTCAAATCCTGGAGGCAACGAATATTTTTCACTGGTATCCTAATCCCTACTTGAGGTCCTTTGTGGAGAGCACTTTGAGTGAGCTTGATGTCCGTCAGATGGGATGTTTAACTGCAGACCCCTTGACGCCTTTCGACAAGAGTAGGCTAAAGCCAATGCCGGTTTTCTGTCCACCCTTCTTTTCCCATCCATCCCTAATGGTGCAAATGACCTCAGCTGTCGGTCGCCTCCCCAAAATAAATACAACCACGGTGTCTGCTCTGATTTTTTATTTTTATTCTCTAATGGCTTTCTTCTTATGGATTTTTCTTCAGGGTCAATTTTAAAACTATGCACAAAATATTATTTAACTTTGTGAAAAAAATTTCTAATATCTTTGAACTCAAGTTTGGAAAAATTTGTGATCACTATCTATGCTTAAATACTAGTGGTACAAATGCTAGAGATAAAATGCAGTAGCAGGCATGCAATCAATCCAGGAATTCCTTTCTCTTAGTTATGGGAAAAGTCACTCATTAAGCAAGTCATTTTAGGGACCTATATTTTTGCTCATTATGCAAATTACCGGCTGTGCAAGGTGCCTGTTAAGCAAGGCTCCACTGTAATAGAAATTATGTTGTCTTCTGGCTCTCATGCTTGATTAAATGATAAGATAATCAGTTATGTCTGACTCTATAGGAAAATATACTGTTAATATGTTAGTGGGTTAATTTAGTTTTTGTTTAACTGTTGTGGTTGCATTAATAACTTATCATGCATCCATAAAAATTAGTACAAAAACATAATGCACTAATGCCTACTGTTACTGTGCTCCAAGAGGATGAATTTTTACATTTAAATTATGTAGGAATTTGTGGACTGGAGGCAGACTGAATTTTAGAGTTGGTGAATAATGGTTGGCATTTCATAATTCAAGATATTGCTCACCTCTCTTCTTATGAATGGTTGTTTTTATCCAAAATAAATGACAGATGTTTTTAATGTACAGCTATACCACAATTTTACTCCATCATGTGCCAAATTATTAGTTGCAGCTTCCTCATATCATTGGGAAGTTGCGACTCTTTGAACTATTACATACTGCCCAAGAATATAAAGGATTGAATTTTTTGTCGATTGGCATAGATTGATTGACGTTTATTGGTTCCTAAAAAATATATTTGGGACATGATATTGCCATTGGGCATTGTTCGGAAAAATTAAATTAATCTCCAAACATAAATAACAAAAGCAGTATAAATTGTTGAGTTTTCACATAATTACACAATGGTAGTTTTAGATATTGTAGATGAAAGAAACTAAAAAGGTTTTATTGCATTTTATTTATAATATGTTTATTTTTTATTTTTAATATCTGTTGATCTGAGTTTTACTGATGTTTTGAAAAAGATAGTTTTATTTGCATTAATGCATTATACATTTTGCATCAAAATAAGCTGCAGCTTCATAAGATGAAACAATTTTGTTTTTTCTTTGAAAATTTTATCAATGCTTTGTACGTGTAGTATGCATGCAATGTAATGTAATTCATGTGCAGACATGCTTCTCACGCACTTAGGAGGCGGTTTCTTCATGCCCTGTACCTCTAGTAGATTTGTTAATGATGGTTCAACTTCTGCATTAGTCATTTATGATTCATGGTGCAGTTTAAGTATTCCTGAGGCATCAGTCTAAAGTTTTTCTGCCCCGTCAACTGAATTTATGTTTCATACATATAAAGCTTACTAGACTTCTTCAGTGATAGACTTCTTCTGATGGAATAGCAGCAGCTTCTGGAATATTATCTCTTTTCCGAGCCTCTTAGATTAGCTCGCCAAGTACTGATACAATTTCATCCATTGTATTGAATTTCTTGACAAATGCTATTTGGTAATAACATGATACTTATACTTATGTTTCAATTTTTGATGAAAAACAATAATGATAACTGTATTTTAAAGTGGTCAGTAAATCCTTTCCTTTGATTACATCAATAATTGAAATTCACAATTATGTACAGTATATAGTTTGAGAGATGAAATGCTGTGATTGATATCACCTTAGCAAAGTGTGGACTGCACCGAAAAAGTTATAACTGAAAGACACAATATGTTGACTCCACCCTCAGACAATATGAGGGTGGTCTGAAAAGTTTCCGGCCTCAAAAATTTCAGAAAATTTTAGAAAAAATGTCTTGTATCTTTGTTAGGTTGGAAACTTTTCAGACCACCCATGTACTTCAGGATTAAAAGAATAATGCAACAAAAGGGGTAGATGACAAAACAAGCAATAATGTGTTGGGAATTAAACCCTGCATTAAGTATTTGATAAAATGCTTCATTATTCCATTAGTTAATTTTTAAACTGTGAATCCTTAATTGTTTGAAAATGAGAAAATCACCCATCTAGTATGGGAAAATGCCACTCTTAAACATGGAAACATTTTATTTTAGTCTTTACCTTTATTTTAACTGTGAATTTCTCTTCTCCTTTTTATTTAATGATATAAGGTATAATTAGTAGCTCTCTCTTATCCGTAAGTCTATAAAGCCGTTTTTTCACCATTCCTCATTGCTCAAAGGCATATAATGAAGACTGATATGATTAATTGAGATTTGGTTTCATTCCCTTGAGTTTTTCATGTCTCTCTTTGCTCTCATCTCAGTTGTAATTCATAATATCGCACATTTGCAGTATTCACGTATTGCATGGTACCTGTTGTCTCTAAGTAAGTAGTAAATAGTAATGATGACATTCCAAATTTATTTCTAAATGTGTGACAATTTTTTTATAAATTGGGTATTATATTTGTCAAAGCATTAAGTCAGTGTGGACGTAGTTATTTTTTTAAGAAAATTATTTATATAATTATATTGGACTGAACTAGGTGTGTGATACATTAGATATACTCATAATTAAGAGTATAGAGTGCGGATTCATTAAAAATATTGAAACCTGTTAGAGGTTAGGGATGTATTTCATTTGTTGCTTTTGTTTGATTCTTTGTAGGCAGTGGATGACCACACAGATATAAGCTATCAAGTTACAGCTGAAGGAGGTGGTGGAATAGTGTCTAGTAGGGATTTTGTCAATTTGAGACATTGGGACGTAGTGGAAGGTTCCTATGTAAGTGCTGGTCTCTCTATCACCCACCCAGACAAGCCACCTCAAAAGAAGTATGTCAGGTGAGAAATTTATATTTAGGAATAATATGGTGTAGGATTTAAGATTTGTCAAACTTTCAAATTAAATAACTCAATATTTTCCTGTTACAATGCTTCATACAGGTATATATTGTAATTTCATGTTTTGGACAGAAATGAGGTGCGATTGATAATACATATTTGTTATTACAAACCTTGATATACTGGGAAAATGTTTTGTTATTATAAATATGGAAAATATAAAAGGAATTTTAAGTTTGGATCAAGCAGATTCCTTTACTGAGAGACCATTCAATTCAAGGGACCAAAAATGATCAACTTCATGATGTCCAAAAATGCAATGTAAAGATATACGATATTTCCCTACTCTATTACAATTGTCTGGAAAGTAATGAGACATTGGTGAACATTTTTTTTGTTGAAGATATGCTCTCATACGAGGGAAATCCCAAAAGTGCCCAACCCAACAAAGAAAACAAAAATTTTGAAAAATGTATTTATTTTTCAACTTAATCTCCTTTCAGCTCTATGAACTTTTCCCAGAGGTGTTCAATAAGTTCTATACCATTTTTGTAATGAGAACTGTCTTGCTCCTCAAAACAGCCATTAACTGCCGACATCACTTCTTCACAGTTGGAAAATCTTTGACCAACTATCCATTTTTTCAAGTTTGCGAACAGAAAATAATCCGAGGGGGCTAAACCTGGCAAATGGGGTGTATGAGGTAGCAATTCAAACTTTGAATAATGAAGTTTGGCCATTGCAATAACGGATTTGTGAGCTGGTGGTTTGTCTTGATAAAACAACACTTTCTTCTTAGCCAAATGCGGTCACTTTTGCTTGATATTTTTGCTCAGTCGTTGCAATAAGTTTGCACAATACTCGCCGTTGATAATTTTTCCTTTTTCAAGATAGTCAATGAAAATTAGCCAAGTGCTTCCCAAAAAACCGACGCTATGACTTTGCCTGCAGATGAAACAGTCTTCGCCTTCTTTGGAGCTGGTTCTCCCTTTTGAATTCATTGTTTTGATAGTTCTTTTGTCTCGGGTGTGAAGTAATGGATCCACGTTTCATCCATGGTTATGAAATGGCACAAAATTCTGCTTTGTTGCTGTGAAACTTTGCTAAACACTCAATTGAAACATCTTCACGGCACTGATTTTGCTTGAGTGCAAGCAAACGCGGCACCCATATTGCACGCAGCTTTGTCATGTCCAAATTTTCAGTTAATATTCGTTGTATGGCACTTTTTGAAATGCCTACTATGTCTGCTAGCTCGTGCACTTTCAGTCGTCGATCATATAGTATCACTTTGTGGATTTTCTTCACTGTTTCTGGAGTCGTCACCTCATTTGGTCGACCAATGCGATGCTCGTCTTGATAGCTCATACGGCCTCGTTTAAACTCTGCTAACCTATATTTTACTGTTGTAAACAAAGGGGCAGACTCACCCAGAGTAGAATCCAGTTCAGCTTTTATATTGGTTGGGCTGAGGTCTTTAAAATAAAAGTATTGCATTGCAAAGCAATGACCAATTTTTTCCATTTTCACAAATTCACTGAAAACGTTTGCTATTGATGGCTGCCAAACAAATATTAAACAATGTGGCATCTTCAAACTTGAAGCATATGCTTTATAGATTGCATACTTTCTAGAGCAGTGATATTTTACAAACAATGGCTGCCATCTCTAGGTCAGGCCGGTTACTTATGGGCCCCCATGTTTACTTAATTCTTCAAAATAGCATTCTTGGATGTCAGTATGCAAGTTTCAGCACTTATGCCTGTTTTTGTGGCATGTTAGAAAGTCTTGATCTGAGATCCCTGTTAAAGTTCTCATCATGGCTAATCTACAGTACTGAAATGGTGCTGTCATCCTGATCAAGGTGAATGATCTTTAATGCTGTGAAAAACCCTTGATTCTTCTTAACCTCTCCTCTCTGTCCCCCACCATTCTTTACATATTTTTTAGGTTTGATTGCCCTATTAAATTGCCCTATTAAATTATTGCCCTAATAAATTATGTGTGAATTGAAACTTTGGCCTTTTTGTGTCATCTCAAACCTAGTAAACCAAAAGTAGTTGCCTGAGAATGTTATGGAATGTGGAGCATATTCTGATCCAATTTTTATTCTTTTCAGGGGGGAAAATGGCCCTGGCTGCTGGGCTATGTCGCCAATACCTGGAGAACCTGGATCCTGTACATTCCAGTGGTTACTTGATACAAATTTGAAAGGCTGGCTTACACAATATGTGGTGGATGGTGCTCTTACAGTTGCCATGTTTGATTAT
This sequence comes from Hetaerina americana, assembly GCF_022747635.1. Taxonomy (NCBI): domain Eukaryota; kingdom Metazoa; phylum Arthropoda; class Insecta; order Odonata; family Calopterygidae; genus Hetaerina; species Hetaerina americana. The sequence goes on along the minus strand of NW_027286816.1, from coordinate 205,000 downwards.
ATTCGTCATATTCGCCTTTATGCAAAATGGTTAAATTCCTCCCAAGGACCATTATCTTTTACATTGCCAATCGAGAATCAAGATGCCGAAAAAGATGTGGTGGATTCATGACCTTCCATCTAAGGATAGTTCTCATGAATGCAGGCTAGGTACAGCTTTTTTATGTTTAACCATTCCAATGGTATTCTTTCCTTTCTTTTGAGAGAGTAGGAATGGATTTGAAAAATCCAGAATATTCATGTATGAGTATGGTCTCAATACGACATGATTCCTGAGGGTGAGTTACTATCAGTGATAAACATTTATTTTTCTCAGGATGAATAGAATGACTGGACATATTTTAAGGTAAAGATTAATGCTTATTAATTATAAAAGAGTGTTCATGTGGACTTAATTGTTAACTGTGATATTGAAGCCAGCTTTACAAGTGCTGGTTGATGATTTCATGAATGTTTGCATTATCATGTTTTAACTTTTTCATCCGATTCCTGAATTTCTAGTAGTTTTGAATTCAGTGGTCACTGACTTATTCTCTTTTTTCTGCAGCTAGGTATTTTAAGTAAAGTATAAATGGATTTTACCCTATAAAGTACATAAAGTTATAGTTGTGTTAATGGTACCATACTGTGGTTGTTTGTCCATCTATTTCTAGTAAACTGGTCTTTTGTCTAAAAGATGACATTTTGAGAGCATCATTGTAGGCCCAGGTTGACTTGAAAAATTTCCCTATAGTTTTGATATTTATATCGGGATGCCTTAAGTACATACGCCTCTACTGAGAGATAGATTCTTGTTGAAGAACTTATATTCTCCATGGATGATAATTTTCCAAAAACATCATGTAAAAACATTTCAGATGATGTTTTTAGTACTGTTTTTAATGATACGCAAAATTCGTTTTAAAAGTTTTCTCATGGCCAATTGATATATGTAGGAGGATGAAATGAACATGTTATTCATGAAGTGTTTATTTTTTAGCCCTCCATAAAGGTAGAAGATAAGTAATATTTTGTAAGGATTAAAACTGCTGGGGATTGGTGAGGTTTTTTGTTGGTTTTTATGTGACATACGGCATATTTGTATGGTGTGACAACAATTCTCATTGATTTCAAGTTTTCTCATAAAGTTTTTTCATTGGGGTAAAATAATATGTTAATATGATAAATAGGTTCATCCTCTCCACACTTTCAAATTATGCCATGATCTTATGTTTTATTTTATGCAAGTTATCTCATTTAATAGAAAATATGTAAAACTTGTTAAAATATATAAATTATCATGTATTAAGGAGCATCACCTTTCATAATAAAAACTCAAACTTACACCATCAGTTTTATTGCAAACTGTGTTTGGATTAATTATTTAAAATTATCCTTAAGCCTTTTGCCGCTGTGAATGTACCTAGTATGTTCACATGATAGGCTACTGTGAATGTACCATTTCATTCTCCCTTTATTGTGTTGTGGACAAACATTCTCTTTTTCCCTTTTCCACACCCTCATTTCTTTCCCGTGGTAGGAGCATGTTATTCCCTGTTCATTAGTTATTCATAATTTTGTCCCATACTTTCTTGTGATTATTATCTCTTTTCCTTTGAATTCATTCTATAATACCATAAGCCCCTTGTGCCTTGTGTTTGTTGAAATCTATGTTTTGGGTCATTACCTGCTGTATAGTGGGGAGGCATTTCCAAGAATTATGAAAATTTCATTTTCCTAAACTAGCAGCTATAGGCTCACATTCATCTTGAGTAAAATTGATACTCAGTTTTTAGCTCTCTTCATGAGTATTGAACGTGTACCTTTAAGCCATGAAGAACATGAGTATGTTGTGAAGATGAAGTTGTAGAAATGTTAAAATACATCAGATGAAGTGTCCTAAAAGTTTCTAGATTATATTTGTTCTGGCTCTTCTGAAGAAAGTGTTAGCAAGGAAAGAACTTCTGATGATTAGAGCCCCTTAGTTGTGCCTTAGTTTTCCAGTACTACGTCAAGCTGCTAGGTGTTTACACCGCATTTTTTTCCATTTTGACTCGTTTACCTCTAGTATAAAGGAAAATTGTGGTATTACTGAGCATATTGTAATTGTAAAAGTGACTACTTAAAGTTTTTATTTGATAGGTTTTTGATGGACAACATTTTTATAGAGACCAATATTTACCACATGAGTACAGTGGATGCATCTCATATATCCCCGAATCTGAAAGTATGGTAATCAAAATTGCCATAATTTTAAATTTTATTGAGAAACTTTTTGTATAAAATTAATTATTAAAAGTTTTCTGTGAATTTAAACTAATTAGATTAATTTATTATTATTTATATCAATGTGAAATATGGAAAGTTAAATGCTATGGAGACATGATACCCTCACTTTTCTCCACACGTGACGAGCACCATTCCAGGTTGTAGGATGCAGTGAAGTGAAGTGAAGTCGCGTTAGCTAATGACCTAGATGCAAATTCAGATTAGGTTTGATGCATGGCAATTGGAATTAAATTTGAATAAAATGCATAGTATTACATTTTTGGGAAAAGAGTAATTCCTTCCCATTTAGTAAGAAATTGAAACAAACAGAAAATATGAAGGTAGATTCTTTTAAATACTTGGCTGTAACAATTTCGATTTGTCCTGTGGAAAGCACATACGAGAAATATGCTGTCGGGCTAATATAAAATTGGGATTTGTAAAAAGGTGCTTGGTAAATGCGACGAAAAAGTGAAGGAATGATGTTTTCTTGCCCTAGTCAGGCCCCACCTATATTATGCTGCCAGTGTATGGGATCCTCGAAAGATAAATTTGGTTTCAGAATTAGATTGAGTTCAGCGGAAGGGGGCTAGATTTGTCAAACATTGCTATGACCAATGCATTAGCATAACTACTTTGCTGGAAAATATAGGCTGGGATTCCCTTAAACAGCAGAGTTTACAATATAGATTGAACTTATTAAAAACATTTGAAGAGGGGTCCTTTTCTGATGACATCAAGGACTTAATACGAACCCCAACGTATTATGGTCAGAGGGGTCACGAATATAAGAGTAGAGAGATAGAATGCAAGACTGACAGGTTTAAAATGTTATTTTTTGACTTGTCACATACCTTTTGGTGGCTAGCAGGGTATTGATGTAGATGTGGATGTTTAATGTTAAAATAAAAACTATAATGCTCCTGGAATGCAAGGGTTATGATATTGAAGAATTTCACCAATTTTCAATTATTTAGAACTCTACCATGCAGCTTGAAAGTTGAATTTTCTTAAAGTCTACGAGTACACCTGCCTTCAGGACTTCCTGCAGTATTGGAGGTAAATGTGTTTTGGGAGACAGCCGAACAAGCTGATTGATCCTTAGTGATTGTTGAGCATCCTTGTTTAATCGCATGAATGGTGATGGATTCGCTGACTTAAAAATAATGAAAATGTTAACTAAAGAAGGTATAAAATTATTTGCTTGTTTCCACTCAATATTTTGAGGCCACCTAGAGCATTTGAAATGTGAGTGTAACAATTTTTCATTCCTGAAACAAGGAGCTGGTCAACAATGTGCCTGATCCATTTAAGTATCAATTAATAAAAAGAAAATAATTATTAAAAAATATGATTCACATAGAGGGTGTATTCTGAAAGTAATGGTATTGAATTTTTTGCACCGCTCCTATTGGTTGGAGTGGTATCAAACCACTTGGAGTAGGTGTGGGGGGGGGGGGAATGCTAAGCTTTGCCACGAGTTTGGTCTCAGTGCTGTCAAAGCTGTGGAAGCAGCAGGACATCAGTTAATGTTAATCTCTGCATGCTGACTGTGCCATGAAATTTTGCATTGAACTTTTGCAATGTATTGAAAATGAACCTGATTATTTGGACAACGTCATCACTGGTGATGAAACCTGTTTTTTTGAATATGGACCAGAAACAAAATGCCCAAGCTTTGAGTGGCACACTGACCAGTCCCCCAAGCCCAAAAAGGCATGAATGTGCAAATCACAGTGAAAACAATGCTCATTGTCTTTTTCGACTGTGAAGGAGTGGTCCATATGGAGTTTGTTCTTCAAGGACTGGCATTTAACACTGCCTACTACACGGATGTGCTGAAAAGACTTAGAAAAAGGGTCGTCAGGACGAGAAAAGACTCTGAGGATGAGAAGAGATCTCTGCTACCTGACAACTCGATCACGATAACCTGCCTAGCCACGATGCGCTACGAGTCCACCAGTTCCTAGACAAGCACCAGGTACCAACGCTGCCCCACCCCCCAATAGTCCCGATGTTGCCCCAGTAGACTTCTTTTTGTTCCCTCAGATTAAGGCAACCTTGGAAGGAACCCATTTATTGTCCATAGAAGAGATCCAATCAGCTGTGACGAAGACCTTGCAAGAGGTCCCCAAAGGCACTCTCCAGGGTGTGTAGTGGCCATGGCAGAGTCGCTGGAAAAATGTGTAGAGGCCCAAGGACAGTACTTTGAAGAATTTAAAGCGTTTGTGCAAATCTGTTCAATAAATTACTTGGAAAAAAATAAAAGCATTACTTTTGGAACACAACCTGTATATTACATGAAGACTTAAACAACTAGGAATAGGAGCTAAACCAGTTCAAGGTTAATGAGGAAACAATGTTATCCTTGAATTACATTGATTAATTTGACCACATATTTATTGTTTTATACTGCTGTCAACCTGTGATCATGGACAGCAGACTGCGATATAAAAAGATGAAGAAAGAGACACGACAACCCAAATGGAACGCAAAGATATTGGAAGGAAAGGGCACAAGAAGAAAGTTCACCATGGCCGTGGTAAGGGAAGCAGAAGAAAATGATGAAAATACCAGCAGTGATGGTCGATGCAAAGAAATGAAGATAATTACCACAGCTGCAGATGAACTCCTTGTTAGCAAGATAGAAATATTTAAGTATCAATGGATAACAGCTCTGATAAGAGGTCTCATAAACAAAAGAAGAAAATATAAGAATCCAAGAAATGAGAATGAAGAAAACCTCTACAAACAGTTGCGGAACCAAGTCATACAAGAGTGCAAGAAGGTAAAGGAAGAATGGATAGAAAGCTGCTGCAAGGAAATTAATGACAACATGAAAAGGAAAATAGCGAGATGGCTTATGAACTAGTGAAGAGGGTATTTGGGGAAAGAAAAACCAAATCACTAAACATCCAAGCCACTAATAGAAAAATGCTAATAGATGATGACCACATCGGGAATAGAAGGAAAGAATATGTATACAATGAAGTACTCTATCAAGCTCCCAAACCACTGGAAGATGGCTTAATTAAAGATGTAAGCATGATCGATAAATATGATTGGGGTTCACATATATTAAGAAGCAAATACGAGAGAGGCATGGCAGACGTGAGAAATAGCAATGCACCAGGAGTTAGCAAAATAAATGGAGAAATAATCAAGGCACTTGGGGTCATGGCAAAAGATGCCCTCTATGGAAAAATCAAAGATAGCTATGACAGCAGAAAGATACTCCAAGACTTAAAGAAAAGTATAATGATTGCAAAACCGAAAACAGGTAAATGTGAAGAACACAGAGCATTGAGCATGGTGACTCGAGCATCAAAAATCCTTGCCAGGATAATTGGCTGAAGAATAGAAGAAAACCTCTCAGAAAGCCAATTTGGATTCAGGAAAAACCGAGGAGCAAGAGAGATAAGTCTCAACTTGAGAGTTCTGTCTAAAAAAATGAGACACGTGAATAAGCCATTATATTTGAATTTTGTGGGGAAGACCTTCGATAACATCGAATGGAACAAGATGTTCAAGATACTAGAAGCACTTGGATTGGACTACAATGATAGAAGAATTATCCATAACCTCTACAAAAATCAGGTTACAACAATGCAAACGAAAGATGTTAGAAAAATAGAAGCCAAAATAAACAAAGGAATAAGACAAGGAACCAATGTATCGCCAGCAATATTCAACATATACCTAGAAGAGGCAATAAAAGAAACATAACAATTGGGTATCAAAGGAGCCAGATAAATGAAGAAGAAATCAACATGCTCCAGTTTGCAGATGACATTGCAGTAGTGGTGGAAATGCAAGAAGACCTGCCAGCAAATCTAAGTGCTATGGACCAAGTCCTGGGGGAATATAATATGAGCATCAACAAAATGAAACTAAAATCCTTGTGTGTGTGGAAGAGAGAAGCTGAATGCAGATATCACAATTTGAGGGGTGAAACTAGAGCAAGTGGAATCCTTCATCTACGTGGGCAGCAGCGTAATATGGGATGGAAGCAGTTTGACCAACATCAAGAGAAGAATAGCCCAAGCTAAGAATGCTTTCATGGAGAAGGCAATCACTAACTTCAAAAACCTAAGGCTGCAAACAAGAAGGCAATTTGTCAAGACTTTTGTGTGGAGCATGGTGCTCTATGGTTCGGAGACTTTGAACATTGAAAAAGTGGACCAGTATAGAATAGAATCCTTTGAAACATGTTGCTGGAGGAAAATGCTGAAGATTAAATAGTCAGACAAATTAAGGAATGAGGAAGTACATATATAGAAGAGCAGAAGAGGATAGGACCAAATGAAGAGCTCTACGACAAAGAAGAAATAGATGGATTGGACACATGTTGAGGCACAATGGATTGATTAGGGATATAATAGAAGGAAAAATAGAAGGGAAGATTCCAGGAGGAAGGCCAAGAGGCATGTACATAGGACAATTTACGGAGGAAGTAAAACATGTAACCTTTTAGAGGGTGAGGGAATTAACACTAAATAGAAAAGAATGGAGAGCTGCAGTAAACCGATCCTAGGATTGAAATGGTTTGTAGGCATCATACATAGCTAATGAAAAATTAGGCCATTGCCAAACTGCTTTCCAGTTTGAAGATAAAATCAAAACTTTTCCGTAATGGATGTAGTTTTGACACCCCTGCCATATGCCCTTTCATGATTAGAGTCCATTATGAAGATGAAAAGAAAGTTCTAATGAAAATCTAAGAAAAAACTATTTCATATATGAAGGACACTTTTGGTTTCTTAATATTTTAAATAGCAAGCAAATATTTGATAATATCCATATATTTTCTAAAATCTATTTCTAAAAGCCATTGTTTCAACGGAGCCACATGAAATCATTATTTTTTATGAAATCTGAGTACTGGCAAAATAAGCTATAAAAAATTACATTTTGGCGCTTTCATTTAATCACTGTCAACCCTATTACTGTTGTCTTTTTTACCCATGAATATTTCTGCAATTTTATGAAAATCTTACACTCAATCATGCTTAAGTGTCCAAAATTTTAAGTACGCATATCAGTTGCAGCTATTATTAAAACACAAAATTAATATTTATGAAATCACATAGGTTCTTAATTTCAACAAAAAATTATTTTATTCAATTATTTCTTTTGTTCCATTGTTTAGGTAATTCAATAAAATTTCTAATTTTAATGGGCCTGGGTTGTTACTGCACCATATTATGCATTGCAGTTGAGTTTGTGTTCTCATTATCTTACCACACAATACTATATTTCTACATTTTTATTTCCATCGACTCTTGTTTTAAAGTCTATAATTTACAGCACCTAAAACCTCTTTCGCTCCTTTAGCAACTGTAGCTTACATAGAAATGCATAGAATTAGCTCAGGGTCAACAGATTCCATTCTTCAAACAGCTTAATAGTAAGGCATCTCCTTGATTTATTCATGATTTCTTTTGGTAATTAGCTCATGTAAAATTGTTTTCCGAATATATTCAACAGGTTCAGGGGAGATTTAGTGGAAGTTTGTCATTATGTGCAAAGTGCATTAAGTGTAAATTTTGTTTTCTCACAAAACTGTTTTGTTTGATTACCTATACCACAGTATGGTATCATCTGTTGAATGAGGTGTTGTAAGTTTAGTTCAATAAATCATTATTTAGTTCTTCAATTAATTTTAATCAAATCAAATAAAAGCCATCCAAAATATGTTTACTCATTGCTGTTTGTAAACAGAATTTGTAACATATATTCCTCAGAAGTTAACTCTTGTATCCAAATCAGACTTTTTGTATTTTATAGGATTACAGGTGCTTCTAGGTTGGTACATATTCAATGGCTACATGAGTCATACACAACACAGCCTTCATCTACTGCTCTGTATCATAAGAAAGAAACCACTCATCAATGTTACAGATAACTGTGTCATCACTCATCTCTAATCATTAGTACTGAAATCCTGTGACCAAATCAGAATCTCTGTATCTCTGTAACATGATGCAGGATCCCCTGTATATATCATCTCAGTATTCATGTTCTCATGGAGATGCAATTATGTTACGCTACTAAATGTTATATAATTGAACGTCCCTAATAATTTCTCTCAATCCCTGAAATGTTGAATGTTAAAGAGAAATAAAATCGCAGTTTGCATTTTACTTAAATGCAAGCAAACTTCCATACCTCTTTCAGTGTCTCAAAGAGGTGAGTCTGGCGATGCTTAAGCATGCTTATTGAGCATGTTGGCTGAAGGCATTTCAAACCAGGTATTTTTTACGCGGCTATCCCCCGTACAAATGTATATAGTTCCAATGATTACCGCCCTTGAGTACGGCGCTACTATCGCCGTCTTCTCGTTGATTCCCCTAGGCAGTCTGTGCGAGCGCCTTTCGCGATCAGTTTCGATCTCTTCTCCGATGACGGAGGTGCGCGAATAGTTGAAGTCTCCGAAATGAGAGTTTTTTGACGGAGGCTCGCATCAGTTATTCATCGCAAGCCTATTACAACAAAAATATAGCATATTCTGTGCGTTTTTGGTGCCATCAACTTGGGTCATGTCATATAGCTCTCCGTCATTCAAACTTAATTTTAATTAAAACAAAGAGGAAACTTCGAAAGAAATTACATCGATGCTCTTTTGTAAAAAAATAGTTTTTAGCAACGAACAACAAGCTATGTATTATTGACTAGATATCTACCTAAAAAAATATCGAATTAAAGAACATATCTTTCCACTACTATTGCTAGCAGGTCGTGGCTATTTCGGAAGGATATGATCTGAGAGTGAAAGTGAGTGAAATGATTTTCTTCTTTCTGGAATTTTAAGAGATAATTTCAAAATGAAATCGCGCTTTCCACTTAATTTATATTTATTGAGTTCAATTATCAACTTAATAACTCTTCAGTGGGTCTTGATTCAGGATATCGAATGGAGATTAGTATAGGACTACTGGTGAACTGTTAGTGGGGGTACCCGAAAGCTATCCCATTATAAGGGACGACGAGTGCTTGTTGAAGAAAAGATACCTAGTAAACAGGGTAACGTAAAGAAGAAAGTAATGATTGGGGAAGTTATTGGGAAAGAAAGGTCAAACGGATCAAATAGTGAGTCAAGTGGATATGATTGCTTACTGAAAGAGCTACAAGCGTACTTTTTTGACCGAGAGAAGAAAAAGAAAACCCATTGTTTTCGAAAGCATTAAGCGTTCCTGTTCAATAATTATCTTCTCGTTTCATTCTGAAATATCTAAAATGGCGTTTGATACTTGTTCGCATGTGCAGCCGCTCGTAATGTGTATAACGTGAAATAACACGGTGGAGCGAATTTTGCCGCTGGTACATGCGTTTATGTCGTGGATAACTGATGTCGACCGACCTGTGAAGCATAGCACGTTACAAATGCTTCTAGTGAGTGCTAAGAACACCTGAAGATCACAACTTTGGCAGCATAGTGGTGCAAAAAAGTTAAAGCATTTAGTTATCTAGACCCTTCACAATGAGTACATGGAAACTGTAACTGTACTCCGGGTCGGCTAGGTGACCGTTCATTCATCAGGTGGTTTTTGCCCGTTCCGCCCGATATTCCGCGGCCAATTTCTCCGCCGCATCGCCCATCGCAGGGTGGTGGAAATCTAACTTTCGTGCTTCGGAGGCGTTGACGCTGAAAACTCGGGAATTACCAATGACTTTCTTCCGAGAACAAAGTGTCTTTCGCAGTGGTGCGGCTTAAATGTTACGAGTGATTAAGCGCTTAAAATTTAGCGATGAATAATGGGGCAGTGGAATGAATCTGATTGATTGTTAGAGATGCGTGAGTCATGAACTTCACGCCTTACGACGCGTCCGCAGGCTATGGGTCTCCGGCGGTGGTGTCCGAGGACGGCTTCTCGGCCACCGGGGTGCCCAGGCTGAGTGACGGCCTCTTCATGATACACGACCCAGCGGCAGCCGCGATGGACTTCGTCACTCCCGGACCGGACATCGATGCGGGGAACTACACCGGTATCAGCGTGGAAGAGCTACCTCGGGATCCGGAGTATTATTCACACCGTTATAGGCTAATAGGTGAGTAAAACAACGAGCGATACGGCCAACTTAATCAGACGGTTCTGTGCGGTCGCCGGTTTAGTGCCCTCGATATTCCCTCGATTTTATGCAACGCTTGAATCACACGCTTGTGATTAGGAAGAGGTTGTTCAGATCAGGTTTTCCGGAAGGTTTCCAAGTTTTTTTTCCCGATTAGTGACGACTATTTGTTGGTTCAGTGTAAGTTAATTCGTTGCATTCCCGACGAATGTTTGACATATACGTTCCTTCCTCTAGCCCAACTATCCAATTCCAACATACATTACTCGCCATCGGCACGAGTGGCATCGAACTAACTAAATTATGGTGAGGTATGTAAATCCTCGAAATAACTATATTTGATTGAAGTGCTTTGGACTAATGTTTATGTGGAAGAGGCATGCGTTCGTCCTATTGTTGGCGGTACAAATGTTGTTGAATTCCCATCTCGACCGAGTTTATAACTGTGGCATCTAAGTTTTTGGGCTCACTGAAGCTCAGTATTGCATCTAGAAAACCTTTGAAGTGGGCACTTTTGTGTGTGGACAAAAATATTTTTATAATATTTTTTCCGTGGGAGATGGTAGTCCAGGGGTAGAGCACTGGACTATTTACTTCAGGGCTCGTGTTCGATTCCCTGAGCTGCTTATCTCTAACTCTGCGATTTTTCGGGTACCAGATATTCCTGGGAAGCGACACAGGCGACGCAGGGAAAGGATATGACCTCCACACCCTGATATGTGTGACTAGCACGCGTCGTTGAACTTAGTATTGGGTTCGCAATATTCATGGATATACTGCGTTAATTGTTTTTATGGTTTGACCTTTATTCTTAAATAATACATTTTAAAATCAATGTAAATTTGAATGTAATCGCTCTAATTTGGAGACCTTAATGCACCATTCAGCATGTAACTTTATACTCAGGTTAAAGTAGGTATGCGCGATTAGTTTTGGGCGTTTAAATAATATTTATTTTAAATTTGGTTAAATTCTAAAACGAACCTCCTCCAGATAAAGGTGAATACCCAGTCCCCTTGGATAAGCCGCGCTGAAGCTAGGTCTCTAAGTGAAAATTACAATTTTATATACTATTTTCCAAAAGCCACAACTTAATATACGTGGCCATGCTAAATTTTGATCACCGACTTTCTAATTATACCTAATTTATCATACTCTCAGTAATCAGGAGCGTCCCCTGTTATAGGAGTGATAAAATATTCTTTGTAGTTATCTGTAATCTTTTAGGAAAATGTGGTCACTATTTATTCCAGTTGCAGGGATTTATTCGTTTCAGCCCTGAAGTTTGTCTTCTCTGTTGTAAGATTTTAAAGGGATTTGAGCGGTTTGAATGCATGTGTAGGCAACAAAATAAGCCGATAGCCTTTATGTGTGTTCAGTCGATTGAGATAACGAGGAATATTGTGGTGCTTTTCGCCGGATCATTTCGCAGGCGTAGCAAAAATTAAGAAAATAAAATGCAATACAGTATTATATCTCGGGGCTATATTTTTCTCTTGGCACCAACTTTTGGGTTAGCTGGCGTTCCCTTGGTCAGTTGTATCCGATCCAAGTCCATAGTTTATTCTTTAATTGTTGGTTCGGGAATGGAACGAAATACAGAGAAAAGCCGTTCGTTTCGTGAAAAGCTGCCAGGAAAAAAAAACGCGGAGGATTCACACAGAGGCATCATAATCTGGGATGGGAGTCCCAGGAGAATTGAAGGCTCAGCTCCGGTTAAGCCTATTACAGAGGTATTAAGCGGGCGATTTTTCTGCAGCAACGAGGAAATGATGCAAGGTACACACTAAATCGGCGGGTCGAACAAATGTGAGGGAATGAGAGAGAAAGAGAGAGAGGAACAAGACTCATGAGTTCGCTTTTCTCTTGCACTATTCGCCACCAGAACAAGCAGTGAGTCAAACACCCAAACAAATTAGTACTCATCTCTAATTTAGATATGTTTCCTCTCTACTTTGATGGTTTCTCACTTCAGTTGCCCCAGGCACACGCCAATAAAACGGCCTGCCAGGGGGCCGATGTAGTAATGTTTAATATCGGGCTCATAATGAATCTTCTTCCATGCGGTGATATATAAAAGCATTTCTAATTAAGTATGTATGAAATAAAGGTGGGACGAAATTATCAATGGGGACGTTGCAAGCATACTTTTCCAGTTTAATAATTTCAGAAAAGATCTTTACTCCTTAAATTATTAATTTGTTTAAGTTTTTTCGTGTATTTTATCGTAAATGTTGTGGGAAGGACATATTATTTGCATAATGTTCGTATCGATGAAGGTATGTTGGTAAAAACTGTACCCAGCACGTCTAATGCGGAAACTGTCATCATGAAATATATTACCCGGCAGTTATATCAGGGAAAAATTAATTTGAACTCATGAATAGTGTTAAACTGTATCTTAATTAGTTAACCTGATATATTTTCACTTTCTTAGGGTAACTGGCCAGGAAATATTAATTAAAGTTTGCAGAGGGCCATGCTACGATTAGAAGCTGAAGATTTGATTTTATTTGGCACAGTTTTTAATACGTAAAATTAGGAAGTCAAGAGCATAGTTAGGTTGAAAACATAAGTTTAGAGCGCTGAAACACTGCGTGGGTTTGCTTTGATCACGAAAAAATATTCCAGTCCAGAAAGAAAATATCTCAATGGGGTGCTCGAGAAATGACCTTAGGTAATGAGACAAACAAATTGAGACCGGGTTTATAGGTGACCGCTGGGTAATGATTGCACAGATCCGCGTAGTTCATTGTGGAAGACGTAAATTTACGAAATCAAAGCGCCAAGATTATCGTGCATTGAACATTTTCCCCAGTTAGCAGCGCTTTAATGAAGTTCCCCGAGTAATTACGGTTTAATAAGGGTTTAATTTAATCATAATCCCAGTGATAATGAGGGAGGGCCCGAGAAAGTTGAGTGAAAGTTGGTGCACAATACCAGAAAGGTACAGGTAAACGAACTACCTGCAATTTTTGGTAATTGGATGGACATTATAAAATCGAAGAAAATAAAATGACATTAAAAAAATTTAATTAAAAATGTTTGACTGTGGGAGCTGACTTTACCCGTAAGAGTTGATGGGCCAGCATAAAAAGCGAGTCATTTTTTCCGCTTTGGCGATGAGACATTTCTTTCTTTTACGTTGGTAATAATCCGGGGTAGCTTGGCATATTGTTTCAGACAACGAAGATTCAGAAATGTGACTTTAACGGATCAGGTTAGAGGGTGGTTGTTCTGGCAATAAAAATTGACCAAGTTCTCAAGATTTATTTAATCGTCAAGAAGAGCACCGTCTTGGATTCCAAAATGAATTCCAGCGTTATTTTTGGATATTAGATCTTCGAAAATTTAGCTTGCGTTCTTGGTGTTAGAATCGGCTCTTGATGAATCCTGGAAGTCGCCTCTTGAAGGAAAAGAATAATCAATTCCGAGACCATGTGCTCGAATGTTTACACGGTTGGTTGGTCTTCGAGGGTGGAGAATTAAGGTTGGGCGGTTTGAGGTAGGGGTGACCGCAGATGAAATTTCAAAATTTGCTCCACATTTGTTTGATTTTGGAAGCTCCCATCCCTAGAACACTTCAGATATTGATATTTTTCTTGATTTCAGGCGTATCTGCGATGATGCGGAATTGTGCGAGATAACAATTTTTTTTTCCATTTACGTATGCCTCATCGACAAACATGAGCAGATATCTGCAATAATACACATCATCCTATATAACGTTCCTTTCAAGCGCAAAATGCGAGCATTACATATTCCACAGGGAAATAAGTCGCCTGAGAACCACAATAGGATGTAGCTACCTCAGTGTCCGCGAAAAATCTCACAAAAATTTGTTTTTTTACCGCACCTTTTGCAGAAGTTCCTGCATTGTGATTAATTGGGATAACTAATGCCACTTTCGTGAGCATAGTGGATATATCGTAACAATTACTGCGAGTATAGATTTGACCATTGCCAAACATATTTATTACACATTAAAATATCGTCTTGAAGAATGGCATAGGTGAATATGTCGCACCAATGCGTGAGGAATGGTGATAATGGCAGTACTGAGTACCTGACGGAATATATTGTTAAAGAAATTAGCAATCCTTCTTATTAGCAATACTCTTGCATAGGCCATTACTTTTGCTTGCGGTTTGGGAGAAAGCAATCGATCGAGATTGTTTTAACATTAATTTAGCATACTTGGACCTTATATGCAAATTCGGTACACTTTGGATGAGACTTTTTCAGAGTAAAAAACCTCTCATCTACGAAATCGCTTCACCTGAATTCATAATAACGTCTGCGAAAAGACTCATCTGCGTTTCAGGTAGCGGGTTTTTTTCTGAACCGATGCTGTTTATTTTATTCAAAGTAATAATTGAGGAATCGCGATCGAAAGGCGATCATTATGTTGTATTTTGTAAATCTATCATATATCTATGTGCATTTCGTTTTTAATAGTTTTTTTAGCTGAAATATTAGGGTTGTAATATACTTCTGTTTTTACTTCAAAATTACTGAACCAAAGTATGTTTGTATGGGGATTTCCGATATTTGTTTGGATTTTGCAAACCGGGAAGTTGGTGACAGTGAACGAATATTATTTATTTCCACAATCATAGGTGGGAGCGGGGCTGGATTTTATCAGTCCAAGGGGTGTAATAGGATCTCCGCGTACTCGATCTATACAACCGACGGTCCAGTTTTGTTCCATTGGCTCGGAGAAATGACGCTCCTTTGCCCTCGAGCTGAAATCTCTTTCAATTCTCTAACTGGTCTCTGTCTCTCCAACCACGTTCCTTTTCGAGGATGTTGTTACCCCAGGGGCTGTATCGACGTTCCTGAATACGAGTCTCCCGACTTCCTGCTAGAACGAAATAGCAATCAATCTATGTTTGAATCCTGATCCCGTTGTATTTGCAATGAATAACTAGGCAAGTTGCCCTCAGAATAAAAACACCGTGTTAAAGTATGATTTTAATGAGACTTCTTTTCAATTCAAATCTTTTTCGGCGTGGATATTCCTGATTATTTTGTGAAAAAATCAATCTTGTGCATTGTTTAGCAACCGCTCATCATCATGTTCACTTAGACTTTCTTACGACACTTCAGTATTGAACTTTTACAGCGGAATTGAGTTGGAAAAATGACATCTTTGGGGCGATAGCGTGTTGTTTATTTCCGGATATATGTAAGAATGCATCCAAATCCCGACGTTTCCGTTATTTCTCAATGTGTTTAAAAAATGCTAATCGTATTCATTGAGCGGGCGGTGCATTTATGGAGCTTGTAAACTGTCGGACTGTAAGTATTAAAGGTGGTGGTTCTCATCCCGAGAGCGTAGTGCCAGGTCGTATTTTCGGGTGGAGAGCACATCGCTGTGGATTCTGAGGACTTCAAAGATGAAAGGATTCCTTCCTCAGGCTTGTCTGGGCCTCATCACTGAGATGGTAATATCCACTCGGTATTATCTGCCAGAAAAAGAATGCAGATTGTTCGAAGCCACCGTGGAAGTATGAATTTGCTCGTATTTGCTTTCGTTTCTTATATCACTCGAAGTCTGGCTTAGTATGTCAACAAATGTCCAGGTTAATAGATTCAATGTTAGAAGAACGGGACTTTGGCGGCTGCTCCATTAAATTCGGGAGGAAAGAGTAATGCGAGGGGAAAAAATATGAAAATAATTTGATTTTAAGTCTCTCTTCTAAGAAATTGATTGACTGCATTAATTTTATGACGTCAAGAGAACGGGGTTCAGGAACAAAATTAGCCCGGCGGATGCCGGAAGGATAAATATTACATGAAAGCAAAAGAGAAGGCCACCCACGCCGAGAATTTCCATCGTTGTCTTTTTTGAATTCCTTAAAATGCCAGCAAGAGGGAACATTGGGGCTCACGGGAAATTGTGCTTGAATGGGGATATGATAGTGAGTGAAACACCGCACACTGCCAAGGGTGCATTTTTTCCTACTGTATTTGCAGAATGTTAGCAATTATTGATAGACCTGCAAATGGAAAAATATAAAGATTTGCATGACCTAGAAAATGTTTCCTTTTAACAAAATAACTTACTTGGATTTTTAAAACTATCATCATGGATTATCGATCCGAGGATTGGTTCATCACTGTCCTGCCAATCCCTTCATTTCATCATACCTCCTTGAACCTTGACATTTCCATTATTTCTCATAGTTCATTCATGACCTTCATCAGTAAACTATCAAGCCATAGGATATGTTCAATTATTTCCTCTCTTCTTCTTGTAAGTATCCCCTCCTGAGGCTACTCTCTTCACTCACTATTCGTGTCATTCTCCACTTGTTACTCTGTCAATCCATTTTATTTTCTCCTTTCTTCTGCTTTTCTTCTTTTTCTGCTTTTCCTATCATCTTCTTCTCGTCTCCGATGAAAATTGCACTACATAGATGTTTTAACGAATTGATTCCTTTTGTCAAATATTTCTTTTTCTATTTGGCGCTAGTAGTTGTGTCTTCTGATTGAAAGCCTTTTTCAATATTCTTATTCTGTTTACTGTATCCCTATTGCTTCATCCATCGCTAATGATCCTGCTTCCTAAACATCACAACTCTTTCACTTGTTCCAGAGTATGTTTCTCCAGCCTTGCCTAAAAATTATCTCTCCTACTCCTACTGCAAACCACCACCTCAGTTTTTATCTTATTCACCATTTGGTTGCACTTTTTCATTTCATTTTGACTAGTATTCTTGACAGGTCTTCTTTCATATATGCAATAACAGTCTGTCCCAATAATAAGCATGAGAAAGTGAAAATAAGTTGAAAGATACTTCCAGGAAAAAGTTAATTGTAGATCAAAGTATAAATTACAAAAATTCTTCAAAATATCATCCTTGCCCATCGACACACCGATGCCAGTGCCTCTCCCAATCGCGGTACGCTTCCGAGAAGGCGCCGACGGGAACCTCGTTCAAGTACCTCGTCAAGGTCTCTTTGACGTTATCCAGCGTTCCAAAACGGTCGCCTACCAAGCTCCTTTCTATGCTTAGGATCATGAAGAAGTCCTAAGGTGCCACATCGGGGCTGTAGGTCACTTTCGTAGCTGTCCAAGAGATCACGCGAGATTGTCACACAGCCTTTTGATCTTCCGATAGCACTCTGGTGGCAATCTGGGCACACACCTTTCTCATGGCTGAATCTTTGGTGAGAATGCAATACAGTGTGGTGTTCGGGATATTACACTCTTCTGCTAAGATTATGAAACTCATACTTCGATCGGAATTGAGTATTTCTCTCACTTTTCGCACATTTTCGTCGACCTGTGTCGTTGACCGACGCCCATGGAACGTGGCACCGTGGATTCGTGACGCAACCCTCGGACAAGGGTCCAATCCAAATGCGACCCGCACACTGAAACAGCCCGCAGACAACTGACGCGGGCCGCGTTGCTTTCCCAAGATCTTCCACTACATTTCTCGATACAAATTGCCCCACTCAAGCCGTCCGCGTAAGCGGATAAAAATCATTCTACTTTTTTTTGGAGCAGACTGTATAGCTATGTTGTACAAGGTGTGATCAAAGAAAGACCAGACTGATTTTATTCTGCACAAACCGTTCAACGGATCGAAACGAGACACAGTGCGCCATCTAGCGACACATATGACGACTAAAACGAGAGGTGTTGCCTTTGTTTACGTCGAGTCGTTACGCTACAGAAGCGGTACGTGTCTTAACATGTTCGTCGCCGCGTGCACCAGCGTCCGTCGAAATTAACAAGTTATGAAATCAGCCCTCTCTTTTTTTGATCACACCTTGTACGTAAATATCAGCACGCTTATCCCCTCTCCATGTGTTCTGATTCCAATTCTTATATTTTACTTGATCTCGTTAACTGCATCTCATTTTGTTAAAAAAACGAATCGCATTTATTGAGTGGACGACGCATTTATCAAGCTTTTAAAATTTTTCACCGCAAGTATTTAAGGCGGTACCTCTTATCCCGAGAGCGAGTTGCTGGATCCTCATTTAGGACCGACAGCCCTTTGCTTGTGAATTCCGAGGACTTCAAAGGCGGATGGATATCTTCTTCGGGTGTGCTCTGAGCCTCATCACGAGGATGGCCATGAATTCGCGTCCCCTTCGAGTGGTGAAGCCGAATGTCCTGCTCTCTGCGCACGTGTTTCCGGAATGGAGGCAACCCTTCTTTTTCTCGCATTTCGATGTTAACATTTTTGAAAGAAATACCTGCGACGCGGTTCATTTCCCACAGCGCAGCTCCAAAAATGTTTTACTCTGTTTGGCTTTGGAATGTGAGCTTGTTCGTCCTCTCCATTAAAGCCCGGATAAGGGGTTTATATATATATATATATATATATATATATATATATATATATATATATATATATATATATATATATATAAACCCCTTATCCGCGCTTTAATGGAGAGGACGAACAAGCTCACATTCCAAAGCCAAACAGAGTAAAACCTTTTATATATATATATAAATAAATAAATAAATATATATATATATATATATGTGTGTGTGTGTATATATATATATTTTTTTATCCCCTTCAGTCATCCATCGTGCATATTTCACAAGAAGCGATGCCCTGAAGATAAAACCATCAAAGGGTTCTTAGTAATGCTAGTCTCATATAGCATTCGAAGGATTGTATTAAACAGGAACTATGCTCAAAGACAGGAGACTTTAAAGTTGAGTGAAATACTTTAATTTAAAAAAAAGATGATATTTCATTTGAACCACTCTGCAATCAAAATTTCGTGCCAAAAACATGTTACACGATTTTTAAAAATATTTTTCAAGTCCATGAATCCGCATGGTTAATTTATTTGCTTGGCTGGTCCAACGTACAAACTATACGTGCGGGTAAAAGTACGCTTTTTATCAATGAGAAATTCACCTTTTTGCCTATTTTGACACATTTTCATCGGGAACTGCTTGAATTTAGATTTTGGTTGGTTTTAGTTTGGAGACTACGAATTGTTTGAAATTTTTTTGAGACCTTAAAGATGAAAAATTAATTCATCCGCACCATTTGAATTGATTAGACTAAATGTGCCCTGTAATACACAATAACAGAATGAAGCTTTATTACATAACCATTCTTTCACGCAATTGGAAAGTTTTCGTGCATTTTAAGGAAGTATTTTGGAATGGCGAAAAGCATTAAAAAGGAAGTAAAACGTTGTTTCACATTTATTCACGTTATATGAAATGCAGAGGCATCTACTGATTTTATTTCATGCAATGATTTGAATTGCGTTGACCTATGTATATTTTGCTCTGTTCAGTTCCGAAAATAACTTGTTGCCTCAAATTGGATTCACTCGAATTCATCAAAATCGATACACAATAACTAATTCTAATGAAAGCTTCAAAAATTAATTTTAAACCTCAATTTCACATGGAGTCATTTTGCTACTCATTGTATTCGCCGCGAGTGTAATAATCAGGAAAATAAATCAGGTACCTAATCTCGGATAATTTTTCTGCGTTTGAGCGTGAAATGTCTCCGTGCGAAGGAACATGGAACATTCTATTAATCTCTAAGTGCTGGCAAGATAAGCTTAAAGTTCATCAAATGTTCACCGTTGATGCACAATAGAGACGTCAACATATCTCAGACATTTGTGGAGCAGCATGAGTACCATAGAAGATACAGAGAACCGTTTAGCGCAAATTTACTAGTAATGCTGCTACGGTCGCCAACCCGCCGGTTTATTTAGACACGCGAGGATATGATTCACCCAAAAATTAGCCCAAAGGCGTTCGAAATTTACGTATTCAAGGGACGGGAGTCGGTTCCTTCCCCTGGGTGACCTGACATCCAAAAAGAACTACGCTCCATATTAAAGGCTCTGTTAATTTTGCAGTCACATTTTTACTCATGTGTTCTCATCGTTCATTTTTTTCCTAAAAATGCCTTTTTCGTATTTCTCCTCCGTATGTCCCAAATACTATGAAAGGTGTAGTCCATAGAAAGGAGAATAAACCGTGGAAATAATGTTCGTTAAAGGAAGATTTCACTAAATTATTAGACAGTCCTCGACTTTGTACCCAGGTGGTGATTAGTTCGGGAGAAAAAAAATAATTTTTCGCTCAATTTGTTCCGCAGTAGTTCACATCTCACAAAAGCTAATTTGAGTACCCCAATCAAAAGTCAAATTTTGAAAATGAGCTAGTATGTTTGAAATTGAAATAACAGAAGCTCAAGATGCACCGCTGTATTTTACATTTTTATTTACTGGATGGATTTTTCATAAATTATTCCCAAAGTTTATTTATTGTCTTATGCTGTTGGAATAAAACGTCGATCACTTTTCACTTTTTCATTATCGGCCCTTTTACTCGAGCGAGGAGCGAAAGGTTTGCCTAAAGTAGTCATCAGTAACAGCTTCAACGTCACGTTTTGTAATTGAATGGCAACATTCTGTTTATTTGTTTTGGATACTCGAATCATTCGTTGGTGTCGGCGGAAACAAGAAAACTCCGGCATAACCCCTGGACTTTCTTCTTTTCATAACGGCGTTATTACGAATCACGTGATTTTCCGAGTGACGGGTGGTATCTCTCTTAATTTATCATTAATTTCGGATCTGTTGATTAAACGCTCGGCTTGAATTATTTCGGCGATGTCGCGGGTGAAATCGCATGATTGAAACCACTCTTAGGTACAAGTATAGCATTGCATTGAGTATTCGAGTCACCAAAGGGCGTGTTTTTTTGTATGCGTAGGGTAGCGTTGAGCAACCAGCGACCACTGTGCTGATAATGTAATGACATGCGCGACTTAATGCTGATCGTGCAATCAGACAGGAGCAAGGCTGGGGTCCAACGACGGGTCATTTCTCTGTACTCCCCAGGGACGCTCTTCCAAGGAGTCATCCTGGCCGTCGGCGTGGCGGGCAATGCCCTGGTGGTGGCCGTCGTTGCCAGGAGCCGCAGCATGCGCTCCCCGACCAATTGCTACCTGGTGAGCCTCGCCATTGCAGATTCCATTGTCCTCATCGCATCCGTGCCAAACGAGATCCTCAGCTACTTCCTGATAGGTGAGCATCATACATCCAAAATCCATAGCAGCCGAGTGCTGTGTCATTATTTCATTTAACTTTTATTCTTTTTCTTGTTACTAGCAGCTCATCTTGCAATCGTGGAGAAGCATTTTGTGTTTCGATGCTGTAGTGCATGTAGCTTTAGCCATCATTACCTCCATGATTTGAAACCTTTACATTTTAATTGGTACTAACATGCAGGAAAAATTTAATTTTCATGTTAAATGAATGGTGTGGGATCATCAAGCCTACCACACATCTTAATTTTGGCTTGCAGGGTGCCTTGTAGATTTTTGTCGTACTTGGTGATTTAATCCAGGAAAAATGGACCATTTTTGGTGCCATTACACATCAGCAAAAATATAAAGACTGAATTTATTGATCCGTCATGTATAACCTTGGAAAAAAACGCTTGAGTCTCGGTAAAAGTCATGTGTCCATTGACGTATTATAATCACACTTATGTGCACATAATGCAAATAGTTCGTTTTAAAGGCATTTCTGTTACTGTCATAGCCAAAATTATGGTGACACTTCTAATTATTTTAAATACTACTCTTATGACGTGTTACGTACAAGATCTGCCCCAAAAGTAGTCGAAATGAGTAGATTAAAAAAATTTGTTGCCAGAATTGATAAAGTCACTTAATAGTCTTCGAAGTAGCACCCTTGTGCGTCCTCACACCGCTGCCAGTGGGTTTTCCACTTCTCGTACAATTTCCGGAAGGAGACGCCCGAAGTGCTTCTAAGCTCCATCGTCACGGCCTATAGTAACGCTTTCCCCGAGTGGTGGTGACGTCCTTTCCGCAAGAATTTGAGGTGGGGGAAGAGGAAGAAGTCTGGTGGGGCAACGTCAAGGCTGTAGGGTGGCTGAGGCAGGGTTGCCACGTTGTGCCGGGCCAGGTAGTCCCTTACTCACTCGGTAACTCAGAGAGCACTCGCGGTACCAACTTCACACATACCTTTCTCATATCCATGTTTTCGGTCACAAGTCGATGAACATCACTTTCAGGGATACCAAGGTCATCAGAAACCATAGGAACACTTAATCTGCAATCCCTCTCCAACAAAACTTTTACTTTTGCAATATTTTCGTCAATTTTTAAGGTCGAAGGGCGTCCTGAACTTTCGGCGTCTTCAACATCTTCTCTACCCTCTCGAAATAACTTGTGCTTCTCAAAAACACCCGATCTATTACTATTCACCCCGCGTTATCACCATAAGCTGCTTTGAGCATGAGTGTCTTTCCCAGTTTTTCCCAGTTTCACGTCAAATTTGATGGCTTAGCGCTGTTACAATAGCTGTTTAATGACGGAGGATAACGAGGTCACGTTATAGAGGTTTCTCAAATGAACAATCCACTCTCCACAAAGGCTGGGAGCCAATGCCGACCGATCTTCAGTCTTTCCTGAGATTCCCCTCCCTCGAACCCAGCTGGAGTTACCGTCTAGCTGGGTAAAACCCAGCTGGACACCCGTCTGTCCGTCTATCCGGGAAAATATTAATCATACTACTTTTGGGATAAACCCGTCATAACTTTTAAGTATTGCACATTGTCCACTTGAATAAATAAACCGACGGACTCTACTGCGTTCACGCGACTATAGCACGAAATTC
Source organism: Hetaerina americana (assembly GCF_022747635.1). Lineage (NCBI taxonomy): Eukaryota > Metazoa > Arthropoda > Insecta > Odonata > Calopterygidae > Hetaerina > Hetaerina americana. Next base: position 182,015 of record NW_027286816.1, on the reverse strand, counting down.
AAAACGGCTCGTTTGCGTGGGAACGGTAGCCGGCTGACGACGCTCAATTGGTGACACTGCATTTAACGAAATTAACAACATGCACCAATAATAAGATTGTTTGCAGATTGTGAATCACAGAAAAGTTATTTTTAAGTTTAGATGTTTTGTCATAATTTAATTTTTCGATTCGGGACAAATTTTAGTACTAGACAACATTTAAATATTATTTCGTTAGTTACCAGCCAACAGAAATAGAAAATAATGCTTCCTATTTGGTTCGCGGGTTTCGATGATTCGTTCTAGGGAACAGAATGGGTCAAGTACCGGAAATATTTCCGAGTATAGTAGTAGATTCGGAGGATAGACAATCAATCTGAAACTTATATTTGAATTAAGACTAAACAAGTAAGGATACTGGGTAGATGATCATAATGGGAAGCGAGAGTAAGACAAGGTAATTACACTACTTTTCTTGTTTCAAGAAGTATGATATGACCTGTGAGTAAGAACGAAAGGGATCCAGAAGGGAGGAACCAAGTTAAATCTGGAGATAAAAAAATACTACACGATTTAGTCAGGGGATTGTAGCATTTTTTCAGCGAATTAAAAGATCAATGACCAATAAGATACGGTAAAGATATATCACAAACCCAAACTACATCTCAATAAGTATAAACTAGGGGTACGACAAATTAGGATGGTATGATCTAGAGAGGGAGAGACAACTCATGAATTTAACTTTACGTTAGATGTAAGCCGGTATAATGGTGAAGTATTTAAGAGAAGAAAGAAAAGAGAAGAAAGATTTACTAATCTTTTCTTCATAAAGAAAAGATTAGTAAAGTCCTTGATATGGACCGTAGAGTTGTATGGTTCCGAAACATGTCCTTTGAAGAAAGATGATGAGCTTAGATCAGAGGCTTTTGAGATACTTGTACGGTGAAGGTTGAGTATAAGCTTTCTAAAGAGAAAGACAAATGAGAAGGTATAAAATGTGGTGGCGGAAAACAGGAAGCTGTCCAGGGAAATTAAAAGAAGGCAGGAAAAAAGGATAAGGTATATGCTGTGAGTGAGAGGCTGGATTTAAAGGAAGGATGCTGGTGTCTTCACAGGAAAGAAGGCCCAAAAGAATAGTAATTCTTAACTGCATAGTGGTGGAAGATATTATTTAAAGTTAAAAATAAAACAGTTCGGAGGGAAGGTTGAGTTCTTCGACGATGCGTCAGAAGTCCACGATGGAGCGCAACGTTTTTCAGTACACCTTCAGAAAACTCTTTTCAATAGACTTGGTCCAACATTCATGCAAATAGTTGTAATTAATTAAAACTAGTTCCTTTGCTTTAAGTAAAATTCATTGATTTTGTGAGGCAGTCGGGAATCATAATTTGATGCATGCTTCTGCCCATATTATTTTACCCCTGTGTAAAAATTGTGTAATATAATAAGACAAGTTTAGTCTACATATGCAACCTAATTTTATCTGAAGGATATTCAATATTTTTCGCAACAATTTTTGTAAAGACATTTTTGACGATGTAGGTATGGAGTTAAATTGATCCCTCACTAGAACCGAATAAGTCATAACTTTTTATTTATTTATTAGAGTAATGTGTATTTGTGAGCATATGATGTAAATAAGAATGGGGAAGAATGGCCGTAAAAATTTACGGCCATTGGAGTTTTATTCCCCATTCTTATTTAATTGAGAGGCCGTAGAGCTCATTATTTCTTACTAGCACATGATTATTATTTTAAGTATTAATTAACATTTTTCCTGCAGAGTCGGCACAAAAGTGTTGCACTGGGAATAGAGAACATATGATCACTACATTTTAGTGGTAAGTAAACCTTAAAGTGAAGTATCCAGAGTCACTGGAATAAAAAAAATGTCTCAGGTAGCATATATATATCATTTGGTTAATTATCTTAAAGCGAACCAACCCTACCAAATTTGAGGCAGCCTTGAGTGAAAGACGGTAAGTTTATGAAACTTGATAGAAACTTCTAGCTCCTGATCGATATTTCTAATTTTTTTTCGGGCGAAAAAACGTCGAGAAAATTAAAAAAATGAAACTTAAGAGATATTAAATTTGAAATCTTATAGGAGATGTGGATGCCATTCACCTTAATAGCCGTCAAATTCTTGGAGATAATTGAAAAGAAAACAAAATATTTTATACTTATTTAAAATATTAATTTGATGTGTTCCTTTTGTTCAACAAGCTTACACTCATTTACAATTTATATTAAAATTGGAATAAAAAAAACGAAATAACCATTTTCTGAGATTATTTGTGACATATAGAGAAGCAAATCAGTAGTCCGTTTGGGTTTGTAGCTCCTCGACTTTTATAATTAGAAATACATAATTTATTCAGTGTGCACCGAATGAATTAACGGAATAATACCCTGGGGTAATTTGAATGCAATGATGTTAAATCTTCCTGCCACAGTAAAAATGTTGACCGTGAAATTATTTAAAGCTCCCCAATCACCTGACGTAAAAAAAGATTCTTAATGTGCCTCGTCAAACAAGAAAGCTCCATTTGGCAGTATGTACTGTCGCGGAATGTTGTATTTCGTCCGTTCATTACGAAATACATTCAAAAAGAAATGACAAACCTTTAATTAATCGGGAACTAATTTTGGAAGATAATTAATTTTAAATGACCTAGCAATAAGGTGTAAAGCTGCCCGAGAGAGAAATATTCTAAATTTGATCTTTGACGCCCTATATTCAAGAAAATAAATCGTAAATTTTATTCGTACACCTTATGCCAACTCTGGGCTTAAATTATGTAATAGTAGCATAATTATGTAGTGATCGCAGTTTGGATCAGAAAAGTTATCTTGATGAAACTTTCTGATGCATTAATTTGAGGGAGTACCACTCAGAGAGTGCCATCCGCTTTTGGATTTCCCCTTATACGTGTGTGTATTCCTTTCGGATGCTGTGGAGTGAGTCTGGGAGGAGCGGCTTAAAGGTGCGTGGGATGGATTCCGACGCCGTTGGCCCATCCATTTAATGTCATCGTCTCCCGTTTCCTAGGTAACCGGTGGGTGTGGGGTGAGCCTGGCTGCGCCCTCTTCATCTTCAGCCAGAACCTCGGGATCAACGCCTCCTCCCTCTCGCTGGTGGCCCTCACCGTTGAGCGCTACGTGGGCATATGCCACCCGATGCGCGCCCAGGCCATGTGCACCGTCTCCAGGGCGAAGAAGATCACGTTGGGCGTGTGGGCCTTTGCCACGCTCTACTGCTCCCCCTGGCTCGGTCTCACGGAAACGAAGCCCCTTAAGTACAGGTAAGTGAGCCGAGCGCTTCCCCACCCGAGTGGCCATCAACCAATCGTGCCGGATCAAATCTAATGAAGATGCCGACGAATGGAATAGGATTAATTATAGACCGATTGCCGTTTAAGTTGAGAGTCGCGTCAAGGATCTTTAATGAGATATCTCATGGCCTTCCCCTCGGGAAAATTCCTCACGCTGAACTTTCCTCCTTGCATTCCGATAGGATTTCGAACGCAGTCAAGAGGTCCAGGAAATAATAAAAATATCTGTAACCCGGTGAAGATCAAACGTGATATAACTCTCAACCAGCGGCATGCGGAATATTAAGACCACGCAAAATGTGGACCATTCAAACGGCTTCTTGGAGAAACTACTTCAAAGTCTACCACATTACCCGTTTTTCCGGCAGCATTGCGCTCGTTTGGCTGATGAGAGATTTATCATCCGTGGCAGGGAATCTATGTATGTTTTGTTGTGAGCTCAGGTAGACTCATTAGGGTGTAGTTCGGTTGAGAAAATAACTGATATTTGGAATACTTAACTGAAGTATTCTTCTCCAGGAAGTCAAAGGCGCTCTGATAGGGCAAAAATGGGAGTAAGCGTATCTTAAGTAATATGACAACATATGTTCCGTATAATTTTCACTCTTTTCAGTTCTCAGTATCAACCAACATAGGGCATAGGAAAGAAGTATAAGCATAGGAAATATTACGGGAAAAATTAAAACGAATGATGCTCTGAAAACAGCCACAAGTAGTGTAACTACAGTTTTTTTAATGTCAAAAGAACTGTTGAGATAATGATTTCATAGCAGTTTATGTTTTGAAGTTGCTAGACTTTAATACAAAGTGCGACAAGAGAATTACTTCCAACTGGACTTAAAAGTTATTATTATTCTTATTTATTTACTCCCTATGCAAAATTGGGTATCCTTTTATTGGTTCATTCGGCCACTTAAAACCAAATAAAAATCAGCCTTTGTAATGCACTGGACATTCTGCTGAGTAAAGCGACGGAAAATACGTTTACACAAGATTGTTTCATCGGTTAAGTGGCAAAATGGTGAAATTAGCTCTCCACCAAAGCAATGAAAAGTCTTATAAACATCCTACAACCTAAAATTTTGCAATACATATATTATTAAATAAGGTTTATTATTTTATTCATTCATTGTAGCCGGTTATTACTCATTGAAGTTTACAAATACAAGGGTTAGGTGAAACGTGCTCAGCCTGACACAGAGCTGGCGTTCTAATCAGTGAAAATGTATGATTCCTGCCTGGGTGTACATGTCATTAGTTCGTGAAACAAGTTTAACTTGTTCTCTCAAGGAGTTTGTTTACACGATTTGTTGCAGTAGACGTATTTCGTGTTTTTTGTTACAATGGAAAAATCTGAAAATTGTGCGATCAAAAATTTCTTCGTTTCGGATGGATTAACCCCACAAGGAAATTTATCTAAAGTTGACAAAGGTGTGTGGGGACTCTGCTCCTTTAATGTCACTCATTAAAAAGTGGGCAGCTGGATTAAAACGTGGTCGCACAACCCTCGAAGATGACCCACGCGAAGGACGCCCGGAAACCGCATACACAACGAAAACCATCGAAAAGGTGCAGGATATCTTAATGGACGACATTCGAATGAAGGTGAGTGACATAGCTAAGTCCGTGGGGATATCGGAAGAAAGGGTGCGAAACATCTTGCACAGATAATCAGGGATGCGAAAGCTCTGCGCAGGCTGGGAGCCGCATTGGCTGAATTCCCATTAAAAAACAAATGCGCAAACGATTTTTGCAGCAATGTTTGGACCGAGTGAAGAGGGAACCGACCGATTTTGTGCGGTAATATGTCACAATGGATGAGACATGGGTCCACCCTACAGGCCAGACACGAAACAGTTGTCGAAGAAGCAGCGGGTGGAAACTGGTGGTTCAGCGCCAAAGAAAGTGAATTCAATCGCATTTGTCGGGCAGGTCATGGCGAGAGTGTTTTGGGATGCGAAAGGGTTCCTGTTAATTGATTACTTTGTAAAAGGCAAGAATGCATATACAGGCGAATGCTACTCCAACCTTCTTGACCAGCTGGATAACAACATTTGCGAAGAAAGCCCTGGTTTGAAGAAGAAAAAATCATCTTTCACCGGGACAACCTGCTGTCACCTGCTCCTGATGGTGCGTTGGCGATAAGGAAACGAAGGGATTTGAAGTACGATTTGCTCGGCCATCCCCCTCGTCTCCTGATTAAGCATTCTCAGAATTCCATCAGTTCCCAAACTTGAAGAAATTAGTTTCTGGGAAGCGCTTCGCGTCCAATGAAGAAGTTGAGAGGGTCCTTGATGGATATTTTCACAGCCTTTCAGACTCTCACTTCCGGGAAGGAATACTGATGTTGCAGAAATGCTGGATTAAATATGTTGAAGTCAGAGGGAGATTATATAGAAAAATAAAATCACTTTTAGGAAATGAATCACTGAAATCACTGGAAATAGTAGTCTTTCATTGTGAGGCCGACAACGTTTCACCTTACTCTCGTATCTACCAGATCTGTATCTCGCCAACAACGAAATACGTATACGATGTCTGTTCCAAAAGTATCACATTTTTGTTTTTTTCAAAAATTATTTTTTTATTCATTAATATCTATTTTGCCCTTTCAAAGTAACCCCATTAGATGTAATGAACTTGTGCCGACACTTTTTCCAATCCTCGAAGCACTTCACAATATCATTTTTTTAGACCTTGTTTAGCCCCTTCTTCGATGCGGTCTTTATCTCGTCAATCATAACGTAGCGTCGTCCTTTCATGGGAATCTTCAGTTTCGGGAACAAGTAAAAGTCACTGGGGGCCAGATCTTGGGAATACGGTAGCTACGGCATCATTGATGGGTTGATTTTGGCAAAAAATTCGCGCATAAGCAACGATGTGTGAGCAAGGGCATTGCCATGGTGCAACAGCCAATTTTCTTTCTTCCACAAATCCGGGCGTTTGTGGTGGATTGCTTCACGCCAATTACGCATAACTTGCAGGTTCCTAAATATTCCTTATTTACCGTTCTACCCTGTGGCAAGAACTCATGATACACCACGCCCCTGCAATCGAAGAAAACTGTAAGCAAAACTCTCACATTCCACCGAACTTGGCGCGCTTTTTTCGGTTTTGGCTCGTGCTGCAGCTTCCATTGGGATGATTGAGCTTTATTTTCCACGCCATAACCATAAACCCATGTGTCGTCACCAGTTTAGACCCTCTGGAGCGAATTTGGGTTTAGCAATGCTAATGCGTTGCTGTTTTTGTGAGCAATTTTGTACGAATTTCGCGGCGACCCGTGTCACATCCAAATCATTGGTAAAAATCGAATGGCACGAACCAATCGATATGTTTAGGTCCTCACCAACTTCTCTAACGGTGATTCGACGATTGGCCAATGCTATTTTCTTCACTTCATCAATGTTTTCGTCTGTTGTTGATTTGCTCGGGCGTCCGGCGCGCTCTTCGTCGTTCACATCTTCTCGGCCCTCTGATAACTTTTCGTACCACAGATAAACGTTGCTTCGGTCCAAGGTAGCTCCTCCATATGCCACAGTCAACATTCGGAATGCGTCCGCGGACTTAATTTCGTTTTTCACACAAAATTTGATACAGATTCTTTGAACAATTATTTGGAACAGGCAAAATTCGAAGCCAAGCCAAAACACGGCCAAGCAAAACAGCTGTCAACAATTAACTGAACATTTTAAATGGCCGAACTTTTCGGCATAAGTAAGTACCAACATAACGTCACAAAAAATCGAAAATCAAATATACGTAACCAGCGGAAATTCAAAATTCGCGATACTTTTTGAACATACCGCGTAAGTCCGTACGTAGTGTTAACATATTGCTGCATTTAAAGATGAAGTATTAAATAATACTTCGGTGTTTTGACATATAAATGAGGTCCTGTGAAACATTGAAGAACATCACCTCCTCACATCATCGAGTAGTTGTTATGCATTAGTTTTCCCCTGTTCAATGATATTAACCATCTTGATTCATTGAGATTTGTTTTGGAGAATTAATAAATACTGTTAATTTTTACGCTTTATTTCTTCAAAATTAAAGAACATGCTTGTCAAACTGCTTGCCATTAAAATGCACACAGCAGTTCCGTGTATTTTCGTTCAACAATTCCATTTTTATAAATTTCCAATAGAATGAGTTGAAATTTGATTTTTGGAGATTTTTGTTGATGAAAACAAAATCCAATGATTCGGAGCTGGTTTCCGACGCAAACCATTCTCAGATCATGTCTTAATTTATCGAGGTAATCCAATTTTCCTAGAATTAGCCTTATTCCCGGATAGGATTCCCAAAGGAATTCAGCCTATACTTTAATTGGTGAAAATAAGGCAGCAGAACTTAAGGGCAAGGAAGACTGTCGATATTATTGAAGCATGTGACCTCATTGAAACCTAGGCCAATTTAAACTTCATTGATTGCACACGCCTCTGGTTTTGAGGTCAAGCTGTCGCTGTTATCGAGTGAATCATTATTGAACTTATTTGTATAGATTCCAGTGTATCGGACATATAATCAATCGAGTTTATTTTTTAAATTGCAGTCCTTTCGGTTGACGTGCAATGATGCGGATTTGTGTGTTCAATTGTCTTGACTCGTAGGCATCTAGGCCAATAGATTCGCTCTTGTGATGAGGATTTGGTGCCGACGCTATTAGATTTTCTAAAGAGTTTTAGAATAAATTGCGACGTCACCCTTGGATCCGTGTTTCCGCCTTCTTTTGTCAAATACATAAACCGCAATAGCGAGTGGCAGGAGGTGTTGGGCCACGAGCGAAATTATTTCTTCTTGTAGACGAGTTGGGTAAAATTACATTTTCCGGGAACTCGAGTGTTCCACGTGTTATTTTATGCTGATGTGGTAACAAAGTTATGAAATGGAAAAACGATTCGTCGTATCGATTGTTCCCTGCAGGCAGTTTTCCTTAACCCCTGTCTGTTGTCGAGCCTAGAGGCTAGAATAATATTTTGTTATCTCTACGTCAGGATTAAGCACGCACCGTTTCTATTTATCAAGGATGTTCAGTCGTGGATGTAATCTTCACATTCTCAGCTGCTCCCGTTCCAAAACTCTTACTGCTCCCCTTCCAACAACCGAGTGAAGCATTCTGTCGTTTCCATTTCAATTGCAATTCTTTCTCGTTGCGGATATTTCGAGCATTTAACAAAGAACGACAAAGCAAATTAAAACCAAAGAATTAAAATACGACGGTAAAACTCTGTCGAAACGTAATTCCATCGCTTCTTAAGTTTAGTACGTCCATGGTTTCGCGTTCCCCTTTCATCGGTGTTGTTGGGTGATGTAAACTGAAGGAATTACCTCCGAGGTCAGAATCGAAGAAAAAATAATTTTGAATGCGATTGATTCAGAATTTTACTCTCGTTACCAAAAAGATTTTTTTCATGTCAGGGGCACGAGATACGGGTACTTTTGTGACGCCATGAGCTGATCTATGCAAGCTCTTGTTGCGTCGACCGCCGCACGAAGCCTCAGACGGAGGGCGCCTCTTATTTGTTCAGGGCTCGTAAAGGGAACCTGCCGACAAATGAAACCGCCAATTAACTCCACGCCGTGTTAGGGAAAACAACGCCCCTCATGTTCAACTGTGGGGTAATCGTTACGTCACGTGCTACTACTAAGTCAGCATCAAAGCAATTATAATGTATCCGAGGCCTTGGTAGCTTCGGGTGGACAAAACCGTCTCTATACGTATTTGTTCATTGCTGGAAGGCTCCACGACGCTTTCAACTGGAGAAACAAAAAGTTGCACGACAGACACCAAGTTTCACTGGAGCCCAATTAACACAGTTTACGCAGCACCCCATGCCCGAGGCCGAGAGTCGGGTCTTTAGTCTTTGACAACCGGTTGCGCTGCCCTCCCGGAATACCTATGGTGACAGTGAATTGCATTAAAATGATTTGCTTATAAAGGTGAACCATAGGAAAACATCTGTTGCTTTCCAATTTCACTTTCAAGAATTTACATTTTCGCTGTCATAAGTACTGTTGCTATGTGTCGTACCACTACTATCGCCATAGTATCCAATCGGGAGGTTGGTTTGATAGGTGAGGGTATAGGTCACCTCGTATTGATAGGCAGTGGGTAGTGCGTTTGACTTTGCCCAGTGGGTTCTTATTTTCCCAGCTCATTCGATCTGCATGGAGTGACGGGGTGAGGTTGAGAGGGGTTTAGGATGGAGAGGGTTGCAAGGAGAGAAGTGGGGGTGTCTCGGTTGTGAGTGTGGAGGGCAAGGTGGCTTTGGGTTATTAATATGTTTGGCGATTCAAAAGCCCTTTTCAACCTAATATAGTATACCTAAAATTTCTGCTTCCAACGAGATCAATCTTACGATAACTGCTTTACCATAACTGTGATGGAATACCACTTTACCAGCAGTAGGACTACGCAACACTTTGAAATGTCGAATAGGTGTCAATATTAACTTTCATGCCGACCTGTCGACGCCGACTGAAGGATTCGGTGACATGTCGTGGTGATGATGCTGGTGTCGAATTCACCTTGGATGTGAAGGTGGTATTGATGTCGAGGGCGATGTTGAGGTCGATGTTGATATTGATGGACATAGAGGTGGACATAGATATCTTCTGTTACAATGTTCAATGCCAGTGCATTGGTCTGGAATCCCAGAAGGGAAGATAATCTCCAAATAAGACTAGGGAAAGATCAACTTGAACGAGTGCAAGACTTTCACTAAATATGAAAAGGAGACGGTTGATCGAAGAAAGTTGAGGGATTTATTAAATCGGATTAGGAATGACGAAGCAGGATTTCTACGAGAAGAAGCACCTAGTATTGAGGACAAATAGTGCTAGCATAGACGTAGGAAGACGATTTAAACGATTCAAGGAAGCATTAAAAGTTATCTATAGAGTCTAGAGAACATTAAAAGTTATATATGCTCACAGGTGTGACGATTGAACAAAACACTGAGATCGAAATGGTACGGTGGCTAGTTTAATGGTTTCTCACCAATAGGGCTCGGGCTCGAAACCTGAAGGCAGCAGATTTATTTCATTGGTATTCAGATCCCGAAACCTGATGTGATTTTTGGAAGGCACTTTGAATGAGTATGTCGTCCGTCGGTTGAGAGGTTTAACTGCGCATACCTTGGCACCTTTTGGGCTAGTGAGCTTATGCCGACGCCGGGTTTCTCTCCACCCTTTCTCCATTCCCATCCATCCCTAATGACATCAGCTGTCGGTCCCCTCCCCTAGAACTACTGCTATTACTGGAACAAAACCCAATATAGCGGACGCTCACAATTTTGGTATTTTGTTAGTTCGGGCACACTAAATTCAACAGGGTATCCACGCTTGCTTGGGTTGTGCACCCTTACGCTCGATGTTTAGTTTCCGTCGATACGACCCGATAAAATTTTGATGAGGAAGGTATATTCGAGGGATGCAAAAATTATCTTGTGGTCTTGTGTTTGAATTGTCGCGCTATTGCGGGTATTGGCGGGGGGAAACCAAATTATTTGATAATTAAGGCTTGGCATGTAATCAGTGTTGGTTGCAGGGTGCGTTCCCTAAGTAATGCAATTATTTTTAAAAAAGTATTCTATTGAAAAGATTTGCAGAAACACTTATAATTCTTCCAAGTACTGTCCTTGGGCCTCTACACAGTTTTTCCAGCGACTTTGCCATGACCAGTACGTGCCTTGGAAGGCCTCTTCGGGGACCTTTCGCAAGGTCTTCGTCGCGGCTGATTGGATCTCTTCTATGGACGAAAAACGGGTTCATTTCAGGGTTGCCTTAATCCGAGGGAAGAAAAAGATGGCTGCTGGGGTGACGTCAGGACTATGGGGGGAGGAGGGGCAGCGTTGGAATCCGGTGTTTGGCCTGGAACTCGCGGACTCGTAGCGCGTTGTGGTAAGCGGGTTGTCGTGATGGAGTTGCCAGGTAGCGGAGATGTCTTTTCTTTTCTCGTCCCCCTTTTTGGAGTCATTCCAGCACATACACGTAGTAGGCAGCGTTAACTGTCGGTCCCTGAGGAGCAAACTCCGTATTGACCACTCCTTTACTGTCGAATAAGACAATGAGTATTGTTTTCACTTTTGATTGGCTCTTTCTTTCCTTTTTAGGCTTGAGGGACTGGTCGGTGTGCCTCTCAGAGCTTTGGCGTTTTGTTTCTGGGCCGTATTAAAAAACCCAGGTTCCATCACCAGTGATGGCGCTGTCCAAATAATCAGGTTCACCTTCAATGCGTTGCAAGAGTTCAATGAAAAATTTCCGCTCGGTTGGTCTTTCGCGACACGGTCGGCGCGCAGACGTTTACAATAACTGACGTCCTGCCGCTTCCATAGCTTTGAGAGCACCGAGACCAATTTTTCGACAAAGCTTAGCGTCTTCCCACCTACTTCAAGTTGTTTGATTCCAATCCGACCAATAGGGGCGGCGCGGGAAATTTAATTGCATCTCTTTCGGAACGCACCCTTTATGATTTCAGGGTTTGGAGGGAGGACGGAGGGGGAAAGGGAGGAGTGTGCCGTGGTGCGTGGGGTTGTTTTAATTCCTGCTGCCACGTTGCGCCAAAGGGTTGACCCGTGTCATGCTCCAAACGACAGACAGAGTGCTGCACTTGAAATGCTTTCCGTTCGAGCTTTAATTGGCCGATCGTTCGGAATGCCACCGGATTCGTTTTTACGAGTATGGTGCTCGAGCCGTCAATTAGTGAACATTCATACGTAATCGAAGAGTGATAGTCACGATTTCAACTGACTGCTTAATCATGAATATTCGACATCAATAGAACTTAAAAATACCTGTGCTTCAGTTATCTGTTCAAGATATCCAAAATCTCACGGCAGGAAGTCAGTGTGTCAAAGGTCGAACCAATCTGATTTGTTCCGCCGGAACAAATTGGATCGCTTCCTCCGTCCGATTTAGAAGACTTAATGCTTCGTGGGCGTCCAAACGCATCGCATGCTATTGAGAGGGGAATTGATTTGAAACTTCGAAGGAAGGAATGGTCCCACCGAATTTAATAATACTTGAAACCGAAGGGCCAACCTCCCCAGCATCATTCCATGTACCTAACGATCAACAAAGTCACCTCAGCAGGGCAATGTGAAGTTCAACTCCATTCCGAATTTCAACAAGTGTGAATATTATTCATCAAAATGTCCAGTGTGGAGTCCTTATGAAATATTAAAATGGAATAATATATCGAATCTACCTCGAAATAAAAACACAACTTCGAGGAAATAAAAGACGTGTATTGCAATTGTGCTCTTAAGGCCCTGTGGCCCTTAAGTTCCCATATTTGTGTAAACATTTTAAACTTTTGTGTCAAAGGGAGCTTTCAAACTTGTGGTCACAATTGATACTCCAGTATTCCAGCCATTGTAATCATATCACCTATTGGATTGAAACACTTGAAACTATCGGCAGAAAAATTGAAATATTTCAACGTGAAAAAATTATAGTCTCCTCGGTGAAGTCTTCTTATACATGTCCTTTTTTCTTTTTCCAAAATTCACTGTATGGGATCTACCAGCCATGATCTACCAGATCTACCATGTACCATGGGACTTACCGTCCATAATCGGGAATAACAGTGACTTAGGTAGTATATGTGTATTTCCCACACTAATCAGTAGTGTAATTGTAAGTAATGAGGGCAGAGGTCACCCCAGTATAGGCTAGAAGATATACTACCTTGATCAAAAATTTCCCGGAATTTATTCAGAAAATTAAAAATACAAGTTTATTCATCTAAATCTATATTGTCCCCTTCAAAGTAATCCCCATCGACTGCAACACACTTATGCCAGCGCTTGATCCAATCCTCGAAACATTTTTTATATTCGGTTTTCGGTATGTCCATCAGTGCTTCCTGCGATTTTTCCATTACTTCCTCTCGGCTGCTAAAACGCGTTCCCCGTAATGGTTTTTTAACTCGATTGAACAGAAAGAAGTCACAGGGAGCCAAATCAGGTGAATTCGGTGGCTGTTGGATGGTATTTGTTGCATTTTTCGTCAAAAAATTACGAATAATGATAGCACTGTGCGACGGTGCGTTATCATGGTGCAAAATCCACGAGTTTTCTGCCCACATTTCTGGTCTCTTTCGGCGAATTGCTTCACGCAAACGTCTCATAACGCCCAAATAATACTCTTTGTTTACTGTCTGGCCTTCTGGCAAAAATTCATGATGCACTACACCGTTGTAATCCATGAAAACCGTCAGCATTGCCTTCTTTTTTGACTGAAAACGACGTGGTTTTTTTGGTCTCGGCTCATTTGGTGAACGCCATTCACTTGCCTGATGTCTGGATTGCGTGTCGTACTCATAAACCCACGTCTCGTCTCCAGTAATGATCCTTTTGATGAATGTGGGATCGGATTCAGCCTCGCAAATCATGTCTTTTGCGACGTCAACACGGTCTCTTTTTTGCATGAAATTGAGGTCTTTCGGCACCAACTTTGCTGCTTCTCGACGGAAACCCAAATCATTAACCACAATGTCTTGGGCGGATCCATAGGCAATGTTCAAGTCCTCCGCTATTTCTCTGATGGTTAATTTGCGGTTATTGACCAACATTTCTTTTACTTTATCAATTTTTTCACCGACTTTCGATGTCGATGGTCTGCCACTGCGTTCATCATCTTCGATTGACTCACGACCACTTCTGAACCGCTCGTGCCACTGGTAAACGACCGTTTTTTTTAGAGAATCGTTGCCGAAACACTTTTCCAACATTTCCAACGTCCGTGCGCCACTAAATCCGTTTTTTACGCAAAATTTAATACAAGTTCGTTGTTGCAAATTTAAATCCATTTCTGAAATTGTAAAAAATCGCCAACACACACAGAGATAGATGTACTCTTGGCTACGTAACTTTTGCAAATGTCAAGTTATGACACTAAGATTTAAAGGGAATATCAACAACAGATGTACCAATTTAACAAAAAAAACAGAACTCAAATCGGAACGATGGGAGCGCCACACGGTGGTTATTCCGGGAACTTTTTGATCAAGGTAGTATATTAGTAACACATGTGAGGTTCATAAATCCAGCAAAGGGGGGCGGATAACCTTTCCTATATCACCATTTGATCTCCAGCCAAGTAGTGGTAACTAGAAAATTAAGCAGCTTGAATTTTTAGAAGTTATGGGATGTTCAAGGCCGTAATAAAAGGGAGGATACTCTGATAGAGGCATAGAAGAAGGAAGACAATAGGTTTTTGGGCGGCATGAAGACGGGTAGACGGAAAAACCAGGAGGAAGTTCACGTGATGCATTATACATAAAATCTTAAGCTACTGACCAAACCTTACTTTAAATAAGCAAATTACTACGAAACTGATGGTGACTTTTGAACGGATAAATAAAAGAAATGTTTTTCCTCTTACTCAATGCATGATTTCAACTTGTTAGAAACGGCGAAGCTTCCAATTAAAACCATTTGCAATAATGTAATGTCTCGTGTACGTATTACCGTTTTACAGACTTCTATCATTATGAATTCATGGCTTAAGTACCTTCACACCACCCCTGCTACGAGCCTTTGCGGTGGCTCGCAATACATTACGGAGATGAGATCTAATCGCGTTTCATGGACCATTTGGGATATAATATTCGTTTCATGCACTTCGGTTGCCGTAATACATAGATATATATGCGGTGACCAATGCAATTCACAGCCAATGGAGATGAAAAATAACTTTTTGATGGTTACCTTAAATTTCTGTATGGTATAAATTGTAATTTACAATTCGCGCTATGGAAAAGACACGATAACTGAGCTTAAGCTGTGTGCTATCTAGAGAGATGTCCTTAATTTTTAGAAATTTCTCTCGCCCTATTCATTCATTTTCGACAAACCTGCAATCACAGATTGACGTGTGGGACCATTAATACATTTCGACAACCCTCTAATGGGAGGCTAATACGTAAATTACCTCACAGTAATTTATGAATTAGTTTCATCCATTTCAATTCCGGCGACGATATATCTCGGAAATTACCTTACTGGAACAGGAATATGTTGATCGAACGCTGAATGGAATATGAAATTGGCAAGAGCCGTCAAAATCATGCTTCTATCGTCTTTCGTAACTCTAGACAACTTATTTAGAACCTGTACATGTCTCTGACGCAGTACAGGTGAGGATAACGAATGTTGAGTCGGAACGGCCAGTGCTAGGCAGAGAAGTAAGATAGGGATTTCCATTAAGACATGATCTTTTCAATATATATATATATATATATATATATATATATATATATATATATATATATATATATATATATATATATATATATATATATATATATATATATATATATATACTCATTCACATAGAAATAGGTATGATGAAAAGAGATAGGAGCACATATAAAAGACGTACACTGGATGTGTACGTCTGTTATATGAGTTCCTATTAGTATATATATTATTATTAGGTAATCTACCGGTTAAGGTAGGCTTTACTATACAGTTCTTCTATATACTCCATCTCTCTTGGATCTTTCCTGGGTCAACTGTTATCTCCGACTGTTAGTATAACTTTTACTTTCTTTCTTCCCGATAAAGATTTAACCTTATTGTCGAGCGCACCAATTTCACACTTCCTCTGCAAGCTTTCCATATCCTCGCACTGTGTCTTCCACCATACTTCTTTTGCTTTATTTGTTGCCCGCCTCAATTTATTGTTTAATTCTTTGTACTTCATTTTGCCTAACACTGTATTTACATTCTTCCATTTTCGCCGCTCATCCATCTTTGTAATCATCTCATCCTTGATCTATGGTTTCCTAGTCCTTTTAGCGTTAACGGTTCCAATAGTGTCTTTTGCGGCTTTCGATAACCCTTTCTTGATACTCTCCCATTTTTCTTCGATAGTACTTAGCTCTTTACCATCCTTCATAATTTCCTCTACAGCCTGTTGGTACTCCTTCCTTTTCAATTAATTTAAGGCCTCTAAATTCCATTTTCTAACCCCCTGCCCCTGCTTCATATTTTTGAAACGGACGCTACATTTCATAACAACTAAATCGTGGTCAGAGTCCGCATCCGCTCCCAGGAAGCGTGTGCGTGGAAGTGCGAATTTATCACACTGTTCCTTAACCTGTGTCTGACGAGGATATAATCTAGCTGATATCTTTCTGAGTCACCTGGCATACTCCATGTATACCTGCGTCTTTTGTGGTGTCTAAACCAAGTGTTGGTGATAACTAACCCCTGTCTCCTGCAGAACTCAACTGCTTTCTTCCCGCGGTAATTCCTCGTGTCTAAACCGTAGTCCCTCACCTCCTCACCATCTCTTCCTTCGCCTACCGTCGCATTCCAATCCCCCATCACTATCAAATGTTTTCCTGCGGGAACACACGCGATTATGTCCTCTAACTGATCGTATATCCTATCCACCTCTTCTTCCTTATGGTCGCTCGGTGGATGTATACCTTAATAATAACCAAGTTCGTCGGTTCTGCTTTTATCTCTACTAGTAGTATTCTATCTGTTACCTGCTCTATGTTGACTACGCTTCTTCCTACCTCTTCATTTAATACTATGGCAACCCCTCGTTGGCTCTCGTCCCCGCAGCTGTATATTATTCTATAATTATCACTACAGTAATCCCCGCTATCCTTCCATCTCACCTCGCATAGGCCTAAAATATCTATTTTTCCCATTTCCATCTCTCGCTTTATATTCTCTAATTTTCCTGTCCTCAACATTGCCCTAACAACCCAATTTCCTATTCTAACTACTTTGGTCTTCTTCTCCTCCTGCGTCTTATGTCCTGCTGCTGCTGCGGATGTTGCAATAGGTGTGGTGAGCAGATAGTTTTCTTTTCCGATTATGTGTCAATTCCACCTCTTCCCTCTCACTCCTTCCCTATCTCCGCTCCCTCTCTAGTCTCTCCTCTCCCTTTCCTCTCCCCCAACTATTCCTCTCACCCCTCCTACGCCTCCCGTTCTCCCCTTCCCCTGGCCCCCTTCCCTTTCTCTCGCACCCCTCACCCTTCCTATTCCAGCAGTCATTACTTCTGTTTCTCCGAAGAAGACCCAGCTGAATTCCGTCGAAATGATCAAGAAATAACGTGTGAGTGATCTTTATGTGTTTCTAGATTGTTTGCTGCCTTCCTCTCCCTCTCTCTCTCTCTTTATATATATATATATACACACACGAGGGTCATCCGGAAAGTAGTACCCGATCGTGAAATAAAGACACAAAAGTAAATATTAACAAACATAAAAAAATTTATTTGAAAGAGGATACTTTAAACTACTTCTCAACATAATCTCCAAGCAAATTAAGGCATTTGTCATAACGTGTGACAAGTTTCTGTATTCCTGCTGCATAGTCCTTCGCCGCCAGCTCATTGAGATACGCGAGGGACCCATCTTGCACAAATTTTTGCATAATGCAGATGGTGTTTAACAATTTCATGAACAATTGTTCGAGAAACATTGGGAAAATGCTCACAGATGTCATCAATTGTGACGCGCCGATCGTTCCTCACGAATTCGTCAACTGAGCTCACCAGTTGGTCTGTAATGACAGACGGTCTCTCCGAACGCTCATCGTCGTGTGTGTTCCCCCTCCCCATGTTGAAGTTGCGACACCACCGCCGAACAGACGACTCGTCCATTACATTGTCTCCATACACCTCCTTTAATTGGCGATGAATATCACATGGGCGAACGTTTCTTGCATTGAGGAATTTAATCACTGCCCTCACTTCACAACTGGCGGCGTTCTCAATTTTTTTAAACATTGTAAACAATCACAGAAACAACACAGGCAATGCTAGCGTCACGCAACTTGGCTCAGAGAAGGCAGACAAGCCACTGAAGCTATCTGACCTCGTCCAGCGGCTACTCGCGTCGTCAGCACTTCATGCGGCACGAACGGGTACTACTTTC
This sequence comes from Hetaerina americana, assembly GCF_022747635.1. Taxonomy (NCBI): domain Eukaryota; kingdom Metazoa; phylum Arthropoda; class Insecta; order Odonata; family Calopterygidae; genus Hetaerina; species Hetaerina americana. The sequence goes on along the minus strand of NW_027286816.1, from coordinate 163,787 downwards.
CGGATGACCCTCGTGTGTGTGTGTGTGTATATATATATATATATATATATATATATATATATATATATATATATATATACATATATATATAGTATTGCAAACTCGAAGTTTTAGGCGCGGGAAGAGAAATAATCATAGAAAACGACCGTAATGAGAATCTCAATATGTAGGAAGGCTAAGATAAACGTTACATTTAATTTAGGGGACGTAAATCAAAACAGTTCAACGACTTAGGTAGTTTCTTGGAGAACGGTGGGCAGAGCACATGGTACACAAAATGAATTGTCGAAATAAAGGAAGTCCCTAAGTTAAACAGATCGGGAGTTGATGTACAGGAAGCAATCCATAATGAAGTAAGGGTACGAGTATAGCACTCGTCCACAAATAGAACTTCAATGCACGACCCGCGTGTCAACTCACACATCCTTCCACAGGTACAATAAGGATGGCTCTGTGAGTCGAAACGCACGCCGAACAATTAAGTTTTATTTTGTGGAAAAGTGCTATATCCTTACTTTATTGAAGGAAGCGTTACCCAAGGGTTGATGACAGATGCCTAAAGTAAAGACTTTAAGAAAAGGCTAGAGAAATATTTAATTTGTATCGTAGACATGTATGGCTCGGAAACTTGGTCGCTGAAGCAAGAGGACGATGTTAGATTGGAGGCTTTCGGGATACAGATGTGGAGAAGAATGTGGAAAACGAAATGGACGGAGAGGAGAATCAACGATGAAATTTATGGTAGTGGAAGAGAGACGGATGTTGGGAGAAATTTGAGGGTAGAACTAGTGAATGCAAGTGATTCTGAGAGGCATTGGGACGCTGAAGACGGCAATAGATTTGGGTATGCTGGGTAATCGAGGTAGAGGGAGGGAAAGAATGGAAAGTTTGAATGAGATAAAAAGAGATGGAAAGTATTCATAGATGAAAAGAGAAGTTATTGTCATATGTAACAATGGGTTCAAGGAAATGTTGTGACATGTTAGTCAGGGCTGAGAAGTATTGCGGTTCACCGAAAACTTACCTTAAACTTGAAGATTATTGCTAAAATTAACATTAAATCTCTAAGCAAATTCTATTGTATATACATGTCCTTGCAAACGGATATCGAAACTAATACTCGGTCACCGACAAGGGGTCGCCATACCCAAGACAAAAGTTAGCGGGCAAACTGGCAAATGGCCGTTATGAAAGATATTCCCAGGTTGGGGGTCCCGGGGAGGGGGGGTGGGGTTAGACGTCCCCGCGAGGTGAAGAAAGGGTACATGAAAAGTCAAACATTGTGAGTGAGGGTCTTCCAGTGAATCATGCGTATTTCCGTCATCTAGGTTAACCCGAATAGCTCGAGCCATGTTTTCGCATCATTCACGCACGCATAAGCCACAATCATCTGTTTTTTTGATTAAGCCCTTTGTTGTAATCCGTTCGCATTGTAAATTAAAAAAATCTATTTCAGTGAATTGATCTCGTAACCATTGGGCGTTGATAATTTGCAATTGAGTAAATGCGGAATTTTCCCTGATTAATTCAGTTTTCATGAAGGTACATGTTTAGGGAGTGCATGTGTACTTATTTTTCTATATAGTTGAAATGTTTGCAAACATTTTTTTAAATCTCTACAGTTTTTAGACTTTTACACAATAAATCGTTACACTAATGAAAAGTAACCAATTTTCAAATAAACGATAAACATATTGAAGTACATGGTAAGTTGAATTATAGAAAGACAAGAGTTAGTTTTTATTTTTTATTAAAAAGGAATAAAAATTTATGCAACTTTTTGCCATTTAAAAAAATGGATCACTTACACTTTTTTCACATCGCTCTTCACATTAGTGTGACGTGAGACCCTATTCGATTCAATCCTGCGATGTAAAGGGGCTTGAGGGTAGACTGAAATAAATCACGTGGATAATGGACGTGTAGCTAGCTATATCCGCCGACGTCTTTGCAATGCAACCAAGCGACAGGCGAACACAAGTGTTTGCCAATTGCGTCAGTCGGTTTGCTATATTATTTGAGCGCGAATGGTAGTTGGGAAACAAAAGAGGAAAATAACATTATTCCCAAAATAAAAAAAATGCATTTAGAGGGAAATTATGGCGAACAACAAGAATTTGAACACGCTTTCATGCGTGACGTAATTTCTGTGGTCTTTTCTTCTTTCAACTGCCGATTCAATTTGGTCCACGGTGGGCTTCCGGAGACAAATACGAGGCGGGCCGGAAGTGTGTGTGCACTCGTTTACACTCCCACACTTATTATTTCATGCAAGAAGCTGGAAGTACTAACAGCACACGACGCGCAATGGCGCCGCACTGATTTTACGCAATTAAAAATTCGATGGACATTGCTTTCGAATAACAATAACAATATGAATGAAAGCAAGACATCAAGTATTGCCATTTGATGGACCCTTTAAGGCTAATCCAGCCATCTTAGCAGTAGAAATTTGTATAGAAAATGAAAATAACCTCGCAGAGTAACTGCTCCCACGAGTAATATCATCAGACTTCTCCGAATTTTCTTTTTTTGTATGTCTATGTAAGTGTATACGACTGCCAAACCTTACAAGCAGTAATAGCAAGGTGTTTAAAGTTAAAGATTTGGGTTAGAAGACAGACCGTTAAAGTCTATGTCGCGTATTGTTTGGGTGTTTGTTATTGCCTTTCATGTATGCATGCATAAGGGTTAGGTGGAATAGGGGGCTATGAAGTCTAAATATCGCCTCAATAAAGCAGTCAAATAAATTTTGTGCTGAAAGAAAGGGATTGATTATTTTGATCTTGATTTTATATGCATGATCCTATTGGCTTATAAAATTAGAGCTTCGACCAAGTGATTGAGTTTTATACTTGAACCTACCATCAGTTTATTTTGTCCATAATTTGAAAATGGAGTTCAATATCTGTTATTTGTTCATTCTTAATCAAGCTATGAAAGTATTTCCAGAGGCTTATCGTCTTTCTCTGAGATCTGTCTCCCCTAAGCTCATGATTTTCGATAGGGTGCAACTTGGGAAAGAAATCTTTGGTGGGGGCGAGTGGGGACGAAAGGCCAGAAATGCTTTCTCGTTAATTATTATCTTATCTTCTTACAATAAACTGCGGGAGATGCCGCGACAGTACCTTTTTGACTGAGTCATCCGCTAATATGCGTTACAATGCAAAAATTGCAGAGTTTAAAAATCATTCACCTTGACCGGGATTCGAACCCGGATTCCTCGATGTCCGGCCGAGTATTTTAGCCAGTTAAGCTATCGAGGCGTCTTCTTATACTCCGTCACTTCAAATGCAAAAAAAAGCACGACTAGATATAATCTTTCTTTACTACCCGGAAGCTTTTGACTCTCTCAACCACAACCTTCTCATCCATAGAGTTATCCATCGGTTTCCCCAAAATGGCACTTTTCTTGATCTGATCTCGAGCTTCCTTTCTAATAGATCCTAGCGGGAAATACACCAGATTCAATCTTGTTCTCTCTGGCGCCACATCCCCTTCGTCACCTCTGACATCTGGAGTTCTCCAGGATAGTGTCCTAGGGCCGTATCTTTTTCATCTTTTTATTGAAAATCTTGCATCCCCAATTGTTCCCCACAAGCCCACACCCTTCTTTGTGCCGACGACAGTTAAGTATTTTAAGCAAGTTCATAATGTTTTAGACTGTAATATTCTACAGGACACCATTAGTAAAATTACTGAATGGTGTGCTACGTGGAAACTTGAATTAAATTCGAGTAAATCCAGCGTTATGACTATTCAGTTAAAAAATCCTCAAATGATTCAATAACTTCAAATATTCTATTAACCCCATCCATCTCAATCGCTTTTCATCAGTAAACGATCTTGGGTTTTGACAGATTCTAAACTTAATTTCTCCAGGCATATTCAAAGAGACAAAAATAAAGCAATATCTCTATTAGGCCTCCTCTACCGCTTCACGGAAATGTGATCAACTAGCATTGCACTCACATTTTTCCACGACTGTCCCACTCTTAAACTTATTGCTCCCCCATCTGGTCGATGTCAACATCTAGCAATCTGGCTACACCCCACAGCGTTACTAATTTCTCCACAAAAATAGTATAAAAACTGGTCCCCGACCCCGTCCGAGTAATGCCTCCAAAGATGTAATTTTATCTTCACTTCCCATCTCTAAAATTCACAACCAAATGGTAAAATCTGATTTAAAGTTAATTTACAACACTATTAACTCTCTCACTGACTGCCCTGAACTACGAGGGTCATCCGGAAAGTAGTACCCGTTCGTGAAATAAAGACACAAAAGTAAATATTAACAAACATAAAAAATTTTATTTGAAAGAGGATACTTTAAACTACTTCTCAACATAATCTCCAAGCAAATTAAGGCATTTGTCATAACGTGTGACAAGTTTCTGTATTCCTGCTGCATAGTCCTTCGCCGCCAGCTCATTGAGATACGCGAGGGACCCATCTTGCACAAATTTTTGCATAATGCAGATGGTGTTTAACAATTTCATGAACAATTGTTCGAGAAACATTGGGAAAATGCTCACAGATGTCATCAATTGTGACGCGCCGATCGTTCCTCACGAATTCGTCAACTGAGCTCACCAGTTGGTCTGTAATGACAGACGGTCTCCCCGAACGCTCATCGTCGTGTGTGTTCCCCCTCCCCATGTTGAAGTTGCGACACCACCGCCGAACAGACGACTCGTCCATTACATTGTCTCCATACACCTCCTTTAATTGGCGATGAATATCACATGGGCGAACGTTTCTTGCATTGAGGAATTTAATCACTGCCCTCACTTCACAACTGGCGGCGTTCTCAATTTTTTTAAACATTGTAAACAATCACAGAAACAACACAGGCAATGCTAGCGTCACGCAACTTGGCTCAGAGAAGGCAGACAAGCCACTGAAGCTATCTGACCTCGTCCAGCGGCTACTCGCGTCGTCAGCACTTCATGCGGCACGAACGGGTACTACTTTCCGGATGACCCTCGTACTATCCCTCGTCAATTTCAAACCACCAACTACCACCACACACTCATTACTCCTTACGCCAACTAATCACTAATTTAACGAACTCTTTTCTTCCACCCCTCATCTCTGGTGAACTTACTCCCTCATACCATTAATATATTTTTGCTTTCCTCCAACATATTCATTCACCTTTTTCTTTTCCAACTCTCGATAATTAGAAAAGAAAATAATGACCTCATTATGTTATTTGTGTTGTTAACAGTTAATATATGTTCATTTTTTATGAGTACATCTTTATTCGTATGTTGTCACATATTCTACTTTAAATGGCTAAGGTATTGCTATATGTAGTTCTATTTCCTAAAAAATAAAGAAATAAGAATTTTTATCGTTCAAAAATGAAAGAAATTTCAACATTATCTCGCGTTTATTTCAATAGTAATTTGAATCATTTCTTAATTTAAAGTAATTGAAACTGTTTCACAAGACCCATAATAATGAAACAAAGAGTGTGTGAACTATTGGCTGTGACTTTTTATATCTACATAATACCCAGCAAGCCGCTGCAGGGGCGTGTGGAGGGGGGTGTTAGGTCACCACCCGTAAAATAAGGTGCCAATCGTATGGCCAATTTTGATTTTTAAGAACTCAATACCGATATTTCAGTATCGAAGTGGTACCCGTGGTCGAGTGTGTGGGTTCAAGTAGGTAGAGGGGGGGGTAGCAGCAGGGGATCGATTCTTGGGGTGTCGGGAGGCAAGACTGGCAGTGGGGAGGGGATAATAGGTTGTGGAGATGTTTTCTGTTGTATTACGTTGCTTTTATGCTTTAAACTCGCGAACCAAGTTAAATAAGGGACAGTTGATGATTTACGGTTTGTTGTATATCATATTGTCTCATTGCATGTGTACGTATGCACAAATTCTCGGTGGCGTCGAGTTTGAAATGTTGGGTGTACATAATTAGGGATAAATATTTGAGTGTAATGGGTACACTAGTAGGGTAAAAAAATATGGCAGCCTTCAATCTTTTTAATAAACCATATGCGTTAATGCCCCTCTCACAAACCCACGATACGACTAATAATTATGACTCATTAATTACACAGCCGAGGTAAATGGTTACGAATTTAAAGTTATAGATAAATCGATCACCAGTCGAAGGAAAAACTCGCAAATAAATACACTACACTCACAAAATACCACCCAGAAAAATTCATTTCCATCCCGTTTGAACCCAACTCACACAGCATCTTCAAACAAGTGGATACTAATATGAGTTTCAGAATCCCAAAAACCAAATGAAATTTACTGAGCAATCCATGAGACAACATGCCCTCAATATAGAAATCAGAAATTTACCAGGTAAAGCGTAGCATTTGTCACAGAAATAACGTAATGCCCGTGCCTGGTTCAAAGAGCATTTAGCGCACTATTAAAGCGTCCGTTTTGGAAAAGCAGCCATCGTAAAACATGTACACGGAAATTTCTCATCCTACTGCACTCAAAGATTTATCCCTAATTAGGGACACCCACAACATTTCAAACTCAACGCCACCGAGAGCTTGCGCAGAGACAAAATTATGAACAACGAAACGGGAATCATGAGCTGTCCCTTATTTAACTTGGTTCCCTAGTTTAAGGTACACAAGCAACGTAAAACAATAGAAACCACATCTCCATCACTTCCCCTCTCCTCCCCAATCCTATTGTTGCCTCCCCCCACCCCAAGAACCGGTCCCCCGCTATCTCCCCCACCTCCTCCCACTTAAATACGCACACTCGACAACGGGCAGCACTCCTGTAGTCTTTCCCACTGTCAAACTCTCACTTTTGCTCAAGGTCACCAGGTTGCTTGAAATATCGGTATAGTTCCACAAAACATCAATATTAACTATAGGATTGGGACCTTACAAAAACAACTAATAATATTTCTCTTAGGTCCATACAGTATTCGCAATTATAATGGTATGATATAAGATTGAATTTTTCACGGATACAAAATTATCTGCACGCGGTAAGACTTCCCCTTTAAGCATCCGGCTTAAATATGGTTCCTCAAATCTGCAGGAGATGGAACTCAATCAAGGTCCTCTTCATCATGAGAGAGATCAGTTTTATTTGAAGGATGGAATGTCTGTGATTAAAATTATTCTCAAGTTTGATCAAAATAGGCAAGATTGATTAGGCGTTTTATAAAGTATATTTATTGATTACATAATTGTTTTTATTTCCTCGTTTCCAAATTTCTCGCCAGGTAGAGCTCTTGGTGCCCACAATAATATTCAGTTCCAATATATTTATGAGAAATAGGATGAAATTTAGCCCCTATGTTATTATTTAGTTACAAAAATGGCAAACCTAATGCCGCATTACTCTCTACAAATTTGTTCTACCTCTGTTTAAAAAAAATAGAATGTCTTAGAAATACACACTAAATTATCGGTTGAATGGAAAGTATTGTATTATCATAATGAAAACAAGAGCAGTAATTCAACATTGTTGTTTGCTATGGTCGGTCATACAACCGTATATACGGTCTAATACTTTGGTCCTATATACGGTCATAAATTTGCATGTACGATTTTCCACACGTATAAACGGTCATCATCGAAATTCTTGCTGTTCAATTGCCTTTTCAATCTCTCCTTTAGTCATCTCTTTGATTGACGTCTAGAAAGTTTGTTATGAATAATAAGAGTACCGTTAACGATTGCCGAGTCCAATGTATTTCAATTCAGTCCATGAATGAACTTGTGGGGCAGAGTACACCAGCCAGTCAGAATATGTTGCGGTTTGCTATCGACGAGTTTCAGCATCATAACAACTTCGCATTTAAAGTTGTTCCGCAACCAATGAATTTGAATTAAAAGCCTAAATAACGACAAAGAAAAACAACTTTGATGGACGATTTGATTGGAATCCGATCGGGTCCTCCTATTTCGCAGGGCACTAAAAATAGTCAAAGACGAAAATGTCGACTCAGGAACGGTTGCGGTGAGACGAGAGCATGGGAAGCCTACGATTATTTCCGATACACCTATCATTTCGAGATACCAGAGTTCAGGAGCCACCTATACGTGTCAGCCCCAGCGCACATCAAAATAGATCGGGAGGCAAGTTGGGTAGCGCTGGAACGTGTTGCAAAAATGAAGAACCATTGAGAATAGCCTAGAGGTATCCATTGATGCCGAAATTGCGTGAAAGTCAACACAAATAAATGAAAGTTATAAATTGTTATTTAATACTTCAAAGTTAAACCATGTTGCTATCCTGTTTTTGACATAAACATCATTGAATTTCGCGTACAAAGGAAGAGAGCCAGTCTACAAAATATATTTTGTGGCTTCAACAGATTAAACATGATTATGCGTGCGGGCAGGAATAGCGGACGTTATGCAGAGTCTCGCCTCCGCTTAATTTTTCTCTTGCTCCTATGAATTTCAGGTACGCCATGATTAATTTCGCAAATCCAGTTTGACTAAACTAATTAAACTAAGAGTACTTGCAGGAAGAAAACGACATAAAAGGAGGAATGAAGTAGGAGAGAAGATGAAAAAATTGCAAAGTGTAAAAATCATTCGCCTTGACCGGCATTGTTTGGCTTTGAGCATTGACCGGATGGCTGCTTTAGCCAGTTAAGCTATCGAGGCGTCCTCTTAAGATATTTTTTCAAGGCATTAAGGCAAGGATTAAGGCATTTTTTTAGCCCTTTGAATTCCAATAAGAAAGGTGAAGAAAGTTAAAAGGTAATGCACAAATCAGAACTATTTTCAAGTAAACAGAGATTTTTATTTTTAGTCACAGCCGATTGCTCATAGAGGTTCAGTGAAATTGCTGAGGATTGATTTTATTATTCGTTGTTATTCCCATATTTCGTGATTCTTTTGTTTGAAATGAGATACGTTAACCTTTGGGATGATTAAGAAAGCTCATCGATTCATTAATATACTCGTGTAATTGAATTTGCACAAACGGCTTACCTCTCTGCTTCAGAGATAAATTAATCAGCGTATAAATTACTTGCCAAAAATATCGTCGAGCGAGTAATCAGAGTTTTTACGGGCCCTTTTGCTTTTCTACGTAGAAAGTATTGCTTTCAAGCAATTTACAATTATATGCTTCCAGATTTACAAAGGATACTTTATAGGAAGCTATCAACTTTAAATCACTCACGACTTAATAAATTTGACCGGAGCATTGCAAACTGAACCGCGAAAAAAAGCTTAAATGTACACGACGTATATAATGGTGCTATAGTGTGTTCACGGATACGAAGGTAGGTGCTTTAAACCGCTAGGATTTGACATTTTTGTTTCATAAAACCTTGTCGTGGGTTTCATTTTGTTTTGAAGGTTGTCGGGTGTCGTCAAAGAGAGAAAGCAAATGGCTCGCGATGGTACCGGGGGAGGAAGTGAGCGTCAAGAGGCTTTTTGAAGTCTCTTGCGAGGTAAACTCTTGCCGCCGCTATGGTACGAAGTTGTTATTTCACAGATGAGAATGCTATTTCCACGGTTCAGACGTTTTGGTAAACAGCTTCCCCATTTTTGTCTTTCGGTGACTTTAACTACGTGAAGATGGAGAAGGAGCTGCTGTACTGAAAAGTGCATCATCACGGTATACACTGACGTAGATGCATGTTGTGGAGCCGGAAGTTTTACGTATTGTCACGCGTAGAACGGAAAGGGAGAGAATGTATTTATTTAAGACTTTAATTAAAGGCTTGCTCTTGATATCAAGGTTCACGTTTCCACCAACGGATAGTTTCCCTTACACTATAAAGGTCACAGTTTCACCTCAGTTCCGTCCGGCAGGACTTATTTTTCGTTACGTTCAATTACATTCTCTATATGCTCAAAGTGCTGTTGAAAAAGAGGCGCTTTTAGAATTTTAATCCCAGCGAACTTTTACTACAATTACTTAATGCATTTTTTTATGTTAGACTTTGCAAATGCTTTAGCGATAAGGTTAAATTATCGAAACACTCTTTTTCGGGAGGGTAATAACTTTGTAATTAGAAGGGCTAGATTGGTGTGGTCGAAATGCTTGCAGCGCAATTGGGCGTTTGGTAGTATAGTCGTTCAGCGATCAGCTTTTAAAACCGGGTAGTAAGACGAACATTTCAGGTGACTTCCTTCAAGAGGCAGACCCTTCTTAGTTTGTGTCCCAGACAATTTATTTTTTCTATTGTTTTCAGCAATCTTCTATCTTCTCCAACTCTCTTCAACGCTTCTTCATTCCTCTCCCGGTATGACCATTTTATGCTCAATATTCTCCTCCATACCCACATCTCTAACGACTTTAGCCTTTCCCGGCTCCTTTTTGATGTAGTCCATGCTTCACATTTATATAGAATTACATTAACTTGTCCTTTTCTCGGCTCAATAATCATTCTGCTGCATAGCACTTTTCTTTTCCTGCTGAAGTCTTCCATGGCCATAGCTATCCTTATTTTAATTTCCTTTTCAGTCTTACAGCTTTTTCTTACCTCCGCATCCAGATAATTGTACCTCTCCACTTGTTTCAGCCTTTTCCTTCCATTTAATGTTACTTTCCTCATCTCCACCAACATTAATCACTTTTGTCTTGCTCCTGCTTATCATTCAGACGTACTCTTCCTTCATGCCCTTAAGATGCTGAAAGTTTCCTATTAAATTGTTCTTCATCCTCGTCAAAAAGGATCATGTTTAACGGTAAACACGATGCACGCAAACCCTCTTCCTCCAAATGATACTCCTACATCTCATCTCCAGGACATTCTGACCATGTCTTCCAAATAGGGGTTGAATAAATTGGGGGAGGGACACCCCTGTCACACTTCCATTCCAATATCCAACCAACCCGCTCTCTTTTCATCAATTCCGATATTCACCTCCTCTTTTACGTATACATTTCCAATCAGTCTTTGATCTTTCTAGTTCACACCTTTTTATTTTATGATTTTCATTAGTTTTTGATATCGTACACATCTTTCTTTCGTCCCTCCCTTCCCATCAGCCTTCATCAAATCAACAAAACAAACACACAATTTCCCTTTCCCCCTCTCCCGATATTGGTCTTAGATTGGACTTCGCCAGATCACCAGTCTATATGAAGACTGGTGTTCAGATATGCGTCAATGTAATCGAATGATCCCTTGATTATTTGAACTATGTGATACTCTGGCTGATATGTTCAGTCCTTAACGTCAGAATGTAACAGATTGTAAAAATCAAGAAATGCAAAATATATAACAGCTTTTTGCAAAAGAAAGGATCTAGTGTCAATGGTACAAAATTAAGACGTACAATAGGAAGCACAAGCTAATTATTTAATCGAGATAATTTTAAGTTTTATTTTCGAAACTTCCCATAAAACAAATAGTCATACTCTTTGCACCCTATCTAGTTATCGTTTCCTATACCTATTTCGAGATTACTCCAAAGAATACATATGTCTGTAGTTGTAATCGCTACTCATATAGTATATCTAGAAATTTATTTTCTATTTGCGACCTATTTTAATCACCTTAAAATGTAAAAAATTAATGTTAGCAAATATTTGATGTATAAATATATAAATATATATATATATATATATATATATATATATATATATATATATATATATATGCACCTGTATAATATATAGATATATATATACGAGAATATAAAACTCACAATTTGCGCTATCAGTTTTTTTCAAGAAATATTAGTTGTGGAGGATGTACCTGTATGCATACCTTTAAGGTACCAGATTTATATCCTCTGGCGCTTAGAATACATAAAATGCATACAAAAGAAATAAATTACTCGGTTTCTATGCATAAATTAATATTAATAGTGCATCTTTGATAAGACAGGCGAAAAATACGCTGCCCCATTAATTCTATGATTTTCAATAAAATGTGTAATTCGTATGGTGTAGGTCTGGAGATGAGGACCTCGGGTAACCAGATGAAATGTCAATAGATGCTCATTGCCACATCACCGGTCTTAGGGGCTGCAGTTAACCTCAGGTTTATAGGAAAAAAATACGAGAAAGGGTGAAGACGCCATTTCAAAACAGAGTTACTAGGTAGTGCCTTACTTTGTGTGATTCTGGGGTAGGCATTAAAAAGGAGGGGCCAAGCTGCGGTAAAATGTGATGCGGCAGAAAATTGCATGAATTTTTAATAGAAAGTGCGAATTGCTTTTAAGAACGGCACAAGGCATACTAAGTAAAAAATTGAAAGTCCTTTTATCAAGTTGGTACATATTACCTGTATATCCGAGTGTGGCACACCTCAACATACTAGCCAGCTGACAATAGTAACAAGACGACTGTTTGATGAAGTAACTATAGCGCAAAGCCAAGATTGAGTATGCTTCCGAATTGAAAAGCTACTAGTTAAGGTATTGTGAAGAAATGAAGGCTCCAATTGGAATGAAATACAGCGTTGCAGAGAAAATGAGAATAGTACGGGGAGTATATTTTTAAATTAGTCGCCGTATTGTTCTTCATTCCAAATTCCCATCGCTATTTATTTATCCTTCTGCCTTCAAGTACGGTGCTTTTCTTATTTCAAACATTTTTGTTGATGTTTGCATGCAATTCCACGCCAACAATTCATTAAGTTTAGCTGAAAGATAATAAAAAAATAGTGTATCTTGCGAGCTTTTTTTTAAATTGTCCCTCAATCCAAATATAACTTTTGGACTGATGCAATTAACATAAAATCGTAGTGTTATTAGCATAAAATAGCAGAACATGGCTACGTTCGTAAAACACTATTGGCATAAATGCCCTAGGCCATATGTTCACTTAAAAAATTGCGGTCTTAGGAACCTCAAACAAGTAATGTGATGGACTCTCAGTCAAAATAAGTTTGATCTGCGATGCTCTGGGCGACCTTTTTTGAATTTATTTGGATGTTTTTGGAATGTTGGTAGTTTTTGGGATCTTTAACGGATCAAATGTGTGCACACCCGAAAATTCCGACGCCATGTTTTGATAAAATTTCGAGGCACCGTCAATAGCTATCGGTGTTGAAAAAGTTAGGTCTGAAATTTCAGTCCTTTCCATGAAATACGAGAAAATTTCGAGAACATTTCTCATATGGCATATAAAACCACTGGAAAGGGATAGGTTACTGATAACGAACCCATCCGATAAAAGACCCGATATAGCATAGTAGCATCAAACTAAATCCGATCTCAAAAAAATACATTCAAAAAGTAACTCCAACTCTTCCGTCTATATCCGAAGGGCTTCCACTCAATTAAGTTTTAGAAACTTTTTTTCGCCTGGCGTGCTTTGGATTTTCCATTAATTACCGAACGGATTCCTTTTATTTTTTCACCTATTCTCAAAAAATAACATCTGTCTCGACCCCTTTAATCTTAGGTTGCGCTAATTTTTTCTCAGTGGCAAAGCACGTAATGAACCTGTTAACCAGTAAATTCATATTTAATAAAATTCATATCAATATTATATGGTATATTGGAGATATTCTTGTTGTACGACCAAATTTGAGGGAAAATATCACATACTATATGTAAACAAATGAAATTTGTTCACCAATTTTTTAGTTTTTTTACGAATCATTATTTTATTGCCTAATTTTACTAAGCACATCGTCAAATGAATCACGACCTGATTTTGAAAGCTATGCTAAAATACTCGGTTTATGGTTTATTTAGCGTGGGTCCGTAAATTGTGCAATGGAATGATTTTGGGTGCTACTGATATTAAGTGTCCAGGTTACATTTTATTTATATTTCTCTTCAAAATGATCATGATGTTATACATTCCTTTCCCAGAGTAACCTTATTATTATGCATCAACATCATGACTGGGTAATTATTTAAAATTTACCAAACGGGTTAAAAAAATTAAAATAATTTCTAAGGATTATCGCGTTCTCGTTTGTGATTCATTAGATGCACACGATTGTTATTTACAAAAAAACCATTTATTTATACCAATGCGAGAGTTGATTTGGCGCAAATTGGAGGCAACCACCTGCCTGTTTTCGCCTCTCCATGCCTTAGTATTCGATTGTTTCAACCGAAATTTTTTTCTCTTGGTCTTTTCAGCGTTTTTCCTTTGATGTTTTTTTGAAAAATCTAATTTGTTTTTGATGCCCATCAAAGTGTGTTTAATATGCCTTCCCCGTCTTTTCCTATAAATTATTTTTTCTTTTTAAATGACCTTTTTCTTCATTTGCTCCACTCCGAGTTAAATTGTGTGAAGAATTAATGTTTACATTTTTAATTTAGAGTTGAAGTGGTATAACCAAGTTGAGGGGGAATACCCAAAATAAATGCTAAAAAATGAATAATGACTACAATTTTGGAAACAAGATGATTAATTGCCCCTATTAGTTCCTTACACGTATAATGATTGTTACGAAGACTAAATTAATAATACCATACCCTATCATCGCGGGGTCATTTATTAATACCTGTTTACTTTGTATCGCTTTTACCCTCTTTTGCCCGGCACAAAGCCGACAAACCCTCTATTTCAGGTACCTCACGGAGCTCCTAGCTTCATATCTTTCTCTCGTGTCAAGGTTGTTTACTACGTGCAGTAAATTATCAAACATTTTGGTGGTAACTGGGTCAGAAAAATAAAAAATGAATGAATGATGTTTTCATGCGTTCGTGTTAAAAATGAAAAAGCAAATGGTAGGGAAGACATGGACAGAGCTGGAGGCAGTGGTGAAATCAAGTGGTGAATTCTTAAACTAATTTAAATTGGCGAATGATAAATATTTAGCCAGCCAGACAGTCAAAGGGTTGAAATCATTCCTCAGCACATAAGGACATCATTACGTTAGGTATGCAATGAGATTAACACTTTGAAAACAAAGGATATGATGCATTAAAATAGGAAAACTAAGTTAACCATTAATATTAGAACAAAAGCAAGTGGAACAGTTTACCTATTTCGGAAGCGTTTCGAGGCAAAATGGTCAAAGTATTAGGCATACAAGAGGTATTGCGTTAGGCAAAGAAACTTTAACAAGGAGAAGAAAGTTGATGACAAGGACTTTGAATGAGGATTTCAAGGAAAGGTGAGTGAAAACTTTTGTGAAAGTAGGCAGGTAGGAGGGCGCATGGCAAAGCGTTGATTGGACGATTTTGAGATGCGGGTGAGGAGAAGGGTCGAAAAAGTAAACTGGACGAAAGAAAAACAAACAAAGTGGACAGACAGGGGAACGAAGGCAGTGCCAGAGGGAAGGAGAAAGGATAGTTGTTTTATCGAGGATTTTATTCATCAACTCGTTAGTGATATTTACCACCCGTCGGAGGGCATATCCTTGAGTCCGTTGAGGGCATAGTTTCGAATGCCATTTATTTTACGATAAATACCGATTGCCGACTCTTTTTATTTTCTCACTATTACTCTATTTCGTTTTACTTCCTCGTAGTTCTGTTGTCCGTACTCTCTACCAGTGCCTCTCAAAGGCTGTGGTCAATCCATTCCGTGAGATACCACACATCGGCACACGACCAAAAACTTCAGTAAATAAACGATTTTGTGCGTCAAAAATGTTGATTTTTTTCCTGGAAAGATGTTCAATTCAGAAAATGACTGTTTTATGTTAATCTTTATAGACTGAATTCAATGGCTGGTCTTAATATGTTGGATTGAAATTTTAAATACTTTAAGTTAAAATTCACCACGCCACTCAGCCGTTTGGTAACGCGAGGGAAATTGGTCGGATCGCCAGAGCAGAATGTTTCAAAATTGCTGGCCTAGTTCTAAATACACCTAGTATTATTGAATTCTGTGTTGAGTAAAGTAATTACGTTTCCTGATTTTATCTAGCTGTCGGATACCTTCCTATCTGGGATCTTTCGTTGGATTAGGTACCTATTGTTTTGGGAACTCAATCAAGGCGTCCAAGTAAAGTCGCATGGATTGAGTCCGGGATGAAGAAACACAAGACAACCATCATTTGTGCATATTTTTGTACCCCATATTTTTTAATCTCTCTTTATGCACATACAATACAGGTTGTAGAGTAGATGAGCCCTCAAACTTCACCATATGCAAATCAATGAGATCCTTTATTAATCTGATAGAAAGAGATGGCTTTTAATAATTGTCATATTTAACGTAAGAAAGTGACATACTACTTTGTCCAATAAATACGCGAACTGAGTCCGTACAAACTGTATTTCGCAAAATTTAGTCTGCATCGATTTTGTCCCCTTCAAAGTCCTCTCCATTCGTCGCTATGCTCTTATGCCAACTTCTTTTCCACTGTTTAAAGCACCATTGGAATTCCTCTGCAGTTAGGCTTTTTAGTTTTCTCGTCGTTTCTTGCTTTATGGTATCCACATCTTCCCAGTAATGTCCCATCATCACATTTTTGCATTTTGGGAATAGGTAAAAGTCGCAGGGGGCGAGATCTGGCGAATAAGGAGGTTATCAAGAATGGTGATTGAAATTTTTGCCAGAAACTGGCGAACAATCAATGCTGAATGGGCAGGTGCATTGTCATGGTGAAGGATCCATATATCCTGTTTGGTTAAAATAGTATGCACTGTTGATTTTTCTAAATTCAGTTCATCAGCTGTCATCCGAACAGTTTTTCGACGATCAGTAAGGACAAGGGAGCGCAAACGATCAATGTTGTCGTCAGCACAGGTGGCTGAAGGTTGTCCCGGCCTTGCATCATCCGTGGCGTCTTGTCGGCAATCTTAAAAACGCTTAATCCACTTGAAAAGGGATGATTTCTTCAGAGCATTATCACCGTAAACAGCTGTCAACATTTCAGTAATTTCTTGATAACTTTAACCGCGCTCCTGCAAAAAACTTAATGTTGATTCGTTGCTCCGTGATTTCGTCAATTTCCATTTTCGGCAAACAGTAAAAACAAAGACAGCAGAAACTAACATAACTGGCACCATACGCACAGCTCGACGGTCCGCCAAGCTCAGACGGCTCATTGGGTCTCAGGCAACTAGCGCCGCAAGTGGACGGGGCTATAGTCCACGTCATGGCCGCCAGATTGCACCAGTTCGCGCATTTATTGCACAGACCGCGTATATTACTTAGAGCTACACATATGTGTATATTGTTGCACTTTTCATACGGTTTTCATGGGTCAGCTAAGCCGATTGGAGACATTGTGAGGCAATCAGCCCGAAGTTTGTTTTGGAATATGAGACGCAACTCAGGCCTTAAACGGTGTATAATCACTGCATCAGCTTTGTGTGGCCAGTTCCTTTCCTCGTCGATTAATTCAGCTTCCCTGGAGCATCTAGTACCAAAACAATTACGCGCCATGGGCATGCAGCTGGGGATATCCAAAATCATGGAGAATCCAACCCTTGGCTTATCAAACCCCCCGTACAGAAGCCGAAATTCATCGTGAAAATAGATGCAAAAATATTCCGTGTGGTTTAGACTCAAAGTCTTACAATATTGATTTCCTAATTACATGATATTATCATAATTCAAGCGGGTTGCGTCATTTTTTAATAAGAAAGCTCTTTCATGGACCTTCCCTTGATTCATTATTCTTTCTCGCTCCAACCTCCCCTTATCCAGCCTTGCCTTGATTCTTTAGCATGGATCTGAAATGTAGAACTATTCGAGAACAACGTTTTGGACGAAAACCCAGTTTGATGGTCAGATCGCTCACGCCTTGGTCAAGGGCTCAAGCTCAGTGAATAAGACATAATTTCCCCAACACTGCGTAAAATTTCCCTAAAGATGTGTCTGTTATAGTCAGCCTGGGCCTTGATGAATGTTTCATTAAACTTTTCGCTTTTCCAATCTCTCGAGTTAAAAGAGAAGCATAGTCAACTACTTTCTGCCGGATATGACACTCAAAGAGCCATATCTAAGCGGCCATGGTTTTTTTTCGCAAAATATTGCTATTTCATAATTCCAAGGCCGTAGACCGATGAGACCTGAAGTGAAATTCTATTTCATTTGTCTCATTTCTCGTTTTTATCCTCCGAAGGGGCCACCCGGAGGTGAGCTACTGCGACTTCAAGAGACCCCGCCAGGAATACTTGGCGTACTTCTTCGCCGACCTCGTGGTCTTCTACGTCATCCCGCTCCTCATCTCCTGCGTCCTGTACATTCTGATCGCGAGGGTCCTGTTCGCGAGACGGCGCCTCTTCCGACAGACCCGCTCCGAGGCTGCAGCCGCCGCTGCCGCCGTCGCCTCCACCAACGGCGCGTCCACCTCCTCCGGCCTCCAGGCATCTCCGGCCGCCTCTACCCACGTCCCCACCAACTTCAAGTCTCCCCCGCTGCACATCGAATCCACGGCCAACGCCAACCACGCCAGGGCACAGGTAGGTGGCGCATTTCAAGGTGATCCTACACCGCCGTGAGAATCACCCTCCCACCCTCGACTCGCCCAGTAACAGTTTCAAAAAAGCTTTGATCGGGCGGTCTAATCCAAGCGCACTTTAGGAACACTAATTAAAGAGACAGTCGCATTTTCGGTTTATAAATGTGTCGGTGGCACAACCCCACTTTTCTCAGCGGAAGGAAAGAAACTCTTCTTTCTTAGGTTTATTTATTTAGGAAATATTCAAAAACCAAAACT
This sequence comes from Hetaerina americana, assembly GCF_022747635.1. Classification (NCBI taxonomy): domain Eukaryota; kingdom Metazoa; phylum Arthropoda; class Insecta; order Odonata; family Calopterygidae; genus Hetaerina; species Hetaerina americana. Next base: position 145,274 of record NW_027286816.1, on the reverse strand, counting down.
GCGAGCGTTTCTTTATTTTGTATTTATGAATTTTACATACTAGAGATACGCTTGGGACTGACCGTATATTTACTTTTGTGAAAATTTTTCGTGAATATATATATATATATATATATATATATATATATATATATATATATATATATATATATATATATATATATTTCGCCATAAAGATGGAGCAGGGAGGTGGGGAGGGGGTTTGATGTTTCTTTGAACATGGAATGCTAAACTAAGGGGAATGATTCGGAAAGAGTTAGCCTTAGTCTAATTTAAAATTACGGAATATGATCTCTTAATTGTTCCCAATCGTCAAAATGCCCTTTTGTTCTAAGTGTCACGGGATCACAATCTCTAAAATATTCTTTTTATGATAAGCGTTCGGTGAAATGGGACTTGCATATTTGGGAACTGGATGAAAAGTGGTCGTTGTTTGTTGGCTCTTACATTGAATTTTCTACCCGTTTTATAAAAATGAATGGTGTCACAGTCCTTAATTCCAGAAAATTCCACGGGAGCATTTTCTCGGGCGCTTCTCAAACGATTAAGGAAATTTTACCCTAACGGGCTAAATGGGTAGCTGGTGCCTGTGGATTCGTTTCTGGAGAAAGAGTCGTCGGCGGGGTACGCGAAAATTCAGCTTGATGCAGCGTATTTCATTCGGGCTGCCGAGAGCAGACCTTTGGGATTTGCCGTTTGGGACGAGAACCTCCGACGTAGAGAGGAGAGTATCCCAACAGGAAACCTATGTATTTCTCCGAACGGTGGCAGGGAATTCTCTTTCTTAATCCCTATCTTTTTGCCCCGGCGGCGGTTATGTGTATCGCAGAAACACGAGGGCGGTGTTGCTCGCGGCAGAGCGAAAGCGGAATCAGAGAAAATATGCATTACACCTGCACGTGAATTTCGAAAGTAACCTCACCGAAGTATCCTATTTTGAGACTATGTTATGTTATAATAAAACATATTTTGTCTCATATTTCACTTAAGGTATTAATGAAGTGAATGTGAATATGCCAGCTATTTTACCACTCTTCTTAAAGATGAAAATAAAATAATGTAATAATAGCTTAATGTGTACATATTTTCTTAGCTTGAAGGTATTATGTGACACGACTGATTCAGTAGAACCCAATGGATATTCAATCGTCATGATATGATTCGCAACGTAAAAGCATGAATAAAGGTATGTATCCGAAGATGGTGTACCTATGTCTACACATTGTAATTAGTAATTAACGTACATAAAAGGGAAAATGCAAACATAAGCAATTTATTTAAAATGAATTTCCATAAATTAGAGCCTACCACAGCGTTCGAGAGTGAGTGTAACTTGATTTCAGCTCCACTCGTGGTATGTTTAGTTTCTTTGAAAGATAGTATTTTCTAGTTGTAAACAGCAACTATGGAATTATATTTTATTTCCAAATGATCAAATATCGTGTATTTAAAAGTAAACTCGGCCAATGTTAAATTGATCACCTTCTATTCATTGTAGAAACCAGCCTGTAAAATATGGTGACACTTTCAGCTGGTAGGGAAATAGTATAAAAGTTAAATTCTTCAAAATAAAATGCTTACAAAACCAATTCCAGTCTAAAGAAATATGGTAACCATCTAAGATTCTGAGGTTAATTGCAGCGCACGTCATTTAATGCCTGATAGGAGTTTGACGCATGAGAGGGGTCCTTCGACGTTGTTTGATACAGCCAACATTTTCTGAAAATTGACATTCTCGACTGCAATCGCTCATTTTCCATTTCTCTCTTAAATCATTATCACGTTGCACTTGCCATTTCCAAAGTCATTAATTAAGATGAATTTTTGAATTTTTTATTTTTAAATCGTGATTTTAATTAATTTTTGTTTCACCTACATATAATCAAGATAACAGCTGGTTTAATGATTATTCCAATCTATCAAAAGGGTGGGGGGAAATTAAAATAAAGAAAGTTCTAAAGAGAAACGGAGAGATGGACGCCTTATTGGCATTTAGATTGGATTACCACCCTGACATTCGGAGTCCACCTCCTCATGGTCTCGAGATTTAAGATTCCTCCCTCAATGGTGAGTTATTGGATTGGAAGATGTATTCTGCCATCCAGTGCTCTTGTAATCTACCAACTTTTCTTCTAGTACCTTAATTCTGAATCAACACGAATGCCGAGTCGGCAACAGCGAATTTAGGTACCTGATTCTCGAAGTGTGAATGATTTTCCACATATGTTTTCGCCTTTAATTGACCACGCTGCAAAGGTGGCCAATACCATTTTCATTTTCCTTTCCCGTGTCCGCTACCACCTAAATCGTTTCTCCGCCAGCTTCATGATTTACTACCAAATAAATATATACATCTCAAACGCTCCCATTGCATTCCTCTGTCGTTTTGGTAGTATATCTTGTACCATTTTTACGTCGGGACATCGATACGACTTTATTTCACGGGCGTTTTTATCAATACGCTGTCACGATGATGTATGGACGGTTGGTGGGGGTGGGCGGAGGGAGTTTGAGTCGCGGGGGTGGAGGCGGAGATATGGTGGCGGGAAGGGGAGGAAAGGATGGCCGTGGGAAAGGGGGAGGTGGATTTCGCGGGGAGTCGGAGAGCTTTCCGGTGGCGCTTCCTGGAGTCCAGACAGTGGACATATTTTTCCCCAACACCTACGTACGAACAGCGAAGTGAATAACGAGACAAATACCTGGTGCCGATAAATGGCCGACCATTGCCAACTCAACTGCTCGGGAAAGGCATGGCCCGGATGTACGTTATCCCGGGGTGTGCAATTTTACTCTGCGCAAGGGTGACCTCTTTCAACCCTTACCGAATGCCGCGATAAGCTTTTTGAAAGATGGGGAGAGGAAGGGGGCCGTTTGTCACTCACCCCACCTTTCTCTCTTTATCCCCCGTGAGAAGCCATTTTGGGTGGTGGGGAGGCGGGCCCCCCTTTCTTCTACTTTATCCTTCTTGGGGATTTCTTTTATGTAAATATATATAATGCCTCCCTACCTCTTCCTTTGGCCCCTAGAGAGGCATTGCTGACCAAAACACGCCGTCCTATGAACCATATCAAGTGTCTCCAGATATCTCGTGGGCGTTATCCCAATCTGCCATCTGGGCCCATTCAAATCAATCTGAGGAGAGAAATATCCTCCACTTGATCCATCCTGAGCCAATATTCTATTTTTTTCATCATCACTACCGGTTATCAATCAAAGGATTGGTTTTCGGTACTTCCCCATACCATCCTGTGGTCTGTCAATCTCTTCATTCCCTCATAAATCCTTCCACTGGCCTTTTCCATCACCCGCTTTTAGTAATTTACTCTCGGCCGTCTTCTGGGATCATTTGCTGCGATTTTTCCTTCCATTACGGACGGCCTTTAGTAAACTATCGCGTCTTAAGTAAGCTTACAATTCGTTTTTATCTTTCCCTCTTGCTAGTTTCCTCCATAGGTCTCTCTCTGCACCCATTCCTTCGAGGGAATTCTTCTCAAGTAAAGATTAGCACATGAGGGGCTGCACCCACGGAACGGCCTTTTTACCTGACGGTAGTAGATATTGATTATCGTTATGAAATTTTGTTTGAATGGAGTAGTTTAACTTTGGAGGGAAACTAGCGCCGTGTGTTATTCAACTACCCGCTCTGGATTTAGCGGTTTCCTTGAAGAGTTGGTCGTTGGGAAAAAAATCGTCCCGTCGCGCAACTCAATTCTGTTACATTTAAAAATAAGTGATGTGAAATTCCTGGTGAAAATCCTAAATTACCGATTTGCACACTTGAATGATGAGGACAAATATAAGCCTCCGCCCGAATATAAGCGTGGAGACTAGTTTACCTCCAGAGTACTTTTTACGATACTGTTCGCTACTCTCTATTATTAAAGCAGCAAAAGAAAGAAATTGTGGTGATTTTTAATTGGATGACTAATTAACGGATTTTATTATCCGTTGCCATCACAGTACAATTGCCGATTAAATATTTTGCGTTGCCTTACCTGCAGTGAAATCAATGTGGCGCTACAGACTGACGCAATACCCACTTTGACATATGTGTAGGAGGTTTACTCTATCTCCTCTACGTTTATTGTCAATACTTTGGTTACTACATTCACTAAAAAATTACTCTAGCAATTGAAAGCGTATTACAATTTTTATTTAAACGAAGTGAATGGTTGGATGTACATTTTAATTACGCTAATAGATGAATGCATAGGGTGCTTTGCAAGCATTAGAAAATCGCACTTTTTCATCAAATAGTTATTAATATTCAAAATATCAGTTATCCCCAATGGTGCTGATACATATAAGTGAATCAAAGGTTCGAAAAAAATAAAATTACTCTATAAAGATGGATGAGAAATGAGGAAAAAAATTCACGTTTGGGAATTTTCACTCATTGAGCAGAAAAAAAAGCATGCATAAAAAAAATCCCTTTTGGCGTTGAATTTGAACTTTCCACTTCCCCTCATAGTAAAAATCGGGTTCCATTTCACGCATCATTTAAACCGAGTGGCGATGACGGGTGGCTGAGAGGTTACCTCATGCGTGATTTTTCAGGTTTGGGAAGCAAAATGGGGACACGTCGAAACCTCTGGAGACAATTTTCGAGCAATCTCTACAATTGTTCAAACAAACCTCATCAAAATTTTGCTGCATTTCGGAATAACGCCCACCGGAGAATTGAGAAGAATAATCATTCACCCATTTTTTTACCTCCCGGAATAATTCACTTGATTTTTTTCGCGAAGTGAAAAAATAGACAAATGATCATTCAAATTATATTAAACTTGCGGGCTTACTTATTTAAACGGACAGAAAATCTGTATTTTTGATTGGAAATTTAAAATATGGAGGTAGAGTGATCATTGGACGGGTATGGTGATTTGGAAAAAGGTACCATAGAATTTGAATGGCTAATATATGTTTTATAAATCCCTAAAGGTATTCCCATTTCAGCCTTTTCCTCGCGTCCTCCATGTTTGCACAAAAGAATTTTCTTCATTAAACGATTAAATTGAAGATGGAACACTGGAATATGTAGCAAGGTACAACCCCTAGCTATGATCTTAACCTTGGGCTGATTTTTTAATATCGTTTTGGGGATTTTAATCGTTGAATGTGGTCATATTAGATGTATTACGAACTTTTACTCGTTTGTCTCCATATATACATCATGCACAGCTTTAATTCTCCGCGGTGTACAACACTGAGCCGTAACAAAGAAGTATTGCACCGGCTGTAACCAAGCAACCCAGTCATCGTGGGTAAAATGGAATGTGATTGCTTTCAGTACAATGCGCATTACAGAAGAATATGAAGATTGAAGTATTAATTATTGATTTCACGGCGAGACCATAAAAAGTTTAATTTTCAAGGATACGTAGACTGGTTTATGTGTCCATGGTTCTATTTCTAATCGTATTGTAAACACTATCAACAACTCTTAGCGTTATACATATGCGTTGCGCAGTGAGTAGAGCTTAAGTACTGCAGTGAATGTAAGGTCTTATTTCATTTATTTATGTCGTTTCAATTGTTTATCTTTTAGTCTTTGGCCTTTTATCACTAAAACGAAAATTAGGGGGTGTATTCCTGGAATCATCTCCTGCCATACACCCGAAGTGAGGTTTGCAGGGAACTCTGAGGACATAGATGAGCTCAAGCTCGTCATGAATCTCTTCTTTAGCTCCCGTTTATTCTCTTTAGAGTCGCGAGATTCTCCACCAGCGATCCTGCTCCTGGGGAATTACTTCTTTCCCTTGGCAAGTGAGTGAAAAATCGTTTAACCTCCTTTGGAGGCCACGAAGTCCTTCGTAGCCGAGTTTTCAAATCCTGCGTGGTCCTCCCCTCCCTCCCTCTCTGCTCCACTCTCCCTCCGTCCATCCCGCTCTTCTTCGCGCAGCTGGTGATCCCCTAAGCTACAGTTAATCTCTCCTGCTCCTAGGGAAAGGTTTCATTTTCGCAGGAATTATTTCAAGCTTTTAACTTATCTATTTTTCCACAAAATGGGGAGTGCTATTTTTATATGCTTCCCGTGGATTTCATTTTATTTCCCCAGTGGCTCAATGATAGATTAATATATTGCAAGATGCTCTCCCTCTCTTTCTCTCTATCCCTCCCTCTTCACCGTATCAATAGGAGAAGTATGCGACGAGAACACGTACCCAGTCGATGAGGTTCCCGGGAGGGTGGGAAGGGATGAGTGATTAGATAGGGTTGAGGAGAAGAGATGCTTGAGGCCGAGTGCTCAAAATAAAAATTTAAAAAAATAAAACTTTTTCTCAATGTCTCGTGATTGAATGGAAAGGGATTGGAGCAGCTCGAGCGTGTTTAAAACGGATCAACTGAAAAAACTCTTCAGGATCTCTTTTTAATTTCGAAAAGAGATGTGAACATGGTTGACTACACGTAACCTTAGCATATCGAACTTTAAACACTGAGGTAAAGAAATTCCTGTGCGTAGTTTCAATGACCTGAACTGCCAAATGTTTTATTGTCTTTTTAATTGGCGTAATGTGTGTTGGGGCAAAACTTTTCATAAAAATACTCCTGGAGTATCTGGTAATAAGTAATTAGTTTTTTCCTTCTTAATATAATTATTTTATGTGTTGTAGTAGCTACTCGCGATATATTGCTAAAATCACCTGAGGTTATCCTCGGCTTTCTGAAATAATATCCGGTCGATAACCGAAATTTAATATTTCAGAGTGTGGTACTGGTATTTTAATGAGAGTAAAACCCCGTGAAGAGCGTGATCTCTACTGTCGGGTGAGTCCCCTCAGACATGACCTAGGTTATTACATGAATTTCGAATGCAACGAATTATTCAGTTAATTAACAGTTTCGTTTTGCACATCCCTAACTACGTCATTAGAATCATGCATTGATATCATTGCGTCCTATTGGCATCGACCGTTTTCTGGAAACGTTGTAAAGGGAAAGGGGCTGAGAGAGAGAGAGTTAAAGCTCACTCGGAAGTAAAATTTCCGAGCCCTCTCGCAAGTTTAATTATTTTAAAATTGACCCACGAACGGCCAAATTTGTCTTTACATTGGGTTATTAAATAACGGGACGAGTTAAATACGACTCTTTAATATGTCTATTATTTATTATGAAAGCTGTTGAGAACAAAACAACACAATATCCCTAATTCATGATACTAATGATATGGTTAGAATGGTTCAGAATAACGTTTGAATAGTAGATGAGTGTGAGATTCAAAGTAATGCCTACCTACGCTCGATTTCCTAACTACGCTCGATACCCACGCACATTTCTGCGAGAAAATTCTATGATGAATCTCGCTCATTTTTAGTTATATTGTATAACATTTATAGGGAACGCAGTTTCAACTATTTGCCTGAAATAATGTAGCAGTTACCCCATTATTTACGGATTAGAAATTAATTCTTGATAATTAGAGGTACTTCAAAAGTAATACTGCTTTTGAATATCATATTATAATTAAGACTTTTAAAGGGATCATTAAACGGATCATCGGATACATCATATCCCGGGAAATGCCACGAGGATATGTGGAATAGGGTGTTAGAACACTAAGTTTACTGTGCATTTGTGAATAAATTTGATAAAAATCGGTATAATAATATTTAGAATGGATATTTTCACTAAGGAAGAAATTAAATTACGATCAGAAATTTAATAAAAGTTAAAGGAGAAGGTTTCAATTTTTAGGAGTTTGTCATAGGTAATAATAAGTTAAATTCTCAAACGATGATATTTGATTAAACACACGATTTCATTCAGGATATGATCGCGCTGCAGCATTCCATTTGCGATTATGCATGTACGCGATCTTCATATTGCACGCGCGTATTTGGTGTCAACGCGTGGCATGACGAATATTTCAATACGGGATCATCCGGATAATTCAGGCTGTGTATCGCGCCCGCCTGATGAGCCGAAGGAGTACGGACGTAACTTAGAGAAGAAGAGGAAAATGCCAGGCCACGGGAGCCAACGTGATCCGCTATCACTCCGTACTGGAGCTGGCTTCATGAGCGGAATGTGTAATAGTGAGCGGTGCCGAAGAGGAAAATCGCATTCTGAGTAGCGATAGAGAGAAATCACAGACAACTATCCGTGAACGTATCCCTGGTGCGATTTGGTGTGAAAGCAAAATATTTCTAATTAAGGGGGATTGGGATGGTGCAGTAGCTAACGTACTGGCTTCCCACCAGGAGGGCCCGGGTTCGAATCCCGGCGACGACAGATATTTTTCAGTGTTATCCTGATCCCTACTTGAGGTACTTTGTGGAGGGCACCTTGAGTGAGTACACCGTCCGTTGGATGGGACGTTAAGCTGCAGACCCCTTGGAGCCTTTCGTAAGTAGTAGGCTAATGCAGACGCCGGGTTTCCCTCCACCCGTCATTCTTTCCTGTCCATCCCTAATGGCGCAAATGACCTTGGCTGTCGGTCGACTTCCGTAAAAACTACTCGTACTTAATAAAACAAAAGTGGGAAAACCCTTTACATAATAGCCTGGCATGATAGAAGTGTTGTAATAGGATTCGAAAGATGAGGGGTATTTACAAGAGAATGCATACCTTTTAAAGTTTATTGCTGGACCTCCATTACCTTCAACGTACAATCATTTTAAGTGGTGTATTTTTAAGCACTCAGCTGTACATCAAGGGATCTGGGTTCAAATCCCGATCAAGGTGAATTACTTATAACCATATTTACTAAAGTTATCTCCCGATGGGGTCGTAGTAGTCCAGGGGGTAGAGCGTTGGCCTACTGACCGGAGGATCCCGAATTCGATTACCGGGCAAGTCTCTGGGTACCTGCAGCTCCACCAAAGCTATGTGATTTTTCGGATACCAGGTCTTCCTGGGAAACTATAACCGGCACAGGGAAAGGAACTGGCCCCCCTACCCTGATGTGTGAATTTTCACACGCCGTATAGGACTTAGTACTGGGTGAGCTCTACCATCACCTACCAAACCGACCTACGGGTTGATTACTGTGTTTATGGTTTTTTATCTCCCAATGAGAAGAGTGTAAAAACCTCTTGAAAATGACAACTGTGAGTTAAAACAGGTAGAGGCACAATAATTTAAGTGTGGAATATATTTTGAATGATTCATTAGAGTTAGCTACAATTTTGCGGGGTGAATTAGTGTACAAGCTCCTTAATGCGTTTTGTAATTTTTTATTTTTGTAGCAAGTATTAAGTGATTCCAGGCCCCTGGAGAAAAGTAGAATTTTTCCTCAGGAGATTATTGGTCAAATAAAACATCTTTCATTTGCGAAGTTATCCTTCTAATTTTCAGATTTATCTTCGATTTCTTTATTCATGCCCTTCATCGGTGCTTGCAATTGTCATTTTGAGGACCACCCAATAGGCCAACCAAAACTCCTTAGTGTGAGGGTGTAAGAGGACTATTTTCCTCTCTACGCGCCTCTTCCCACCTGCGGTTTGCTCCATACCAAAACGTAAAGCTAACCGTTAACTTTTGGTGCAATCAGAAGGGTGGGTGACTCGCGGTTGTTTTCAGGAAGGGCGTAGTCTCACCACCTACGGATTACATCCTCCTCTTCCATGCTTCGAGAAGGTCATGGCTTATCTGTTCTCAATGAGGAAAATCAGGGGAGAGGAGTGTGGAGGAGGATCTGAAGAGGGGGAGGGGTGTAAGGCTCAACTCAAGCGACTGAGAATACTTTGAAGTGCGTAAAAGTTTTATTTTTCGCAGAAGAGGGTCTCAAGGAAATTAGGAATACGAAAAGTGTTTGGAAGAAGTATGATCATTCCTTATGGGGCTTACGCAAGTAACGCAAATCAGAAACGGAGAATTAGTGACACTGGCGAAAAAAAGATAACTGCTTTAACAACTACAACAAGAAGACATTTTTATAGCTGCTAGACTCAAAGCTAATCCGTTGGAAAAGTTACCTTAGACACAACAAAAAGACTATTTGCTGCCTTAGAGTGCTAACTAGCTATTTTCCGATGCTTCATTACCTGGTGTACTTGGGATGAAACAGCATAAGAACGAAAAATATGAAAATTAAGACTGCTCTTATTGAACTCCAATCCTTTCTGTTGAACTTTTTGGAAGGTCTGACCGTCCGTTTTTTATTTGAAAGTTTCTTTTTAGGAGTTTTTGCAAATATTCGCGGAAAACGGTGTGTAATATTCTATGGAAAGGAACAATTATCTGGTATAAGCAAATAACCAACTGGATTTAATATTGTTACCGTGATAAGAAGTAGATTAGTATTTAAAACCTTTCAACGATATTTTATGTAATTTTCCTAAATGAATAACATTTTCATTTTCAATGCTTCTGAAGTCAAGGCCAATGAGTTGGAAAGAATCAATGAATAATTTAATTTATTTTGGAAAAATATGCTATTGACTATTATATTTTTAAAATCCAAAGTTGAATTCAAAAGCCATATTTCCATCAATTAATGCCAAAGGTAAGCTTTTATGATGATTCGATTTCTCGGAAATATTTTTAAGCAACGGGAGGAATTAAATTTTTGAATTTATAAGTGAATATATATAATGATCAAAACACAATATCTAGCAGAGAATAATACGAATATAGGTATTCTGCTTTGAGTATGTATTACGTGTCTTATCTCTGTTCACTTCTTGGAACATTGAAACGAGCTCTCAAAGGTTTATCATGATATTCGGCTTTGCACTGTAGTGGCGACGACGCAGTTCTATTTTCAGGAACTAATCAGAAGAAAGGGAGAAATTCTCTTAATGAAGATAAACAAAACTCGCAATTGCCTAAAGAAATGAATTTGAATGAAGTCGTTATTTAAATTAGGACTAATTAAGTTTTGTCATTTCACTCATGGCCTCTTTATAAATGCTTTTTGCCAAATCCTCATGTCAATTTCGTTGGCGTAGTATTTTATTTATTTAATACATCCTCTCCCTTACAACCCTTAAGGACTCCGGAGAAATGAAACTGAATTTTAAATTTTGAGTTAGTTGTTTAATCCTCCGTTTGTATTTTACTAAATGGCGAGTTAAGATCTTGACTAGTGTTGTTGCAGTCCTTTCAAATAATCAATTCCAAGTCTTTGTTGCTATGTTTGAAGCTTTGATGAAATTTAAGGCTACTCTGAAGATTTTATGACACAAAATAAGCGAGATTCTTTGTCCTCACGTCCCATTAAGGCTAAAGGTCACAGTATCACACCAACACCAAAAACATTTTAATACTTGACTTTACATAATAGTGAGGAAAAAAATAATCTAGAAAAACGATAAAATCGAGTTAAATTTTACATTCACATTTTAACACAAACGGCTAAAGGGATGTGAAAAAGATCATTCATACGTAGATTTCATATTTAAGTCAAGCATAACACTGAATGCTGTCCATTATTCTCTCACACTCTGATCTTTAGGATTGTATCTTGAAAATATTCCTCTATTGCTCATGACGATTAGGTGCGTTGCCCAACTCATCTCCCAGAATTATAATTTTCAAAGCAAGGAAATAAAGAAACATTTTAGTGGTACTATGGATTATATAGTATAGTATGGTCACAGTTTTAACAATGCAGAATTATTTTTCACGCAAACAGATGAAATTTAATTTTTGCATCAGATTTTTTCAAAAACCTATCATTCATTTATCATGAATATTTCATTGTTTAGCGAGAGAAACTATGTTAGAAAGCTTGGAAACTCAAAACAGAATTTTACACCAACATTAATGAAATTGATCCATTGTTAACTGGCGAGTTAGTGAATTTTCAAAAAAAAAGAATGAATAAGTTCAGTTGATAAATACGTAATTCCTATCAGTTAAATCTCTGTATGATTATGATATTTTAGAATAGGTACTTTTTTCATTCGAACTCTTGTGACTGTATTTTCATAAAATTTAAACATAATGATGCTTGAAATGTTTGATTATATATTGTTTCATATTTTCTCAGTAGTTTTCAAAATTAATTTTTTTTAGAAAATATTGACCAAGTAAGAATATGACATTCATAAGGAGAACAACTTAGGGCTGTGAACTTTATGAAACAATTTAACAGAATATTTCGAGCGTCAGTAACCTCAAAGTTTATAGAAAGTACGCATAAGCATTCGGTGACTGCTGTTCACAAATGTATGGTAAAGGTTTTTTTAAGGGATTAGCGAGTTTTAATGGATGTTCGTTATGCATATGAAATGAAGGAATTCACTCCGCTCTTTCTCAATAAGGTCATTAATGCTGCATGGATACTTAGGTAAAGGTATATTTGACGCACGAATACCTTTTAGAATAAGTTGAAAACTCTTGTCATAAATCACAGCCAGAAAAATAAATTCCTGCAGCAACGCAAACAGTATGGTGGTTATCGTGGAGCTTGGTGGGGTAATCATGCGATTTCGTTTGCCGATAACAATTTTCCGGTTGTGATTTCGAATAAAGCCACCTAGCGTGGTGTGCAGAAAGCGTATTGTTGATAACTAACCCTCTTGAATAGCTAACGACACGACTGATACCGGTTACTGAGTTTAAAATTAAATGTGATTAATATTATCCTGGTTGACTGCAATATTACTTAGCGGCCACAGGCCGTAACCTCCATGCCCCTTTCCAAAAACCCTCTATCAAATTCTGAATGTTTCGTTCTATGAACATCAGAATGTGTGTAAAATTTCAAGAAATTTTGTTGGCAATTTGTGAGAAACCTTGTTGCTATTTAGTTTACGACCTCAATGAGCCTCAATGACCAATACATGAGAGTTAGCTGACGACCATTCAAAGGATCGTTTCTAACACGTAAGAGTACGGGTTCTCCAGCGAAATGGAAAGGGTATATAAAAATGGAATGGAAAGGGTTTGTACACTTCTTTTCGGTTTTTCGATTTTCGGTAAAAAAAAAGTTCTACAATATTTTTAGCGGAACTAAACTGATGTGGCTGATGAGTGCAGAATGATATTGCAGCGTTAGTGCCATATCAACAATGAAACATGAGTTCATGAATATTTTGACCATTTACAGCGTTAGAGATGACAGCACTCGATGAAATCAGGACGATTGGATAACAGATTACATTACTAATTGCCGTTATGAAGATAATTATTACTCATTGCACGCGGTGGTTTCTATTTTATTGATAATGCCAATTTATTGTTACTATTAATTTATTTTTCTTACACTTGGACATCGGAGGAAATGTTTATCATAAACAATTTTTGTGCTAGGTTCAACTTTAGGAATTATTGAGAAAATGTTAGATTTAAATTTTTAAAATTTTTATTTAGAATCATTTTTAAGCATTATTTTTATTATTTGAAAGCGTTATCGAGCAGTGAATTAAATTGCATCACCTTCGTAGATTGCTATTATATATTACTGCTGCTCTTAATGTTAAATTATATCCAAATTATTTCATGCAGCCAAAAGTTAAAAAGCAAGTTATTAAGGCAAGAAAGGCAAAGCTTTAAGTGGTTAACCAATAGAGTGCGAGGAACAAAAAGTGATGGACGATACATCGGGGTGCGAGCAAAAATTCCTAGTTTGTTCAACTTTGTTCAACAATTTCAACAATTCAAGTTTGTCCCCCCTTCCAAAATTGCTCATTTCAAACAGATTGAATAGAAAATATCCCTGAGAATATTCTCCTCGGTATAGTTTTCATCGTTCTTTCTCCTATTTATGATGTTAAAAGAAAATTGAGTCCTAGTCAAGTCTAATTCTCATTCATCACATAATAGGTTTTTAATATTAATGTTTTTCACCTTTGAATAAAATTGAGGCTCATCTTCCATTTTAATTTTCAGAAGTTTCAAAGTTACCCCATCATTGTTTTGTTGCTCCCTGTATACTTGTAATTGCTTATTCAAAACATAAGAGAAGTCATACTTTGTTCTCAAAAGTCCATCGGGAAAACACTCGCTTCGTTTCGAATTGCTATTAGGAAATCTGTAAAACTCTAGCCCCCGCCCAATTTCAATCAATGGGGAGTAAAAGAGTATTGCTGAGGGCTATTTTGTATGTGCTCAAATGAAAGTGAAACGTTTGGTGGGAATCGATAATTTTATTTTCAATGCAATTATCCCCCTCGCATAATTCACTCAAAAATAAAAAGCATTCCTGGTCTTCTTTTTCCATTGGAATAAAAACGAAAAAAATCGCTACTCCCTAAAATTACATCTTTACTCTGTGGTGTCTTAATGTTCGCTGTCAACGGGGGTGTGGGACTTTTAGAGGGGTGTAACGTGGATAACTTATTTCAGTGCGCAGCTGAGAAAACCAGTCATAATGTTTCCAAGAGGAGCGAGTCCAAGGGCAGGAGAGACGAAAGGAAGTCTGCTTATCGTCTTCCTAGTGATCACCCCCACTTCCCCCCTCGGGTATTTAACGGCAAAGCACTAGTGCGGGAAGGTTTCGTCCGAGGCTGTGCTCTTTTGCTAGCGTTCGCTTCCGCAGAGGAGGATGCTGTAAATCAAGGGGGTCGTCTTGAACTAGGAATGGGGAGGTGTAGAGAGTGCTGGTGAGCAGGGTGTTTGTTTTTGTGGGGATAGCCTAAGACGATGGGTGTCCAATTTAAAGGGAACACGCCTTGGGTGTTCTCACGTCATCTGCTCGGCTCGATGCTTGCTTGTTTGTTTTTCTCCCTTCCCCTCAGCCTACGCCCCCTCTCTGGGTGTAACAACCTTAGCCGCAGGTAATCGCTACTTCAGGGTTACCGATCTCATTGTGTTCCCAAAAATAAAACGAAAAAAGTGTGAGTGCGGCACAAGGTCTTTGACAGCTTCATGTTTTGCAAGTATATCATGGTCGAATATAAACGATCAACACCGCATATTAATACGCATGATCGGCCTACCCTCACACAGAATTCAGGTAATTTCTTTTCATTTCCATGATGGAAAAATATCGAATTAAAAGAGTGATTTAAATGGCCTACCATTTACGAACACCATAGCATTACAAATATTTGCCAATATTTGAACATATGCAAAATTTCAACGGCATTTCATTTGGATAATGTAGTGTTCGTATTTCCAAATTAATGTAATTTGTTGGGCGCAGAAAACATAAAACTGTAAAAGTTATGGAACTTTGAGGTTTTCTGGGTAACTTCACTACGTTTGAGACTTCGCCTTCGCTCGAGACGACATTTCGGAAGCATTTCAGCTAGCCTCTCCTGGTCAGAAGGGCCTTCGATGGGAAAAGCACATTTTTCAAGTACAAGTACACTTATACGTAAGTACCTTTATAAGAGTTCAGGAAGTTCGCCTATTGCTTCGGCCTGCCAAAGCCTCAATGACCATGTGAATATTATTGCACGCAGTCTTGAAGTTTTAACGAACAGAGTCGATCCCTTAATGTTGTTGCATTTCCAAATTTTGGGAAGTTCACTCTCCTTATTATTTCATTTATTGGCATAAACGTTTTTTTCCAGTTATGTATTTCTTACCTCTCCTTTCCATCTCAATTTACTTCCGGGTTGCATATTTAAGATCGACTTATGTTAGACATGTGGACGATTCAGACTTTAAGAGAAGTATAAATAACTTTAGTTTAGCTCTTGGATAAATGGTCTCGGCGCCGAACAGTGATAAGTTAAGGAAAATTTTCTGCAGAACCAAATGCTATGGCATATGAAATCATCTTGGTCACCCTGGTGCAATTGGAGACCACATCATCGGGAAACATTACCTAAAGACACTGAAGTGCTTTTGGAGGGATTGTTACAAGTCAAAACGGTAATTTTTTTACGACCACTGCAATTTTTTACCCCTAGAGATTTATTTTAAGAAAATTAACAATTACATAGAATGATAAAAATGTATGGAAGCAGCAATTACGTGGCACCGAAGTTGGGGGTGGCGGTCGGCGAGGTAAAGGAAACCAAAAGAGTGAAGGTGGATGAATAGTCCAGGCGGTACCTTTCGGGAGGCAGCGGAGGCGTCCATGGCAACGGCAGCGTATGCCTCCCGGGAAACTCTCAATAGTTCCGCTCTGGGGAAGTCTAGGATTATTTGATGCCCTCACACACAAGCAGTCGCCGTCTTTTCATGCTGTGGTTCCTACTTTTCTGACTGGACCATTTGTCATCACCATTCATCCCCAATCCTCCGAGGGAGCCTACCACCTCATTGTCGGATCAATACCACATTAATGGATACACGTAATTAGCAAAAGTAACAAAATAAATGTTTATCCATTGAAGAAATTTAAAAATATCAAACTCACATTCCTAATATTTGATACGTAACGTTCTTGTGTTCATTAAACCCTTTTGCGGATAAGTTCCATTTTTCATTTTTTCGTTATCCCATTTGCAAGTACTAGTACATTTTATTGGTATGATGTTGATATTTAGAAACAATTTCAAACTTTTATGCGACAGGAGTTCCCCCTAAGATTTAATTTAATATTTTCTATTCAAGTTAACCGTGTTACATTATTCCGGAATTTCCGTCGAATTTCGTCATTGCCGAAGTAACTGTATCTATTTTTCGCGCTACCAAATTTATCTTCGTCAAATTAGCCCAAAGTTTCGGGATATTAGGGCTCCTGCCTAGTGCTGTGAAATTGATCTTTCCCATCCAGTTTATACTGAGTTGCACACAAAGTTCCGGGTAAGTTGTTGTTTTCTGGATTAAATATACCACATCTATATATAGCTCGACATTGCAAGGTTAAGATCGTGGGGACAGGACCAGATCAGAAGTCCCCTCCCCAAAGGCATCAACCTCAGGGTTTCCGATCCCGAACTAGAGGCCAAGATTATCTGAAAGAGTCTCTCCGACTGCCACGTTTTTCGTGTCGAGCTTCTCCATCTCTCCACTAGGGAACGTCGACTTTGGGGATTACTCCGGTGGCGCATCAGTTCTACTTTGGTCATGAATGATGGCATCACACACAGAATGATGGTAACTTTTGGAAGGCCGCTTATTTATTGTTTTTTTTCCTCCCTTCGGCCCAGTGGGCTGCTTTTGTATTTATTTATTTGGGGCTGGGGAGGTGGGTGGCTCCTGTCTGTTTTCATTTCAACTCTTGGAAAGATATTGCCGTAAAATACGGTTGGTTTCCAAACGGTGATGGCATCTTCTGAACATTCATCGCGCTCTGAAATGTGTGTCTCGTTGATCTCATTTTTGGTGACATTTTTTTTTACCCTTTCATTTTGATGTTGCTTTAAATATGGCTAATTTATGAATAAAATCTGACTCCACTTCTTTTACTCTACTCTTCACATTTTCTGTCATAAATAGAATATATAATTAGTTTTACAAAAGGTGCATGAATATTGACAAATAAAGGAAATTTTCTTGACGTATATGGAACTGTAACCCTTCGTTGAATATATAATTAGAGCTGAGATATCATAGTATTTATACTTATCCATTGTATCACAAATTTTCACTTTATTAATATGCCATCGACATGTACATTTGAACTTTGAATACATTTGAAAAATGGTGGCGGTGATCATTATTAATGGGTATATATGTTGGCAGGATGCAAGCAAGCCATTACTAGCCAAGGAAAAGCGTCATCGACGTCATTGCATTTCCTCATCGTAGGGTTTCAACGGCTTCATCCCATCGCTAATCATATTCATACAGAACTCTCACAAAACACGATAATCGCACGTCGACGTGCTCTGAATTCAAAGAGACATCTGTACTCTGCATACGATATATCTCTCTCTATATTTAGCTTAAACGTATCTTTCATGCAATTCCACGAATGTACCGACCTTACTTTTCCGTTTTCCTGTAGGCACGGAGTCCTTTTATGCTTTTATTTTCCATTTTCACACACAATAAAAGGAACTGAACTCTACATAAAGTTCGTAGGATATAGTAAAATAGAAATGCTCAACGAACCTTTTGAACTGTGACACGTTGTGTTGCTGCCAACTTATGTACTTTCCAAACTATTTTAGGCGGAATAGATAATGGCATCTATTCCGAGAATCAACTTCCGCTTATAGGCTAATGCGTTAATCTGTTATTCCGCTTGGTCTACCCTGGAAATTTGGACCAATTTGGGTATTTGGCTCTTAAGCAAATTCTTGAACGTTTTTCTGGACAGACCGAACCAATAAAATGAAGTGACAACTCCGACAAATCAACGAATTAAAAATTATATGCTTGTAAAAATATTTTGTTTTGCGCATCGCTCTTTCAAGACCCGAGACAAGGTGAATACTTAAGCTAGAACTCATATGAGATTTTACAACAACGATATTGATCACTTTCGATACCTAACTGATCTCATTATTAAACAAAATTTTAATAATGAAAATATTAATCATACGTTATTTAAGTAACGAGCCAACGAAGCTGTGAGAATACCTGTTTGGAGTTTGGAACATTATGAATGCCTTTTCATATTTTACTCATGGAGAATTGCAAGGTATTAATACTGGAATACATTCATAGTAGATATATTGTGTGCATGTTCGAAATAATTTTTCAAATCAATGACTAGAATCGATGATACCTTGACTGAGGCTGAGAGTCGGATTTAGTTCATTTGAATTGATGACAGCGGAGCTTACGAACCAATAATGTATATACGTGCCCTACATAAGATTATTAAAATACTACTGTTAAAGAATTTCTTTAAAAAACTCATCTGGAGGGATGCTGTCGGAAGGGTGTATTACCGACACCCTGGAATAAGGCGAAGATTACATATAGGGGTTGACTCGATTATCGATCCACTTGGTGCTTGACCATTGCGTGTAACGCATATCTATTCCGTTCTCCAACTTTCGACCACGCCTGGGATCGATACTTGAATCCCAATCCCCCATGTCCAATTATTTGTACAAAATATTTCATAACGAGATATTAAACAATTCGAAAAGCAGTCACCCGATTCTGCCATTAAATAAATGTTTAGTTAATTTAATTTTTAATAGTTTGTTTAATTGATGTTGGATAATATATGAGAGCGTTTACGGCGATTTGCTAACACCAGAGTAACAATTCCAAGATGAATGAGAACGTATTTACATGATACGTTGTTAAGTCGATTAGCCCTTCGATGCGATTAAAATCGATCTGCTTCGAGTGAACTACTGCGCGAATCTAGATAGTATGTCTCAACCATGATGTCGTTATTCTGCGTAGGCATGGAGGAAGGAATATCATCCTACTCTGAGAGGAGAGACAATATTAAAAAAAGTGGAGTCGTATCCCTGTGAGGCCCAAAACGTGCTGTTTTCCGTTTCCGCGGTTTTGCGGATATCTTTTTAAGTAGGAACGGAGCGTGGGCGAACGGATGAACAGACTTTGTTCCCACGTGCAGTCAAATACTTTACTCGCTGGGGAGGGAACATTTCTGTTTTATGCCCGCGGAGGGGCAAAAGTCGGCGAACTAGTCGTAGTTGGTCGCAGGTTTGGTTTTGATGGCGGTTTTGCGTCTTGGAGCGTCGCCGGCGGAAACACAGCATAAGGGAGTCTGCTCCAGCAGAATACACCAATATTTTTTTTCCACGCATTCATGGACGAAAACGCTAAAAAGTACTGACAGAAATCAAAAGCCCCAGGCACTGAGAAGCGCGAGGAAATGGGGAAAGTAGGAAGAAGTGGTCGTGGAAGGGGCAAAAAGATAGGGATTAAGAAAGAGAATTCCCTGCCACCGTTCGGAGAAATACATAGGTTTCCTGTTGGGATACTCTCCTCTCTACGTCGGAGGTTCTCGTCCCAAACGGCAAATCCCAAAGGTCTGCTCTCGGCAGCCCGATTGAAATACGCTGCATCAAGCTGAATTTTCGCGTACCCCGCCGACGACTCTTTCTCCAGAAACGAATCCACAGGCACCAGCTACCCATTTAGCCCGTTAGGGTAAAATCTCCTTCATCGTTTGAGAAGCGCCCGAGAAAATGCTCCCGTGGAATTTTCTGGAATTGAGGACTGTGACACCATTCATTTTGATAAAACGGGTAGAAAATTCAATATAAGAGCCAACAAACAACGACCACTTTTCATCCAGTTTCCAAATATGCAAGTCCCATTTCACCGAACGCTTATCAGAAAAAGAAGATTTTAGAGATTGTGAATCCGTGACTCTTAGAACAAAAGGGCATTAGACTTGACGATTGGGAACAATTAAGAGATCATACAGGGTTCGTCCGGAAAATAAGTGTAATGATTTTTTCCCGCCGCTCCAGGCGCGCCCAGCACCGCTCTGACGGGCTGCGATTGGAGGGGGGTATGTTGGCAAGCGACGCTGAAAAAGGCAGTCGGCTCTGAGCTGTGGTGTAGTGAGGAGCTCTGTTAACGCGAACCTCCACGCTCGACCCACGTCACGGAACGCGATGCCGAAGTTTTTGGAGCAGCGTTATTCCATCAAATTTGCGGTAAAGCTTGGGAAATCGTCTACCGAAACTGTCGGTATGATTAACCAGGCTTACGGGGAGTCAGCCATGTCCAGAAACATGATCTTTCGGTGGCACAAGATGTTCGTGGAGGGCAGAGAAGAGGTTTTCGAGAGGTTCCCGATGATGCCTTCGCGGGAGCGTTCCAGGAATGGGAACGCCGCTGGAACAAGTGTATCGACTCACAAGGGTCCTATTTTGAGGAATATTAGCTTAAGATATTTAAAAGTGTAATAAATTTTTTTCCCTGAGCTCAGTACACTTATTTTCCGGACGAACCCTGTAATACCAGGCCATAATAATAAGAGGCCAGAGAGGAAAAGGAATCGAGCGGAATTAGGGCAAAGGGTTGGTACTTTTAGAACCCAGTGTAATATTTTTGCTTACTTGGTTCGTCGAATGAGACGTTAAGTTGTGTACCCGTTGGCGCCATTGGTTAATAGAGTAGGCTAATACCGACGTTCCTCTCCAACCTCTCTCAATTCCATGAAAACATCCCAGCCTTACCAAATTACATGTCACCTATATGACCTCAGCTGTAACCCCCCTAATAATGACTTGGCAAAACCATCTCTACGTGGGACGTTCAATAATTCCTTAGGGAAATATAGATAAAATATTTATTTTGGGAAGATTTTCTAAACATTTTTCGGCATAATCTCCTTTTAGCTTGATATACTTTTCACAGTGGTTCTCCGACTTATGATTTTTCCGAGGAATTATTCAACGATCCACGTGTTCAAAGAGATGGGAAACGAATGACTTTCCCATATCCGTATCGCAGTGCAATTGAAGGAAAATAAGAAGGAGTTTTCTGAAAAGTACTTTTTTAATGACAATTTATAATATAGACATAGTCCATAGGAACACAAACATGATTCAGTAAAAAGAATGCAGATGCTTGTGAGAAGTATTGTAAGTAATATTATACCATAAAAAGTGATTAAAGGTTCTTGTACTGGTCACTTGCCAAACATCGATCGTTTGGCTACTGGCAACACTAATTTATAGCGCAAAGTTAAAAGGTGCCAATTTCCGGCATGTCTTTATGTCGCTGAAACAATTAAAAAAGCATAAGCTCATTTCAAGAAGGCAGAGCGACTTCCTTACAAATTGGCATTAATTACCTCGTTCAATTTTCGGACTAGGCTGTTTCATTCCACAGACTCAAAGCGGCAATTGATGTGAAAATAAAGTAAGACCTATTACGTACATGTAAAAGTTATTTCCGCGATGTTGAAATCTACTTAACGAAAAAAATCATGCTTTTATTAAATTTTTAAACAAGATATTCCTTCCTTTTACGCAGTAGTCATTCGGGGGAACAAAGTCAAAGGGATGTCAGTTAAATTTATTTCACAAGTTTATTTCCTTTCCACAACGTACATACTTTTCTCCTCTGTTACATTCATGAATGCTCCTTGTACGTGTAAGTTCCTCGTATTAAGTTCGACCACATTCAACCATGATTTTCTTGGCCTACCCATTCTTCTCAATTCATTCACTCGAATCATAAATATGTCAAAACCATAAATATCCAAGCGTGTGTAATTAGGTTTTTACGTTTTTCGATTTAATTTCTTTTATGATAATAAAAAAGGCATCTGTTTGGTGATTCCACTCTCATTCATTCTCTCTTTTACTTCCATGCTTTTCCATTTACGATACATTCAACGTACATTCCTCACCTTACATCTCCTTTATTTACCAGAAGTATTCTTCATCAATATTCCAACATGAACTCAAAATTGCACACTTTGGTGATTATGGGATTAAATTGTTCATAGTTCGAGATTGAAATAAGCTCTCTAATTGAACAGCAGAACGAATGGGGTGCCCTTTCAGACCCGCGATGTAATAATGTTGATCGTAGTGATTTATGCTTTTTGGAAACGTTAACCAGTTCAATTAATATGTAAAAGGTGTGATAAAAAAAGACAGGACTGATTTTATAACTTATTTATTTCGACAGATACGGCTTAAGCAAACTTGTCGCCATCAAAGTACATGCGTTGCTGGCTGTTGGGGCTGACGTCACACTTTTGCGAGCGTTTCTTCCAGCTCTCAAACCCTGCCTGGTAAGCCGCCTTAGGGATCCTCTTCAGGTCCACCGTACAGTTAGTTTTGATGTCCGCAATAGAATCGAATCGGCGCCCTTTCTAGGTTGATTTTAACTATGGAAACAAAAAAAAGTCTGATAGCGCCACGTCTGGAGAGTAGGTTGGCTGCGGGATCACGGAAGTTCCAGTTCTGGTGAAAAACTGTCACGATCAGCGCCGTGTGATCCGGCGCGTTATCGTGGTGGAAACCCCATGTATTGTTTATCCACATGTCCGGCCTCTTTCAGCTCACTGCGACCCTTATCCTCTTCATAACCTTCAAGTAGAAATCTATGTCGACGATTTGACCTTGAGGGACGTATTCGTAATGAATCAGCCCTTGCCAATCGAAGAAAAACACCAGCATGACCTTTACATTGGTCCGGGACATTCCAGCTTTCTTTGGGTGCGGAGAATGAGGACCTTTACACTGAGGAGACTGGGTCTTTGTTTCAATATCGTAACCGTAAACCCAGGTTTCGTCCGCCACCGGTTACGATGGTATTAAGAAACTCTGGGTCGGCATTGACTCGATCCAGGAGTTCCTGACAAATGTCCATACGTTTTTATCTCTGTTCGTCAGTCAGCACCCGCGGGACGAATTTTGATGCGACGCGCGTCATGCTCAAAATTTCTGTCAAAATTGTCTGACAGGATCCAAAACTAATGTTCATTTCCTCGGCTATCTCCCTAAAAGTTAAACGGCGATTTGCCCGCACCTAATCGTTCACCACTATGACATGGTTGGGGTTTGTCGAAGTGGAAGGCCGCTCAGTTCACCTTCTTCATATGTTGAGGTGTTGCCGATTTAAGACGACTGTTCCAATAAAAAAATGGCTTCGACCCATAGTTTCATTAACAAAGGCTTAGTGAGTCATTCCAAATGTTTCCGTAGCACTTTTGCCAATTTTGCAACAAAATGTTACGCACGTACGCTGTTCCTCTTGCTCCTTCATTGCTGCCGTTGCACGCGGCGACGAACAGGTTAAGACACGTACCACTGCTGATGCCTGACGATTCGATGTAAACAAACGCAACATCTTTCGCAAGAAATAATGAGCTCTACGGCCTCTCAATAAAGAAGAAAGGGGAAGAAAACTCCAATGGCCGTAAGGATTAGTTGCCAATCTCTCGTCAGACCAATTGTTGTGTTGGTGTGACGGGAATCACGTCAGGGACCAACCACAACCTCTCGACCAGAATACCCTCTGTGGTGGTTTACGGGAGATTAATCCGCGTCAGGGACCAACACACAGCCACACGCACACTATCCTGCCTGAAATCCTTCACGAGGCTGTGAGACCCTGTTAAAGAATTTCAGATGGAGATGGAATCCTTCACGAGGCTGTAGAGTAGACCCCGTTAAAGATTCCAGGATATTCTCAAGCACACACTCTGTGGCGGTTTACGGGAGATTAATCCGCGTCAGGGACCAACACACAGCCACACGCACACTATCCTGTCTGAAATCCTTCACGAGGCTGTGAGACCCTGTTAAAGAATTTCAGATGGAGATGGAATCCTTCACGAGGCTGTAGAGTAGACCCCGTTAAAGATTCCAGGATATTCTCAAGCACACACTCTGTGGCGGTTTACGGGAGATTAATCCGCGTCAGGGACCAACACACAGCCACACGCACACTATCCTGTCTGAAATCCTTCACGAGGCTGTGAGACCCTGTTAAAGAATTTCAGATGGAGATGGAATCCTTCACGAGGCTGTAGAGTAGACCCCGTTAAAGATTCCAGGATATTCTCAAGCACACACTCTGTGGATGGCACAGACCAAACACACACACAAGCACTCGAGAAACGCACACACACTCAAAAGGGCCCAACTTCTGGGAGAATCTGGACACAGGTAAAAAGCAACTAGGAAGTGCGTCGAACACGCGTGTTTCGGCCACAAAGTGGCCCTCTTCAGCGAACCGAAGGGAAAACACCTCCAACACAAGGTTGAAAGACTTTCAACCTTGTGTTGGAGTTAGTAGCTATTTATTATTTCCATAAGGGAAAGTATTATACCCAATGCTACGAATAAAACGTGACCTCTGTGAGCTGTACTCTTTGGCTTGCAACCCTGAATAAAGGCGCCATTCATAAAATAAACTTGGAATTGAGTTACATATGGTAATTCATAAAAACTGCCATAATTCTTGGTGGAAAAATTTATCCAGCATTGATCAGTATTTGCATTTCCATAAACCTAGAAATCAGTGGGACTGTCTCGAGCAATTGAATTTTTTTCATTTTTCCTCGTTGGACCTCCAGTTGGATTTTCGAGAAACTTTGATTCCATGATAATTTCCTTCGGAAAGTTAAAGAATTCTTTTTCACGAAGAGGAAGTTTAGAAGATTTATGGCAGGGCATGATGAGGTAAAGACTTACTTATGAATGCGATTAGTATAATGTAATACGCGAGATAAGAGTGAAGAAATGACGGGCCATATTTTCCGACCAAAACTCATCCTAACTAAGCTAGCACAGTTATGTTTTCATCTCCATAAGAATTGAACAAACTCTTAATAACTCTGCTGTAAAACCTAAGAGGAATTCCCGTCAGTAATGAGATTTTTCTCCGAGAAAATAGGAAAAGTTCCTGCGAAAAATGAGCTTGGTGCCACCCGCACATTAAAAATCTTAAAAAAAGGCGTGTTGACTTTTGTAGGGGAAATTTGAGAAGTGGATCGGTTGAGTGAATAAATACTCTTCTCAAAATAAGTCTTTTCTGGTGAAAACTATCGGGTTAAATGGAAAATGTGACAGCATGTTCAAAATATAAATTAACAATATCAGCGAAATTGTAAGTAGGGGAAAGCTTAATTTAATGATATGAGGGATGACTTAATTGATCAGATAAATTAATGAATCAATCCATTTGATTAGTTTGCGTAAGCGTCAGCGTTTTCCAATGATATCCAATATCTCACCACTAAGTCTCATTAAACAGGCCATATTAAAATTTCTTGTGCTTACACGTACTTATTTCTGGAAATATCGCAGTAAGGATTTCAGGAT
Source organism: Hetaerina americana (assembly GCF_022747635.1). NCBI lineage: Eukaryota > Metazoa > Arthropoda > Insecta > Odonata > Calopterygidae > Hetaerina > Hetaerina americana. Next base: position 119,808 of record NW_027286816.1, on the reverse strand, counting down.
AAAAAAACTCCATTCTATTTATTGAGTATTTCAAATTAAGTCTTTTGATTCAATTTCGTTGCTCCATTAATTGAGGTCGTTCAACTCAACAACCAGCCCTCAGGCATTGCTGGGTGAGATTCACCAGGCCAACTTGTGTCCTCCTCCATTGATCTATTTCATTGTAGAAATGTTCGCTTTGTGAATGCCTATATTCTGTTCTTTGCGCAAATTAGGGCTTTTTTCGTATTTGAAGCCAAATTTGCACTCGTTCCTGACCAATAAATTTGAAGCAATTTGCAACACGTACTAATTTCATCGAGTGACTACAGAATCTGAAAAGTAACTTGAGTGAGAGTTACCTTTATACTTATACATTTTCCTCGCGATTTTCGTTACATAGATAAAACATTACTCACTAGTTTTCTGATTATCTCATTGATTATATGAATATTCTCCTACCCCGAAGTAAAATAATCTGATTTTCTCATTTAAGGGTTCATAAAAATTATTTCCAAGTTTAGGTGAAATTTCGATTGGCACCTTTGTGTCTTCGTTTTTTTATAGAGCTTCTAAAATAAAGTAATATTGTAGGTGACCGAAGTCAATTTGATAGGTCTTCCAGTAATTAAATATACGCATTAAATTTCTTTAGTTAGAAAATATGCATGCCTGAAAAAATACTCGACATTGAAGCGGTCCCCGTTACATACGATGCCATCATGTAACATATGAAAAAATTCATAGTGATATTGCTCATTTGAGAGTTTCTTGGCCATGATAAAGAGACTCTTATTATAATATTGTCTACTCAATATTGTGTCAAAAATAATCACGAAATTTTAAAATTATAAAACTCGAATCATGATTAAAACGACCTTTATCTTCCTATATTTCATTCACCCTTAACAAATGAAGTCCAGTGGCAAGTGACGCTTTTAAAAATTTTAAAACCGTCCGTGAAGCTCCTATAGGTTTATCCTGCACTGGCGATTGAAAATTGTGCTTCGCAAAATGTCGAACTTCGCTCTCTCCTCCTTCCACTGCTAATTTGTGGGGGGGGGGGGAGTGAGGGAAGAATCCTATAAAAACTTTTTAATCAGCAGGAAAAAGGCTCGTTTCGAATGATCTGAATTTCGCCTGTGGTGCCCGCCAACCAAATCTTTGTTCACGCGACGCTGAACCTGAGAGGCGTGCCCCCACTGTGTGTCCGTGACGTGATACCCTCAAGGGTATCGTTCGCCTTTCAAAGATCCCTCGGCCCATCCAAAACTAAACCAAGATTCCAGCCCGATAAGGAAGTACGCGACTCTTCACTTCATTTTTTTCCACCTTCCTGGAGATGGAAATCGTCGCAGACTGACGCCATTGGAGGGCGGGGTGTAGGCGGCCGTACTTAACCCGCGATTTAACATCCTCGAGAGGGTTCACGAGGTGAAGTGGTTGAATGGGAGGAATGAGGGAAGGGGGGAGATTGGTTTTTTTTTGTTTTTGTATGTACGGCAACACTGAGGATCGATAGGCATACGTGAGGGAGGGAACCGATCGGTGGTGGGGTTGGGATTTCTATGTGATTGGGGTTGTCGATTTCCTGGACGGAAGTTATTGACAAGAGGGATTTGGGGAGGGGGTGGGGGGAATGGTGGCGGGTGAATGGAGGATTCAGTTTAAGGTCCTTTGGGTGGAGGAAATCCTCGGGGACGGAGAAATAAGTCTGGAACGGCGGAAAAAAATAAAACGAAAACTTTTCGGCGGAATAAGCTCTTAGAGAAAATTGTACCTTAATCTATAAACAAATTGACTACTTTCTGCGGTTATTCCCGTAATATACGCCCATTATAAAGAGTGTGCGCGGTAGTCAAAGATGGGATTTAAGAGCGTCGTTTCATGAGCGATAGCTATAAATTTGGTATTTTTCAAAATGGCTCTGCTTTTACTAAATAATCATTTCTCGCCATGTTTTCATGTTCTGGTAATTTTATAGCAATGAAACTCGTTGTTAATGCCTTGCTAAAAAATCCAGATGTTACAGCATTGACTCCGTTCGATTTAAAAAATATGGGAGTAGATCATCCTCCAGAGGAAAAGTAATTTTTTCCGGTCGGAAGCAGTGAGTTTGTAATTGGGCTCTGGGGCTTGCAAGAGTCCCTTCACTGGACATAAAACAATCAGACCTTGAGTTGTATTTGGGCAAGGTAATTGCCTCCAATTAGCAGCAATATGAGAACCTAATCATTTTATCCGGTGGCACGGAGTGGTGTTTTAGGGGCAAGAAAATAAACAGGATTATTTTTACTGTGACAATGATTTTATAATTAACATGTTGGCCAAATATGACCTCGAAATAACTCTGCCCTTGCCAATGTGCAGTTTAAGATAAGTCAGATCAGGGATATAACATCGGTAGTTTTTCGCAGAGCTTAGGTCTAAAGAATTATTTGAAAAACGATGAAAATATTGTTTGTATTGTTTGTATGCGATCGCTATCTTACTTAACTACCAGTACTTTTTATACCTGTATTTTGTTTCTTGGAAAACGATCTTTCAAATAAAAAGTTTATGAAAAATCTAAAAATATTTTAATAAAGCAAAATTAAAAAAATAATGGAAAGATAAACATGTTGATAAAAAGCAGGTGATTTTATTACTGGAAATATGAAATTTAATTTACGTAACACTATTTATTTTGCAGTACTTAAGGTGAACTCTGCACAGGGTGCGGGATGTATGCACACTTCGACAATGACTGCGTTTGAACTTTGTATCATTAAACGACCTTTATAGGTATGCCCGTGAAAGTGAAGCCCAGAAGTGAAGGAATAATTAAGGTTCAAAGAGCCATTGGTAGGGAAAAATACTATGTTAGACTGTAAAAGAATGAGTTATCACTTTGAAGATTTGAAGAAACTAGAATATTATCAGACTAAAATTTTCCAGAATAAATGAGAGATCAATGTTACTTCCGAACCCAAAAAAGAAAATTCAGCAATGAATATTAATTAATATACGAGGTAGGAGGACTATAGAACAAAAAATTTGATTTGATGCGTAGATTAGTTGGTATTTAGCATCATTAATATAATGATGAAGGGAGAGCAAATGTTAACTTAGGGGATGATCAGTTGAGGTTCAGAAAGGGAAGAGAGACACATGATGGCGTAGAGGTAATGAGGTCACTAAATGAAATGAGTATAGAGTACAATCAGGATGTTTGTCAGTTTCGTAGATTTCAAAGGCGTTTGATAGAGTGAATTAGGCACAAATAATGAATTTTGTTTTGCAGAAAATAGGGGTATATTGGAGGAATAGGCGGATAATCCACAACATGTACATATCTCTGACTGCTCAGGTGTAAGTGGGGGATGGAGAGTCCGGATGGGCAGTGTTAGGAAGAGGGATGAGGCAGGGGTGTCCATTATCACCTGCGCTGTTCAACGTATACGTGGAGGAAATGATTAAAGAGGTATGGGAAGAACGGTAGACGGGAATGAGAGTCGGTAGACCATTCATAAAATCAGTTACGTTTGCGGTTGATCAAGCTTTAGTTTGCCAGTCAGCCAAGGATCGTTGGAAGAATTACCAAGAGAATTGGTAAGTTAGTGCAAAAGGCATGAAATGAGAATAAATGTGAATGAAACAAAGGCTATATGTTTTTCGAGAAAGAAAAATAGTAGTGCATAAACTAGAGCAGATGGAACAGATAGCGATCTCGAAAGTGTTCCGGACCAAAATGGTCAAAATAATTGGGAAGTAAGGAGAAAAATTGAACCGGGCATAGATGCTTTCTGAAGGAGGAGGGATTTGATGACAGGGTTGTTGGGTAAGGACGTTAATAAAAGACTCGTCAAAACTTCCATATAAAGCGTGGTTTTGATGGCATGGAAACATGGTCCTTAAATTCGGATGATAAGCGTGGATTGGAGGATTTTGAAATGTCGGTGTGTAAAAGTTTAGAAATGGTAGAGTTGACAGAAAGGAAAACAACCGAGGAAGTGTACAGCGGTATGGTGGAGGAGGAGAGGGGATTTCTAGGAGAAATCCAAAGGGGACAGATAAGATTAATGTAGAACATTTTGATTGATAATAGCATGTTGAGGACCACATAGAGGGGATGGAACTACGCGGGAAAGGAAGGGGAAGGAATAGGGATTGATGGGATGTTAAACGGAATTAAGAAAGGAAAGAAGTACGCGTATTTGATAAAGTGTTTGTAATGGTGTCGAGTACAGGGTTGTAATTTGATAGGAGATGTACACTTATTATTGTTCGGTCAGTGACAATCTAAAATCTACCTCAAACTCTCGATCACCATTAAAAAATGAATTGGAGTAATCGCACCTATTTGAAATAGTTCAGGCCAAGATCAATATTTGTGTTGGAAAATTCATACTGCGATCATAGTGGGAACCAAAGGAGCTTTCCTTAAAAACACTCAGAGATTTGACATAAGTAAAAATACATATAGTGTTGACTTTCATGTACAATCAACAAGAAGAAATTTACAATTTCGGGCAGAATATGAAAAGTGAGCAGTAATATATATATATATATATATATATATATATATATATATATATATATTCCATGTATCTGAACTGGTATTTGCTTTTTTGTTGATTGATGGGTTGAGAGTTGACTTGGAGTGACACTGCTATGACTTTTGATATTTTGTTTTATATTGAGAATAAAATTTTCCCATCCAATTTGGACCAGGATTGTAGCTCTACGTATGCACTTTTTGCCCGATTTCCAATAATAACGCCACGTTTACTCAATTCGCTTGACATTTAGACGAAATGGATAATTTGCTTCATGACTATCGGTTCCTTGTACCACCCGTTGAAAAGTGCATGCTGTATCACGTAGGAGTGAGATATATGCGGAATAAAATTTTAGCAGCGTGTATATTTTATCTGTATTCAGCTTTCACGAGTAGTACTGGAACTTTTTGATTAATACTCTGTTATAATTATATGATCTCACTTTAAATTTAATGTTCTCCGTAATGATATTAATAAAACTCCACTGTGACACATATTTTCGTTATATAATTTCAGCTAATGTAAGGTTATCGGATTTTAGTGGTGTTTGATATAAAAAAAATGATTGAAGTAAAGAACCATAGTGTAAGCTCTGGATATCCTGTATTTGTAATTTCCAGCAAATTGGGTCGCTACACTTGAAAATATTGTAGGCTTAATATTCAAAGTATGCTTCATAAAATTTTCAGTTGCAAATGAATTTGGTAAGAAAGTTCTACTTTTTAAAATGTTAAATGTAAGATGCACTTTATCGCTTAAAGACCTGGTTAAGATGCGTTATTTTACAGTAAGCATTGGTTCGGATTAATTTTTCACTGACAGCATGATTGGACAAGAAAAGAAAATAAAAACTCTATGGGATCGTAGGTTTCCGCGACAGTTTATTTAAGCTGCATTAAGGTATCGTGTTTTGCTTCAGGTGGATTGGGTTTGGATAGGAATGAATGCAGTTTGCGCAACTGATGGGTGCCCACTTTTTCTCGCGCCTACCCCCGTTACGCAGTGAACGCCTTTTATGTGTCGTTTTGCGACGCGGGAGAATCGTAGAAGTAAAAAAAAAATCGCGCATTACTCAGAAAGCTTCCCCAGCCAAAATTGTTTGTAATGAGTTTTACACCAAGGTAAGACATTTTGTGTGGTAATTTTAAGTGGGCCTGCGAAGTTTTCAACTTTGAAGACACGAAAAACGTAATTTTGGTAATAATTTAGGTAACTTGTCGCGGATAGTTTATTGTCCTGTCATTAGTTAAATTCACGAGTGGGAAATTGGGTTTAAACTTGTGTCATTCACCGTGGTTGAACTGTTGGATGAGGCTGGAATCATACCGTGAAGAATAGTCAAGTTGGGGTCGAGGGCATTGTGGTCGCCGGGCACATTTCCAAGCGTTTCGCTGAACTCTTTCTTTATTTTGCTTTCTTCTCTCTGTGGGGCGAGACCGTCCTCGAGGCAGCTCGTTATGGTCATGATACCCTCAGGATCTATTACGAACTATTTCAGCGGAAACTCAGTCACCCTGATTTTCTTTCTGAAATGTCATACGATAATGCCATGTCATGGAATGCCTTTGTGGGAAAAAATGGCTCTTGCCTATTGTAAATCAAGCGGAATAATTGGATACCCTCATTTGTTATTCAAAAAATTCAAGTAACATTTTAAATATTGAGACGTGATGGTATGGAGGGTGGAACATTAGGTTTCATGACAAGAGAGGAGCTTCGAATCTGTGCTCCCACAACTGAGCGACTTCAACTTTTATCTTACGAGATGTGTTTAAAGGAATCGCTACTTTTTAGAGCTGGTGGCATAGAGTCTCACCTAATAATAAAAACCATCTAGTTGAAAATTATTTAATCTGAGGAAGGGGAAAAGATTTTTCTTTTTCTTATGAGTTATTCTGAAGAAAATGGCAACTATTTGATTCAAAATCCCAAGTCTATAATTTTAACTCACCAAAATGCTTTTGTATTTTTAATTTATTGGCGTCAAAATAATTATGCACGTAATATCTTAGCTTTTTTCCATTGATTCTAATTTTTGAATTAAAATCAGTGAATTTAGTTGGCGCTACTTTGGCGCTAAAAATTTGACATTTGGCCAAATTGGCGATTAAAGGATAGTTTTGAGAATACGTTTAATCGTTTGGTTAATAAAGCTAACTACATTTGTGTTAGATAAAAGTTCATGACTAAAAATTCAATTACGATAAAATTCTGATTACATACAAATATTTGCAACTGCTATTGAACATGACTTTAATATAGTTCGTGGTTTTAGTGCTTAACCTGAAGACTCACGAACAAATTTTACTCAGGAATAATCCTATGGCTGCGGTGAAGGGTGAATGTTGATACTTCTCTTAACCAGCGAGCTTTCATCAGCATCAGCTCATGGTACGTAAATAAACGCTCTTTGAACATGGTCTAGTTGCTGACGTAAGTAAAAAACAAATTGGTGAAACATCATTACTAATGTTAGTTTCTGAGGTTCTAAGAGTTGTCCACTCCGTAAATATTGCCTCACTAATTAATACAGAAGACCAGCAGGATTTAGGAGTATTTAAAGGATACAAGATCTGGGCAAGTCAAGAGTAATATTTAGTCCTACATCTCTCCTAATAAGTTAAAATCGGCTATGATTCGTCCAATCCACATATGCTGCATCCTACAGTACACGTACAGCAGTTAGGTAGGCCTTCTATTAGTTTTTAATTTCAAGGATATGTTTTACCCTAAGGTTAGGTAGCTATCGAGTTCGTAAATAGAATTTGTGGGCGGAGGAGAAAATACCACTTTGACTAATTCCATTAAAAAATCAATGAGCGACAAAATGACTCTAGAAATAGATTTGAATTTGCTGGAGATGTAAGTAAAAAAACATCTACCTTTCCATTTGTTTGAAAATATATATTTTGAATATTTAGTTGAAAAACTAAACAATGCGTAGAGATTACCAGGCAGGGAGGAGATGTTGGCCTACTGCTTTATTACATAACAAAAAGGTAAAAACCAGTCAAAAAATGGTAAGTAAATGGGTGGTCTGAAAAGATCCCGACCTAACAAAGGCACAAGACTATTTTTCTGAGATTTCTGATGATTTTGGAGATTGGAAACTTTTCAGACCACCCTCGTAGTTTTGCATTACTACTAATGTCTGGGCAAATGAGGCAAACGAAAACCATAATTCGATGACAATTCACTGTGTTAATCAAGATTTTGAAATTATATCTACTTCGCTAGAATGTCTCACTTAAAATGAGAGGCAAGCAGCAGAACATTTGGCCTAAGAATTAAAGAGAGTTATTCAAGAGTGGAATTCAGACAAAAATATTGTTTCGATTGTAATCACAAATTCTACGAAAATTATAGATGCCATTAAATTAGCTGGGTGAGGCGACTATCCTTTACTCAAAATGTCAATTTAGCTGCTCAACATGGCCTTGGGGTGATAAAAGACGTTGTGAAGAAAATCGTGGAATTTTCAAATGAAACTGCAGAAAGCTGCAAAGCTACAAAAAAATAAGAAAAATGCTTCAGTGGCTAGTTTTTACTATGAAAACCGGTGTAAAACCAAGATGAAATTATATATACCATATGCTTGCAAGGATTTTGGACATAAAGGATTTGATAATTGCTACGATTGCTATCAAATACCCAGAAATGGAAAACAAAATAACCTCAGAAATAGAGCTAATTTCTATTGAATGCAAGATTATAGAGGTGTTTAAGGATTTCACCAAAGAAATGAGTCGTATGAAGGCTGCGAATTTATCAAAAGTAATATAAATATATCAATTCTTAGTGAATTGGTGCAGAGAATGGTTTTTCTGGAAGAAAATCAGCGAAATTATCCTGCAATGGAAGTCCCTGGTGGAACAGTTGCTGGAAGGAGGAAATAAAATATTCAGACCTATTGAGGAATATCCACTGCTTTCAGAGGCAACATTTTAGATTCTATATTTTAAATAATATGGATTTTTTGGCTCAAGGGGCTTTGAAATATAGAGGATAATTTCCAAGTTCGGGAATGGGCGAAAGCAGGAAAATGTTTAGCCAACCTCTCATTCACAAGGGCTCTGGGGATGATTGCGGAAGGGAAGTCAAATATTTGGAAAAACATTTGAATACTTACGTTACTGGTGCTGAATAAAATCTGATCCGTGGTCAAGTGGCATTAATGAAATAAAGTATCTTGTTAAGATACTGCTTAGCAGGGATAGTTATTCTTTAAGATCTTATGGTATGTGAGGAAGAAAGTCTACCCTGAGCTGTAAGATTTGGTGCAAAAAAGTGGCATTTGCTGCAACCTCATTGAAAGAATTTTTTTCTGAAGCAGGTTTGCTGTACTTAATTGTGCTACGACAAGAAATAAACTTGCAGGAGGGAAATTATCATTCATTTTACAGAATCATAGTTTTAATCTAGGAGATAAGTTTTTAAATTTTTTTGATGAAGGGGAAATTGTTCGATAACGTCTCTTAAAAAAAAATATACAAGACCACGATATCAGGATCCTCATGAAAGCATTTGCTCTATATGTAAGATATGTTCAATTGAGTGCGTTGGGAAATAATTCATAAATAAATGTGTGTTGAATTTGTGTGCTGTTATCTCACGAAATTCGATTTGTCCCCTCTTCCCCGAAACAACTGCCCCCACCCCCCTCGCTGGCTCAAAAGAGAGTCGTCCAGAGCGAGCTGCTCTTTTCACTGGGTCGTGAGGAGACTTAATGAAACAATTCGCACTTTTCACCGCTTCAGTAATGTGTAAGGGGGACCCCTGGGTTGGGTGAGAATCATCGATTGGTCATTCAGGCCTATGGTATCCGAGTGGCGAAGGCTGAGTCTCTCGAGAGCTCATATTCAAGAGGGCGCGGCGGACGATTAGCGGGGGCAGAGTGAAGAGATATTAGGGAGCGCAGGTGAAATGCGAAGCCCCTGGATGAGGGGATGCATGAGGACGCATGCATACAATTTTGTTTTCGGCATTCCGAGTAGTATTGCATTCGCAACTGACTTTGAAATAACTGCCACGTGCTGCTTTCCGTAGTTCGGTGCGGATCAAAGGCTTCAATGTACAATTCAATTCAATTACTATTACCAATATTTTGGAACTTTTTTCTCACTGGTATTGATCAAATGCTATAATAAACTTTGGTTATCTTTGACTTGATTGAATAAGTTAAATTATTTGCGACATTTTGAATCAATACCATAAAATAAATATATTCTTGATTCGACGAAACATTTCCTGGAATAATTCCGAAATATGACATTGTATTGCTAACATAAGTTTTTTGTTTGCTGTTTTCGACCGTCACTTGACCGCTTTGTTAATCAGCACGGATAACTAATATAAGCAATACACGCTCGAGGAAACTCCCCAGCATATAGCAATGTTTATTTTAAATGAAGGTAAATTAATCCGGAGGCTATATAGTAGTATCATTTACATTTATTACTCCGAGCTCTATATTTGAGTTGCCCCCTCAAATTCAACACAATTGAAGGTGTCAAATCGTTTATATTTCTCATAATTTCTTTATCAATATTCAACTCTTCGTGAATATATATTTCTGAGAGAAAACTTTCAAAAGAATCAGCTGATTTTCATTCGTGAAATATATTATCTATATTTTAAATTGTTTTATTTGCAAAACTAAATCACAAAACTTTATAAAAAATACATACTATTCCTATTAATAATTCCTAATTTGGCTCATGCTGCATGTCCTCAGACGCATCATTACCTCTGACTCATAGGCCAGCCTGTGGAGTGGATGATATGTGATTTTGTGCCCACTCTAATGAGTAAGTGCTCTAATGGTACCTCAAGTATCAAAGCTGTTTCCGTTTTTCATAAATCCGAGCACTTACGTACTTAAATCCTTCTGTTGCCTTCCTATAATGGAGTTGACACAATCGGCTTACGTGAAGGACCGCAGTATCTCTACCTTTGATCAAAATGCAGTGAACTATGTTTCCTGTCTTAATCTGAAAAAAGGATATGGAAGTGGAATGCTCGTCAAGAGCAGAGATAATTAGTTTCGTTACGTAATGCGACATCAAAAAGAGATAATCTTCACCAGGAGTAGCGCAAAATTATTCACCAACGCAACGTTCGACGAGTTTCGCACTTAGACAACACGCACTAAGTCCGCTGATATTCATACCACTCTGATACACGGCGAGAATCCAAGTTATATATATATATATATATATATATATATATATATATATATATATATATATATATATATATATATATATATATATATATATGAGGCAATCTACCGGTTAAGGTAGGTTTTTGGAAGGACACAGCTCCTAAATAAATATTTTGTAAATCATAGCAAAACATCTACATCAGGTCCCTCTTCATCTCTGAGTACCTTCTTTCTCCCTTCATCCCGTCCAACAACCCCATCCTGTTCCGGCACTTTCCTCGTTTGCCCAACATTCTCCCCTCTATTACAGTCTTCAACACCCCGCTGCCGGTCAATACCCCCTTAATCCACTTTTCCTGCCTCCACAGGATTTCTCCCAACAAACCCCTCTCTTCGCCCACCATACCAAGTACTTCTTCTTTTTTTTTCTTCTCGGTCCATTTCACCTTCTCCATTCTTCTCCACACCCACATTTCAAAAGCCTCCAGTCTATCACTATCCTCCTGCTTCAATGACCACGTTTCCGCGCCGTACATAGTTACGCTCCATATGAACGTTTTTACGAGTCTTTTCTTAATATCCTTGCTCAACGTCCCTGTCATTAACCCCCTCCTCCTTGGGAAAGACTCTTTGCCAAGCGCAATTCTTCTCCTTACGTCCCTACTACTTTGACCGTGTTGGTCCAAAACACGTCTGAGATACGTAAACTGTTCTACCTGCTCTAGCTTTTGCCCTCCTGTTTTAATGTTAAGCTTGGCCTTTTTCTTTCTAGAAAATCGCATAACCTTTGTTTTATTAATATTGATTCTCATTCCATACCTGTCGCACTGAATCTCCAATTCACTCAGCAGTGTTTGCAACCCCTTGGCTGACTGACAAACTAAAGCTTGATCATCAGCGAACCTAACTGATTTTACGAATTCCCCGCCCACTTTCATTCCTACCTCGAGTTCTTCCCATGCCTCTTTGATCATTTCCTCTGCATACAGTTTGAACAGCAACGGTGATAATGGGCAACCCTGCCTTACACCTCTTCCTAACACTGCCCATCCGGACTCCCCGTTTCCCACCCGCACCTGAACAGTATGAGACATGTACAGGTTGCGGATTAGCCTCCTTTCCCTCCAATTTAGTCCTATTTTCTGCAATATACTCATTAGTTTTTCCCAATTCATTCTATCAAACGCTTTTTCATAATCTACGAAACAGGCAAATACCTCCTTGTTGTATTCTATATTCCTCTCGATTAGTGCTCTCATTACTGCAATGATAATGCGCATGCCTCCCCCTTCCTAAACCTAAACTGTTCTTCCCCGTTGTAATCATTTGCCCTACTCTCTATCCTTTTGTTTATGATCCTGAGAACAACTTTAGCTGCGTGGGATATCAAACTAATTGTCCTATAGTCCTCACATGACGTGGCCTTTACCTTTTACGGAATAGGAACTAAAACTCATCTCACAAAGTCTTCCGACCAAATTCCTTCCTCATATATACAATGAAGCAGCCCATATAGCCTCTTCCTCCCACATTTACCTAAACATTTCAGTAGTTCCACAGGAATGTTATCTACCCCCACGGCCTTATTTAGCTTCATCTCCCTTAATGCCCTTTCTATCTCTTCGTCGAGTATGCCTGGACCTAAGCTATCTTTCTCGACGTCATGTTAATTTTCTATGTCTAGCTTTGTTGGTCTAAGTTCTTTACTATACAGTTCTTCTATATACTACTTCCATCTGTCATGGATTTGTCCTGTGTCAACTATATTCTTACCCGCCTTATCTCTAACTGATAGCATATATCTTACTTTCCAATAAAGATTTAACTTTGCTGTACAGCGCACCATTTTCACCCTTCCTCTGCAAACTAATCCATAGTTTCCTAGTCCTTTTCGCGTTAACGATTCCAATAGTGTCTTTTGCGGCTTTAGATAACCCTCTTTTGATATTTTCCCATTTTTCTTCGATAGTGCTTAGCCCTTATCATCTTCCATAATTTTTTCTACAGCCTGTTGATACTCCTTCCTTTCAATCTATTTAATGCGTCTATATTCCATTTTCTGACCTACCACCCCTGCTTTGTTTTTTGAAACGGACGCTTCATTTCATTACAATTAAATTGTGGTCAGAGTCCGCATCCTTTCCCGGGAAGCTGTGCGTATTTATCACACTGTTGCTAAACCTGTGTCTAAACAGGATATAATCTAGCTGATACCTTTCTGAGTCACCTGGAATTTTCCGTGTATACCTGCGTCTTTTGTGGTGTCTAAAGCAAGTGTTGGTGATGACTAACCCCTGTCTCCTGCAGAACTCAACTGCTTTCTCCCCGCGGTCATTCCTCGTGCCTAAACCCTAGTCGCCCACCTCATCACCATCTCTTCCTTCGCCTAACATCGCATTCCAATCCCCCATCACTATCAAATGTTTCCCTGCAGGAACACACGTGATTATGTCCTCTAACTGTTCTTATATCCTATCGAACTCTTCTTCCTTATGGTTGCTCGGTGGCATGTATACCTGAATAATAACAAAGTTGGTCGGTTCTGCTTTTGTCTCTACTCGTAATATTCTATCCGTTACCCGCTCTATGTTGACTACGCTTCTTCCTACCTCTTCATTTAATACTATGGCAACCCCTCGTTGGCTCTCGTCCCCGCCACTGTATATTATTCTATACTTATCACTCCAGTAATCCCCGCTATCCTTCCATCTCACCTCGCATAGACCTAAAATATCTATTTTTCCCCTTTCTATCTCTCGCTTAATATTCTCCATTTTCCCTGTCCTCATCTTTGTCCTAACATTCCGCGTTCCTATTCTAACTAATGTGGTCTTCTTCTTCTGCGTCTTCTGTCCTGCTGTTGCCAGTTTTCCCTTGCAAGGGTTTTGTGGGATGACGACCGCGGAAGCCTTGCCTCCCCCGCTGCCGGGCACGACACACGGCCGATTGGGCCGAGCCCCTTAGTTGCCAGGACTCAAAATCTCTGTATTGTCCATTATTTAAATCTTGGGAATGATAATTGAGGTACTCCCGCCAGCATAGCTCTAGGGGTCATCGGAACGCGCAAGCCCTTCCACCACGTCAAGGTTGTACTCCGGGGAGGGATATATATATATATATATATATATATATATATATATATATATATATATAACACTTTTTGAAAGACTCACGGACGTGAATAATAATGTATAACACTTAGCACTAGTGGACACAGACAAAAACACAGAAACACACAAAAAAAGAGACTCACTATTTTTCGAATTTTCGGTGGTCGTTGCCACCTTTATCAAGGAGGAGAGGGACAGAACTGAAGGGAATACGAGGGCTGGAGCGATGGATGGAAGGGGAAGGTGGGGAGGGAATTCCGAAGGGACGGGTTTCGAGGGGCAGCGTTAGAAGGGTGGGGAAAATGTAGAAGGTGATGGGGGTGGAAGGGGGATGAAAATATAATTAGAACCGGGTAATTAGTGCCTAATATTGATTCCTGGCCAGTTCCAGGACTCCAAAAGCCAGATGAAGGATTGCTCTAGTGTTTTCAGTTTCAGAGGAGGATCAGAGGGTGGGAGGGATGCTATGATTGATACACTATAGCATTTATCAAAGGGAGTGTTGTGTTCGGAGGCGTGTTTGGGGATAGGGAGCATGTCAATGAAGGAAGAGTTTTTGCATGAGGCTCGGTGGTTGTTGATTCTGATATTGAGGGGTGTGGTGGTTTGCCCAATATAATAGGCAGGGCACAGTTGGCACTTCAGAAGGTACACTACATTGCTAGAAGTGCAAGTAGAGGAGGGAATTGGTGGGAGAGAGTTAAAAAGCGGGTGGGAGAGGGATGGGATTTTGGTTTTGAAAATAGGGCAAGTTTTACATCTGGGTTTATTGCAAGGCGTTGGAGTGGTTTTAGGACGGGTTGGGGATTTAAGGAGTGGATTTGTTGATTTGAGGAGATCGGATAGGTTGGCGGGGCGTTTGAAAGTAACTGAGGGGCATTTGGGAAAAAGGTTGGCGGTGGCATTATGATTTTTTAGGATAGGGTAGAGGTCTTTCAGGATTGATCGTATAGATTCTAAGCCCGGGAAGTATGTAGTGCAAATTGAGAGAGGGTGGGGTTCTGCGGTGGAGGAAGGTTTGGGAGTGTACGCATGTTTTCGGATTCTTTTGTTCAGGAGGGATTCGGGATAACCTCTTTTTAGGAGGGAACAGTGTAGACTTGAAAGGAAATAATCAAGGGAATCAGGGTCACTACAAATTCTGTGTCCCCTTGTGGATAGGGAGTAAGGAATGGAGCGTTTTGTGTGATATGGGTGGCAACTATTGTAGTGTAAGTATTGCTGTTTGTTTGTGGGTTTAATATGTACAGAGGTGTGAAATGTTTGGTTTCTTAATGTAACATTTACATCTAGGAAGGTGATTTGGGAGGAGGATACTGTAGAACTGAAGGAAATAGAGGACGAAGCATTGAGGTCGGAAATGAAAGCTTTCAGGGAATCGGTACCATATTGCCAGAGGAGGATATCATCGATGTACCTGAGCCACAATAGAGGTTTCAGAGGTTGTTTTGACAGGAATTTCTTCTCTGCGAGACCAAGAAAGAGGTTTGTGTAGGAAGGGCTGAACCTGCTACCCATGGCACAGCCCTTGATTTGTAAGAAGAATTTGTCGTTAAAGAAAAAGGAGTTGCGGGTGAGGATGAACTCGGAAAGACTAAGGAGAAAATCTGTGCTGGGTATGTGTGGCTCAGGGCGTTGGGAGAGGTAATGTTTGAGAGCGGAGAGACCTTCTGAGTGGGGAATCGATGTGTATAGGGATGTTGCATCTATGGTGGCCATAATGATCTCAGTATCTGGAGGGAGGGAGGTTGATTTTAGCCTTTCCAGGAAATGGTAAGAATCTTTGGTGTATGACGGTAGGGAATGGACTATCGGTTGGAGATAGTGGTCTACAAATGCAGAGATTCTTTCAGTTGGGGAGTGACGGGAGGATAAAATCGGACGACCGGGATTCCCAGGCTTGTGAATCTTTGGAAGGATAGAGAAATGAGGGGTGCGTGGGTGGGGAGGGGAGAGGAGGTCCAGGTCTGAAGGAGATAGACCCTCATTTGGCCCGTTGGACACGAGAAATTCAATAAGTTCCTTCTGAAGTGCGGGGTTTGGGTCTTCGGGGATTTGCCGGTATGCGCACGTATCCGAGAGTTGCCTGTCAACCTCCGTTATGTAATCCGATCTATTTAAGACAACAACTGTTGAACCTTTGTCCGCGGAAGTAATGATGATATTAGGATCCTTAATTAGCCTTTTTAGTTCAGTGGATTCGGTTGGAGACAGGTTGGGTCGAGGATTTAGGGTCTTGAGGAAAGACGGGTTGGAAATTCTGGACAGGAGAAGGTTTATAAAAATTTTAATTGGATGATTTGGGGGGAGGGGATTGGGTTCTCGGGCAGAAGCCGGCTTGAATTTATGTAAGGCGTTGTGAAGGGGTCTGGAAACTTGCTGGAGTGACGGTTGGGAATCCCAAAATGCCTTCCACCGGAGATTCCGGCAGAAATGCAATACGTCCGCGAGGATTGTCACGTGGTTTACTCTGGGGGTGGGGGTAAAAGAGAGGCCCTTGTTCAAAAGGGAGGCCATATTTGGGCTAAGGGGTTTGGAAGAAAGGTTAACCACGTGGCTTGCGGCGTCCGTGTCTTCGTCTGGCGGGATGGGGGTGGTGGGTCTGGAGGGTCTGGAGCGGGGGTGTCTTTGGGGGAAAGGCCCTCGAGGGTTCGGTGGAGGCAGATTATACATGGAAGCAAGGTCCGGTTTGAAGAGGTGTAGGGGTGGGGGAGGAGGGGGGAGGGTGGCCAGGCTTAGCGGTAATTGGAGACCTTCTCGGAAGTGCGACAAGCAGAAGTGCTCTTTCTTGGTCTCGCAGAGAAGAAATTCCTGTCAAAACAACCACTGAAACCTCTATTGTGGCTCAGGTACATCGATGATATCTTCCTCCTCTGGCAATATGGTACCGATTCCCTGAAAGCTTTCATTTCCGACCTCAATGCTTCGTCCTCTATTTCCTTCAGTTCTACAGTATCCTCCTCCCAAATCACCTTCCTAGATGTAAATGTTACATTAAGAAACCAAACATTTCACACCTCTGTACATATTAAACCCACAAACAAACAGCAATACTTACACTACAATAGTTGCCACCCATATCACACAAAACGCTCCATTCCTTACTCCCTATCCACAAGGGGACACAGAATTTGTAGTGACCCTGATTCCCTTGATTATTTCCTTTCAAGTCTACACTGTTCCCTCCTAAAAAGAGGTTATCCCGAATCCCTCCTGAACAAAAGAATCCGAAAACATGCGTACACTCCCAAACCTTCCTCCACCGCAGAACCCCACCCTCTCTCAATTTGCACTACATACTTCCCGGGCTTAGAATCTATACGATCAATCCTGAAAGACCTCTACCCTATCCTAAAAAATCATAATGCCACCGCCAACCTTTTTCCCAAATGCCCCTCAGTTACTTTCAAACGCCCCGCCAACCTATCCGATCTCCTCAAATCAACAAATCCACTCCTTAAATCCCCAACCCGTCCTAAAACCACTCCAACGCCTTGCAATAAACCCAGATGTAAAACTTGCCCTATTTTCAAAACCAAAATCCCATCCCTCTCCCACCCGCTTTTTAACTCTCTCCCACCAATTCCCTCCTCTACTTGCACTTCTAGCAATGTAGTGTACCTTCTGAAGTGCCAACTGTGCCCTGCCTATTATATTGGGCAAACCACCACACCCCTCAATATCAGAATCAACAACCACCGAGCCTCATGCAAAAACTCTTCCTTCATTGACATGCTCCCTATCCCCAAACACGCCTCCGAACACAACACTCCCTTTGATAAATGCTATAGTGTATCAATCATAGCATCCCTCCCACCCTCTGATCCTCCTCTGAAACTGAAAACACTAGAGCAATCCTTCATCTGGCTTTTGGAGTCCTGGAACTGGCCAGGAATCAATATTAGGCACTAATTACCCGGTTCTAATTATATTTTCATCCCCCTTCCACCCCCATCACCTTCTACATTTTCCCCACCCTTCTAACGCTGCCCCTCCAAACCCGTCCCTTCGGAATTCCCTCCCCACCTTCCCCTTCCATCCATCGCTCCAGCCCTCGTATTCCCTTCAGTTCTGTCCCTCTCCTCCTTGATAAAGGTGGCAACGACCACCGAAAATTCGAAAAATAGTGAGTCTCTTTTTTTGTGTGTTTCTGTGTTTTTGTCTGTGTCCACTAGTGCTAAGTGTTATACATTATATATATATATATATATATATATATATATATATATATATATATATATATATATATATATATATAGCCACTGAATAGCGAAAACCCGCCAAATAGAGAAAGAATATGAACACATAAAATTGGTTCGGGAAAGTGGAAGAACTGTGGTGCAAGTCCCCTCCAAGGAAACCTTTTTGCCCTTGTGATCTGTATCTTTCCAACTTCCCCACCAATCTTCTGCTTGTCTGTTGTGGGTGTTCCTTTCCGGTTTCCTTATACCTACATCTTGTATATCCACCTGAGTGAAATATAAATAGAAACACCCGCCCCGTCCAAACCGCTGTAATAATCCAAACTTCATCAATATATATACAGTTTTGATGTTTATATGGCGATAAATCAAAAGAGAACTATACGCTGTGGCTGCATTCTTGTCTGCTAATCAAAATATAAATGTGTCGGGTGTTGTGTTTTGTCTTAGTGGATTCTTATGTAGAAAGCGTAGCGGGGTATGGTATCAACATAAAAAATCAAATTACTACCACTTTGATTGTGATCAAACTTATACAAGATGTAAGAAATCAGTGGAAGCGTATTAAAATTTGATTCGTCCTCCGAGGAGATTATTTCGGCAGAAGAGAAAATTTTAACAACTTTTGTAATTCGAGTTCGGAATATTTAACATTGATTCAAATCGATTTTGGCCAAAGAATCCTTGAATTCATAAACTTTTATTTAGTTCCATTTGATGGCAAAAGATAATACAATTGAATGAGATTGAGAACTATCAATTTATATTTTGTAAAATGTTAGTTAGTTGTTGTCGTGTTTCTACGTTTGATGTAAATCACCTTACCCTCCATAACTCTCGGTGGCATTACTCCCGTAGGTAGATGGAGAGGAATTGAGCTGTCTTCCCCTTTGCCCTCTTTTGGTGGTATTGTCACTCACAAACCCGACTCCACATTTCAGTCGTGAAATTAGCATTAATATGAAGATCGCCTCTGCCATTCTCCTTATCACATGCCTCCGCTTGGCAAAATTCATTTGTACGTGTAAATGTATCTAATTTTCCATTACCAAAAGGGTATTTGTGTGTTTTTAAAACACTTTTTTTTTCAATTAATCAATGAAGACATATAAAGTGATCTTAATAATACCGAATTATCAATGACCGATTCTTATTCTTTGACATGCAGGGCAAAAATGCGAAGTAATTTTATTTGAAACGTATAATATTTCTTTTTCATTAGTGGACAGTTTTTTTCTAATTAGATTAGTTTAAAGCTCCGTCTACTTATGTTCTACAGTTATGCACTTACACAGGACTTGGCAGTGTTGACTCAGTGGAAAAACTGAAAATTATTTGTACTTTAACTCTCTCAATGATCGGATGTTAACTAATAATCATAAATGTGACACTGAGAATATTCAAAATAAAATTTCGCTCAAATGTTCTCTTATATTAGTTTTCCCAGCAATTACGCAAAATTTTATTTTTTAAGACAATTTTTACCACTAAAGATTTTATAAGCCCAGCAGGAGACGCGAAATATGAAGATGAGGAGAGATAGATTAATAAGAGCTGACTTGAGATAATATCGAAAATATTACAGCCGATACTAATGTTCCACTTGAACTCCTTATAACTCACCCAATATTATAAACCAACAAACGATCATAAACAGGGTCATTAAATATATAAAAAAGTAAATCAGTGGAATTGTTTACCAAGTGTACGAATTTCATTATTATTATAATATTGTGTATAGTTGTGTGAACTCAGTATAAATTTGAGGTGTGTACGATATGATCTGTAATAATAACAGCATGTGTTATAAACGGAGACTGTATCATTTCCTTGGGCGTGTTCTTATTTACTAATATGTGGTGACATTTTGGTCAATCATGACACAATTTCGTATTTCTTAATTAATACGAGTAATGGGCTTTAATGTCTTTAATGGCCCTTACGGTCCAGTAATATAAATTTTCCGAGTTTTATATTGGTGATGGAGGGCTAGGAAATGTTCGTTTCACTTGATAATTAAAGACAAACTCATGAATTTTAAATTGCTGTGAAAAGGAAGGTTTGGCAGTATAAAAGATTGTAATACATGTGCTATGCGATAATTATAAAGTTCAATGCAATGAGTGCAACTTGAGTGCGTGAATATCACTTTTTTTGCATTATCAGGAAAAATGGTAGCATAGAAAAGCATTTTATGTTTAAGTTAACAACGGTGATGCTAGGTGTAGCATAACAATTATCCTTAAATCTCTTTGAAAAAATATTACACCCCAGAGATTAAGTCGACATATCCTACGACATATTCTATTCTTTATTCTCGCCCATTCTCTAAAAGCGAAGGAAAGGAAGGGAATGGAAAATACATGAGTCAACGAGATAATCATTTTTCCTAATGTTTCAGATCTTATTAAGCATCCGTATATTTTCTTAATAAGTTTACAGTGAAATGTAAAGTTTATTGGTGTTGCTGTAACATAATCAAAGGATTTTTTACTATATTGTACCTAATATGCCTAAAAGAGTCGGCCGCTGATGCTTAATGCTATGGTGCTAACTCTAATCAAGATATGCATAGCTGCGTGTTTCAGAGAAAAGTATACTTAATTGCGAGACAAGGTTAGCTGATGGAAATGTATTCTTGTTTCCCTCACCCTTTCCTGCCTGCTTGATGTTCACTATTAAAACGCATCTTTTTGGCATCTCAAAGCCTCTCATTATTTCCTCCACCCCTTCGTCTGCCTTCTTATGACTTTCTCTTGTAATTTCCTGAATGTTCCTATCATGTCTAACAAATCCTCTTATGGTTCCCACACACATCTCATTATTTCCTGTATCATTTCTTCTACCCTCTTAGAATATCTTCTGCCTTTTTATGTCTTTTCTTACCACATCTAACAGTTCCTTTTTAGTTTTTTCTACATCTCTAGAATTTCTTCTATCTTTCTCTTTAACTATAGTTAACAAATGTGCAATATACCCTAATCCTCTTTCATTGGCTTTAGAAGCAGGCAGAGAAAAGTTTTCGGTAATCTTTTTGTTAAATCTTAAGTTAAAAAGTCCCGGCCATAATGCCATCCTTTTGAAAGAGCTTCTTTTGATTTTGAACTTAATTCCTCTCCGATGACTCTGTGCCAATTTTCATCCAAAATAATGTCCAGATATTTTAAATTTTTTTCGGTGAAATGGATGTTTTCTATTTTTTTTCATTTTCAAAGAGCCTTATTCACTTCTTGAGAATCTCAATATTAAATTTTAATTTAATTTATCTCCAGACTATCCCTGTTCCTTTGACGCCTTACAATCGTGTGTCATTATTATTATAAAAGGTTGTAATTTAATTTAAGAGACCTGTCTAACTACCTCCGAATATTTTTAGGCCTTTTGGAATAATTCTGAAAGGAAATCGAAATGGGTATTACAGCATTTTGAAAGGTTTACACCTCTGCAATTGTCTTATTAAACATGTGAATATGTATGAAATTATATTTAAAGAAATGTTACGATTTCATTTTTAAAATGGTTCATAGTAAAATCATGTACATTATCAACTTTTGCGCCACTGGTGTAGAAATCTTCTTTGACAATATAACCACATTTCTCCATTATATTTTCTTTGCTAAAAAAATATTATGATTCCAACTAAATGAAATATTACTGCTGCATTAATTGTGGATAATCATTCCCAAGATAAATATGATGGCCAGTATAGAGATTTTGAGTCCTGGCAGCTACGGGCTCGGCCCAATCGGCCGTGTGTCGTGCCCGGCAGCGGGGGAGGCAAGGCTTCCGCGGTCGTCATCCCACAAAACCCTTGCAAGGGAAAACCGGCAACAGCAGGACAGAAGACGCAGAAGAAGAAGACCACATTAGTTAAAATAGGAAGGCGGAATGTTAGGACAAAGATGAGGACAGGGAAACTGGAGAATATTAAGCGAGAGATAGAAAGGGGAAAAATAGATATTTTAGGTCTATGCGAGGTGAGATGGAAGGATTGCGGGGATTACTGGAGTGATCAGTATAGAATAATATACAGCGGCGGGGACGAACGCCAACGAGGGGTTGCCATTGTATAAAATGAAGAGGTAGGAAGAAGCGTAGTCAACATAGAGGACATAATCACGTGTGTTCCTGCAGGGAAATATTTGATAGTGATGGGGGATTGGAATGCGAAGGTAGACGAAGGAAGAGATGGTGATGAGGTGGGCGACTAGGGTTTAGGCACGAGGAATGACCGCGGGGAGAAAGCAGTTGAGTTCTGCAGGTGATAGGGGTTAGTCATCACCAACACTTGGTTTAGACGCCACAAAAGACGCAGGTCTACATGGAAAATGCCACGTGGCTGAGAAAGGTACCAGCTAGATTATATCCTGGTTAGACACAGGTTTAGGAACATTGTGATAAATTCACACAGCTTCACATCACACGCAGTAGGTCACTGTGATGTTCGCTTGATCTCATTCCTCGCCTTGTAATCCCCAAGGTTATCACTCCTGCCATTCTTTAGTTGTTTGCACGACCGATTCCCAATTAATTCACTTTCGACCCCCTTGTATCCTCCTGGAGCATCTGTGTCTATACTACATATACGCGTAAATCTTCTTCTCCGCGGTATTTAGGTCAGGTAAGCGAACAACTTCGAAATACAAGTCTACCAAAATTGTGTCGGATAGTTCTACAAGGTTACTTGTTTTTATCTGGAAAAGAGAATAAGGATATCCTTCCGAAGGCTATTTCAACTATCGCCACTGAAAATTCGCTGAAGTTAAATTTGCTGCTTAGGATATATATTTTCACTTGGTAGATGAGTGAGAAGAGTTTCGTTTCGTGTGAGATTAAACAAGCAAAAATTGCGAATTTGATTATTTATAACTTAGTTTTCCTTTTCAACGTGATCCAATACGTTCAATGTCTTGAACTGATTATATTGTTTGTGCGTGCACATTTTTTCTGCAGCATGCATCCTGTTATCCCGGCTAGGGGGAAAATGTTTTATGCTCCTACGATAATTTGGCATTTTTCACAAGATTTGGTTTACCGTTAAATCAATTTTGAAGCAATTTTCAAACCAAAACATAACATACATGTATTATGTTTGAATCCAGCAGCAGCCTTAGTTGGAAGATATTGGTAAATCTGAACTTTGGATTATTCAAAATTTTTCAATTTCCTAATTATTTATAATTAAATAAGTTTTTCTTCAATATTTACTCAAAGTTACCATAAGCTTTTATTGGTAACATGGTACCAATGAGACCGGATCACAAAAGAGCACGCGAAGGCGTTGATATCATCGATTGGGTGCATAGAATGTTGGGAAGTATGGCGCTCCATTTGTTTTTTTCACACAAAACGATCCTTTGGTGGTGTCTTCCACTCTAGTGGAATTGCGCGATCCATGTGCAGGACATGCTCCCTCCTCCACGGAATGGAATCCCCTCTCACAAAATACTTCTCGGGGATATATTCTTTGCCGCACACTCGCGTAGATAGCACGGGTGGGAATCAGCGCATTGGTGTAGCGAATGCTACTTTCGCACTTTGCCTCTGAGGGGTGGAATGGAATCAGAGACTCTCCTAATTGGTGGATTGAGGCAGTATCTCCCGAGGAAATCAATTCTTTGCCGAAAGTATTAATTGCTACCTGAGAGGGCTTCACTCTATCCGAGGCACACAGTAGGTCTGCGGAAGATTTCAACCCGCGGCATGCTCGTTTTGATCCAAACTAATTCCCATGCCCCCAAGGACGATGTGGTTACTTTCTTCTCCCCCACCTTTTGCTCCATCTTTATTATCCGGAAAGTCGGAGAGCGAGATGGGATGGGTTTCTAAAAGGCATCGTGTGATACCTGGTTTCGAGCTCACTCTCAAGAGGCAGTGTGGATGGAATGCCGGGTTAAGTTGGAGAAAGTTTGGCCTCGCTTGTCTGTCTAGGCTATTAAAACTATTCCTGAAATCATTTTCAATTATTTTCTTAATTACCGAGGCAGAGGAACCTATTAAATTCAGCGAAGCTGCCATTTTTTTCCTATGGGAAACGATCGCATAACACTCTGTACTTTCTAAAAAAATAGTTTTAATTTGGAATTTTACGGAGTTTGTTTACTGTAAATATACTCCTCATTTTATCTTACATAGACTGATTCCTTATCGAACAAAGACTCAAGATACGCTCATTATCAAAGTATCAGGTCATTTAAGGAAAATAAATATTTGAGGAACTTGATGTTTTTCTCAAAGAAGAATCTATGTCATATGATCTCTACTATGATAATAATAACCGTCGGAAAAAATGCAGTAAAATTGAGAATGAGCCCATTAAGGGTGAACCAGACCGCTAACCTGAATATTTAAATTTATTCAAACAAAATATTTACCCTTTAATTATTTTATTGATGATAGTTTTATCACTGTATCCTATAGCCGAGGACATGCACTGATATTTTTATGTGTGAGTATTGAGAATAATTTCTCATTGATTATTGTGTAAAACTCATATTTCGTATCAAATTTGACAGCTAATTTATTAGCATATGGAAATGAGGAAATAATAATAAGTCAGTCTGTAAGGTTCCTAACTAAGGGGTAGTCAAACAGTCGACATCATCAGGTCTGACGATCTCGACTCTTCGACGAAATCGGTCGTTTCAATAAATTTCAAAGGAACTCACAAAGTTTTATTTTTTCATTTTCATCATGGGTTTTCATAAAGTTGGGCCAAGTGCCGTAGAATTCATTAACTTATTGTCGACCTTTGTACGGGCCATCGAATCAAACGTATATGTAGCGGAATGAAAAGTAAGCAAATGCGTGAATAGAGGCGCAAAAAACGCAATTTGGGGGAAGGAACGTTTTGGGGCGGCCCATAGCTAGGGATAACCTCTACTAGTATTCTTAGCACATTTAATCTACGTATGTATTTAATGTAATTTATGTTTTATTTCAAATCAGAATTGCTTCACCAGTATTTTCAAAGATGTACTTTCCTAAAAAACATTACTCCGCTTTCAAACTTTGCCACACTTAATAGATGTTTACGAAGTTCCCTAGGAGAGGTCCCGAATACTTTTTAATACGGGGCCCCGAACGACCTAGATACGCGCTTTGATATCGGGGCCAAGGGAAGGAGGGTAGAGAAGTTATGGAAGGCTAGCCCACAGTTAACGGCGCAAGTTATGTAGAGTTAAGATCTTTCAAACTTTTTAGAAAATTCTCCCTGTTGAAAATGTGGAGGTTGAGCGTTTCTTTCTCAGGAGTATTTGCTCAAGAAGTTTCAAGATTTTTCGTTAAGTTTTTGAGCTTTGAGGTTCTGGGTGGAGGAAGGGCAAAAATTGGCTCACCCTGTAATGTTTCAGGCAAAGACGTATAGGCAATAATAAGGAATATATGATTTGCCCATTTTACGCTAAATGAAATTTAAATATTTTATGGAATTCTTAGAATATTTTTGTATAAGCATATGGTAAAGCCATGAATAATTCTTTTTTTTTCATGTGCTTCTTGGAGTCTTCAATTAGGGAAGAAGTCCATTTTGAATAAAAATATTAGGGTTCATTAGTATGCTGGGTTTTCATCCGAGTGATGCCTCCAAACAAGTGTAGCTATCAGTACTTAGGAATATAGTAGAGGGATCAGCCAAAGAATATCAATGAATTATAAGAAACAGACTTGCTAAGTGAATTTCAAACAACGTAGGATGTTGATATGCTCTAAGCTCACTTACGAGGTCTGTTCAAAAAGTATCACGACTTTTGTGTTTTTACAAAGTGTTTTTTCCCCTTCAAAGAAATCCCCATTAGATATTAAACACTTGCGCCGACGTTTTTTCCAATCCTCGAAGCACTTCAAAAAATCATTTTTTGCGATCTTGTTCAGCTCCTCCTTCGATGCAGTCTTTATCTCATCAATCGCAGCGTAGCGTCGTCATTTCATGGACCTCTTCAGTTTCGGGAAGAAGAAAAAGTCACTGGGGCCAGATCTGGGAAATACGGTGGCTGTGGCATCATTAGTGTGTTGATTTTAGCAAAACATTTGCGCACAAGTTACGATGTGTGAGCAGGGGCGTTGTCATTGTGCAAAAGCTAATTTTTGTTCTTCCACAAATCCGGGCGTTTCTTGTCCGGGGATTGCTTCTCGTAAATTGCGCATAACTTGCAGGTAATAATCCTTTTTACCCTTCTACCGTTCTGTGGCAAGAACTCATAATGTACCACGGCCCTGCAGTTGAAGAAAACTGAAAGCAAAATTTTCACATTTGACCGAACTTGGCGCGCTTTTTTCGGTATTGGCTCGTGCTGCAGCTTCCATTGGGATGATTGTGCTTTAGTTTCCACGTCATAACCATGAACCCATGTGTCGTCACCACTTATGACCCTCTGGTGCGAATTCGGGTCGTCGCGGACAGAGTCCAACACCTCATTAGCAATGTTAATGCGTTGCTGTCTTTGGTCGAAATTGGGCAATTTTGTACGAATTTCTCGGCGACCCGTGTCGTAGCCAAATCATTGGTAAAAATTGAATGGCGCGAGCCAATCGATATGTATAGGTTCTCACCAACTTCTCTAACGATGATTCGACGATTGGTCAATATTATTTTCTTCACTTCATCAATGTTTTCGTCTGTTGTTGACGTACTTGGGCATCCGGCACGCTCTTCGTCGTTCACATCTTCTCGGCCCTCTGAGAACATTTCGTACCACCGATAAAATTTGCTTCGGTCTAAGTTAGCTCCTCCATATGCTACAGTCAACATTTGGAATACGTCCGCGCACTTCATTCCGTTTTCCACACAAAATTTGATACTGATTCTTTGATCCATTATTTGGAACAGGCTTAATTTGAAGTCAAGCCAAAACACGTCCAAGCAAAGCAGCTGTCAACAATTAACTGAGAATTGAAAACAGCCGAACTTTTCGGCATAGACACCAACATAACGCCATAAAAAATCGAAAATCAAATATTCGTAACCCGTTATAATTAAAAATTCGCGGTACTTTTTGAACATACCTCGTATTAATGGTTCTTAGAATTAGAAACGATAGTCAGTCATACGATAGTGAGTGCGAGCAATTCATAGCCAATTCCAGTTTTACATAATTCACCCTCCAAATTTAAGTCTTCTCGCTTTTTATGAGTCTGATTTCTTGTTAATTTTTCCATCACATGACGTACTTAGTCGTTGAAATTATCTCAATCAACAGAAGAGATCATTTTGTCCCAACGCTAAGATATCATTGGAAGATTATGAGGTTGAGAAATGGAAATGTTATTCGTATAAAAAAACGAAATTATTAAATTCGATTTCATTTTGAAGTAATGCCATAAATTAAAAATAAAATAAACTCTGAGGTTAAAAAAAGTACTTGGACGCTCGAGTATGGTATAATGTAGAAAATAAATAATAATGTAATGTAGTAATAGATGTAAGGTATATATGTAATAATTTGATTGATGTGTGGTGTATGGTATTATATGTAATAGCTTAATTTTTTTAATTTATCTTTTTTTTCTTGCTGATTAATGGTTGTAAATGGGATGGGGATTCGCTTGTTTTGTTCAAGAGATTTGTGTTTTGAAGTCTGATTTTACGTATTATCTATTGCGATTATTTGGGACTTGTGTGCCACCTGACAATGTCTATCAGCACATGTGTATTTTTAATAATAATTATAATAGATATAAATTCTTGCCACCTAAGTAACTCGAACATCCTTCCGCAATAGGCGCTGCTCTTAAATAATTCCGTCCTCGTATATATTTTCGCTCATGCCAAAGGACTAAAATTGGATGTAATTTTCAATTGTTTATTATTAATTCTTTGGTACAATGTGCACTTAATGTTATCTGTAGCCTTTAGAGGTTTAAGTCTGATTAGTAAAACAGCTTACTCACTGATATAAAGGGCTAAGTTGGAGAGAGGACTGAAAAGTGTCAATATCGCCCCATATAAAAGACGAATCTCTGTCTATCTATGGTTTGAAATATTTTTAGCATAACAGCAACTTTCTTGACACCCAACGGTCGTAATCCTAGAACCGCTATTTATAGTTGCCAGCGGTAAAAGCAGTTTATTCGTGCAAATAGAGGCTACACATTGACTTCCCAGACCCTTCTAATTCTAGAGCTGATAATTATAATAAGGAATATAAATTTAACTCAGCAGTCGTCCTAACTGACTAAATGTTTCAGTGATTCCTTCTCCCGCGCAACAGCCTTCATGTTCGTGCGAAACTCTGGAAAAGCCGCCGGTGTGGAACACCTTCCGTTCCATTGTGTTTCGTCTTTATGACCTTTCGCTTTCCCTGAACATGGAAATATTTTGAGCGTTCCAACTACTTCACCCTTCCGATTAATTCTAATTGCTGCTCTTAGAAATTGATATACGTCCTGAAAAGTTGAAAATTTGTTTCGATTACAAAAATACTGGAAAAAATGCGTATTAATGTGAAAATTTCGCAAGGTGTGTGCTCGGCGAAATAATTATTTTAATTAAATTTTCATGCATTAATCGTATAGCATTTACATTCCCTTCTCGAAGTATGATACATTTCCTATACTTAGGGATAATTAAGATTCAGAAGTAATGTACGAGTGTTGCCGCTAAGGGAGTCAATATAAATCCACTATAACGAGTGGACGTGACTACATCTACTTTTCTTCATCCGAATTTAGTGTATCATTGATGATATGCATCCAATATCAGAGAAGAATACATGTAATGTTGCCCCGTTGAGTACGATGTTATTATTCGGCACCTATATTTTGAGGCGATCTCAAATTCAAGGGAGTAGGTGACATATTTTAGATGAGACATTGAAATGTCACTTTGGAAATGGAAAGGAACACAATATGATTTGACTTGTTGACAGAGATATGTCTCATGGGTAGGAATGAAATGCCTCCGTTGATGATGAGTGACTCTGAGTGGACGGGTAATGGAAAAGAAAAATATCTTATTTTATTGGGAAAGGCAAAGAAATGGTCGACGAAGCCGAAGGAAAAGAATGAGATGAGATCGAGAGAAATATAGATGAACGTAAAGGAAGGGATATAAGGAACCCAGGTGGGAGGAAGGCCCCAGGAATCGGGAATGTAAGGGGTGTGAAGGAGCCGTCGGATCACGAGAGGATCAAATCTTGCCTTCGCTGCTTTGAGATTAAGATATCAGGAGGCAAAGCAGGCTCTCACGGCAGAAACGGCGTGTGCATTGGCTTGTTCTTCGTCATATATATCGGAGAGGAACAGGAGATAAACTTACCATGAAAATCAGTGATAAATTCTTACATAAATAATAATTGAGCATTATTTGGAATTTGAGCGGGGTTTTTGAGTTGAGCCGAGTTAAATCGAGTTTAGATCAATGAGCATTGGTGCACAGCAAATTGAACATTGGTTGGAAAGATTCAAGGAGGACGGGAGATATTTTGTCAATATGTGAAAGGAATGTGAAACGGATTTAATATTCCGCGTCACTTCGCTTCAGCACACGCACATTTCATGTGGTGGTGGAGGACTGTATATTCATCCAATTACCTAAATGCTTGTACTGCATATATTTTGACGAATTTCGTACGTGGCTCTCGGGCACCGGTATTAATGATAATGATTCAGCTTATTATTAGGTCCATTCAAGGATATAATTTTTCATGATGCAAGATGAAAGTTAATGCGTAACCTCTGAGAACTATGAAACTGAATGTCAACATATATTCTTTAAGGATTTTAACGGAGATCATTTTTATGTACCATCGTAAATGATTTTATATACTTTTTTGTACAAATAAATTTGAAATTCATGTTACATTTAAAATAATCGAACTTATTTGGAAACTGCAATACACTTTGCATCAGATAATTTATATTCAGGATACTTGTGTTATATAAGATTAGTTTTGGGAGTATAAGCAATATTTATTTTGAATTTTATTTAAGTTAAACAAGAAATACAAAGAGAGATACATACCCCCATGGGACACTCTCCTGCTTTAAACTATAACATTTATTTATCCTTTTCGCAAGAATGGATTCACAGAGGCTTTTTAAACTTTTTTTAACAATATGGAATGCGAACACGTCCTCATTAATATAATCGAGCAAATATTTTTCCCACGAGTATTGCCTTTTCCTCTCCATGAGTGCTATTGAACAGATTGCTTAACAGCCTAATCCCAGGTGCAGCTACGCGTGAACGAATAGAGTATTAACAGAAAATATTGTGTTTTCGTGGCACCTGGTGCCTTCATATTCTAACAGGTCCTTTAAATAAATAAAACGTAATGGAAATAACTCTCATTCGTAAATGTTCAGTTTTTTATCACTAGCAGAATTATTGCATCCGATTGTAAAATATCATTTAAAAACTCAACCTAACGTGGAACATTGTTTTTGTACCAAATTGAATAATGTACTTTTCTCATTAATTCCAGTGATGAAATCATATAAGCAGTAATGGGAAATTGACTTTTTTCAGATAAGTGTGGGCTGATCTTAGTAGGATTTTTTAACAATAAAGCGAATCAAAGCCATTAAATCCATGCAAGTAATCAGGGCTATACAGTACTATAAAGAACTGTATGGAATCAAAAAGGTAATCACGAAATCAAAATTAACCAAAGTAAAGCAAAAGTAATAAGATTGTTAAAAAATAGTGAGGATAGACATTCATTTAAATGTGATGATAAATAATTATGGCAAATTGAACATTTGTTTAGATAGAAGTATTCTAGAAACAAAATGGGCCGAAGGTATGTAAATGAAGCAATGCTTTGTGGAGGAGGATAATGAGATAGTGTGGGAATGTGGAAATTTTGGAAAAGATAGGAAGAGTGGATCGAGAAGAGACAGAGAGTCAGTGGGATGTTGACACTATGATAAAAAATCAAATGCAGGATGGAGTGAAAGAGGAAAATTGAGTGAGGTTCATAATTGAATTAGTCTTAGTCTAAAGCCAAGCCACTAATTGGCTCATAATTCACCCCGGTATGTAAATATATCGGTGAAAAATTACTTTCAATGGAATGTAACCGTATATCAGTAGACTAAAGAGTTAGCAAGTAATTGAATCCTCAAAATTACGCACAGTTGTCAAAGTTTTAACGGAATAATTTGAAAATGGTACGCCTTCAACCCGGATACGCCTTATTTGCAAGTTTTGCCAACGATGGGTCGCAGAGGATTACCTCTCAATGTGTTCGTTTAGGAAGAATGAACCTGAAATAACCAACGGAGGTTTTTATCAAAGGACTTTGAGTATTAAATTCATGAAAGAACTCGACAAAAAGCTGTCTGCATTTCCTTCCCCGATGTCTGTTTGAACAGAACGCTGAATGCAACGCTAGGCCACTCGGTGTTCGGGAAACTATCCCACACCCACCAGTATCTTCATGCGGCTTCTCACTGACAGCAAGAATAAAACGAGCCCGCCTCCTTTACGGTGAATTCCGAGGAGAAGGCCGAAGCAAAGTCGCCCCCAACGTAGTAGAAACACTTGTTCCGATTCTTTAACAATAACGCCTCCGAAGGCACCTTCAGCAGAGGACCTATGAAGAATAAGGAAATGGACTGGACGAGATTTGTGGAAATGGTTCGACCTTCGAAAAGGTTCCCGAAGGAGAAGAGACTGTGTCCCCAAGAAGGAAAATGCTCTGCTCGCTTTGTCAACGTGAGAAATGTAAAAATATTTCTCTTTTTGAGGAAGGCAATCTACACACTTTACTGACGGAAAGGTGAATGAGGTGAGCCTCTCGAATTGGATGGGGTCCCTGTGAGTCAGGCCGATATGTCAGAGGAAGACGAGGTTCAATGATACATGGGGACCCTGAAAATCAGCAGATGAGAATTTTAGCCATATTGGAACAAAAATATCAAATAGTCGAAACAAAGGTTTTGATAGAGGAAAAATTCTATTTCAGATAATTATTTTGTGATTCTTGAGTTATCATTCAGAAAGTTCCGATACGGTCAAACAATATCTACAAATACCGTTGGTTTTCACTAAGCGCATATTAGTATAAAAATTTTTGTCTGTGAAAAGGGTTTATAGCCATTTTTAGAAGAGAATTGACAAATGCTATTACTACTATGATTAATGAAAGTACGAAATATATTGCAGTCGAGTGACACCAGTAACTTAATTAAATATCTAAGGAGCAGAAATAATAATTCAAGGACTGTCCCAACAATAAGTAGAATAAATCTGGAGGAAAAATTTATGTCTGATCAAAGTGCAAATTGCTAAAATTCTTCATAAGAGAACCCTTATGTATCGACACACCAATGCCAGTTGCGGCATGCTTCCTGTGAGACCGTAGTTCAGGCACCTCGTCATGGCCACTTTGACGTGATCCAGGGGTACAAAAAGGTACCCAAAATGGTCTAAGAGGTCCAAGACAGGTTGTCACACAAACGGTCTTCTGGAGCACCTCGGGGACCATCTTGGTACACCTTTCTCATGGATAAATCTTCTGTAAGAATGCAATGCACTGTGGTTTTCTGAACTTTGCACACATCTGCTAACATCCTGCCACTTGGGGATCAATCTGAATTAAGCATGTGTTTCACTTTTTGCAAATTTTCTTCATATTGTGTTATTGATGGATGTCCAGGGCATTCCTCATCGTCAACCTCCTCTTTACTCTCCCATAACATCCTGTGCCAGCAGAAAACCATCACTTGGGACATTTTTCCATCTCCATAAGCAGCCTTAACTGTGGTTATGGTCACCAAACCGAATTAATTTCCAAGCTTAATGCACAGCTTTATCGTATATCTCCATGGGAGTGACACCGTGAATTAGTAACATGATCGTTGAGCAGGGTTCCAGTTTAGCTGCAGTGCTCACACTCTAAACGCCCACCGTTAACTGACGTGGGTGGCGTTGCTTTCCCAAAATCTCTCATTACTTTTCCCACCACAAATCACCCCGCTCCAGCCATTGGCGTTGCGTTGATGGCAAAAAGTCATTGTACTTATTTTTTGGAAAGTCGTGTATGCTAAATATTTTGGTTTTAAAGCCTTCAAATGGAAAAATTAATTACAGGCACCAAAGAGAAAGGCCACACTTTTGGTAACTGTTTTCCAGGGGTTTTTGTCAAGCAACAACTAATTAATATTTAGCCAACCTGCACGGAAAAATTTAGATTGCATAAATGTATTATAAATAATTTACGCAATACTTGTTTTGCAAAAACATAAATTAATATGATTCTCATTAGTCCTAGGGTTCCAATGGCATTTCTTTTGAAATTATAAAACTTGGTTCAAAATCAATTGTTACATACCTTAGGGTATTATATATATTTTTTAAAGCTTCTTTAAATAATTTTGTGTAACAACGGAATGGAAGATGAGGAAAGAGAAAAAAAATTGCTATTCCACATAAAAAGATTTAATATAGTGCACGACCACGTTTTCATTCGCTGCGCATCATCACCAGGTGACCTACATAAAAAAAATTTCCTTAAATAGTATGACTCGAGGAGTGAAGGCAGGTAGGGGGATTATGGCATAGGAGTACAAGATGGGTACTTAGACAGCCACCTGTTAGGGGACGTTGAAACCATGGCCTTGTAATATATTTAATATTTTTATGTGGAATGGCAAAGTTTTTTTTCTCTACCCTAATCGTGAAGGAATTCCACCTCGTTAAGAATGAAACTGTTAATCGGAATTGAAATTGAGCACTTTAGTTCTTATTCACAAGAATGGAAATAAAAAGGAATTAAATAGGCTTTAAAACAATGGAGAACCTAACATCAGTTATTAGTAACATTTTGGAAAAATAAATTGAAGATTGCATTCGTCATCTCTGGGATGAAACTACTTAGATAGTTTGGTATCACGCCAACTTGGTATTAATCTACCCAGATAACGTAGATTTTCCAAGTAATTATGGAATGGTAGTACATAATTTACTGCTAGGAAAGTTGATCAGCTTGGGCATTGGTAGCAAAATGGTAGTCCGTGTAAATTGTCTTTTGGCAAAGAGATGACAAAGGATTAGAATGGGAGAAAGTTTTTCAGAAGATGCATAAGTGATATCGGGAGTACATATTTCATTACCACCATTATCGTTTTTCATATTAATAAATGATCTTTCTCAGAGTATAAAATCACTGATAAACGTTTTCGTGGACGATAGGATAGGGTATAAGGGTATAAAAAGCATATCCAATCGAAATACTCTTCAAAAGGATTTTAATTAAGTAATGGAGTGAGTCAAATTTAATAAAATGGAGGTAAGTATTTCTAAATGTACTTAGATAGCTTTTGAAAGGAGAAAAGTATTCAAAAATACAAATTTTAGTAACAAAATTATGGGTCGCAATGTACCGAAATCTGATAATCTGCTATTTTTAGGTGTTCTGTTGAACTAAGAAATAGTTCGGGGTTAATATGTGTATTGGAGTGATTAGAACCGAATTGTCCAAAAACCTTTTTTTTATCGATATTGCGGAACCTGAGGAAAACGTCTAAAGATGTAAAATAGCTCGCGTACAAAACTAATCTAGTTCGTCCCTTATTAGCATTCGCCGAAAATGGGTAGGATCCGCGATTAGAGAGGATAAAAAAATAAAAGGAAGGCATCCTATTTGGCGTTATATTCGAAGATTCTCGTATGTTAAGGAGAAGTGATATTGTAGCAGGAATAGTATTTGGATAAAGTTTGGGGCATAGATGAATAATAAATAGACCTGGACTCAAGGCATATTCCTGAACAAACAATTTGGAGGAATTAAGTAAAAGGGTACGAAAATCAAATTTAAGTGGAAAAAAATGACTGCAAGTTCCAGCACGTATCCAGAAAAGCACGTATCCAGAAAAGCAACGTAGATAAATTTTCCTTCTTATAATTTTATTCTTATAATAAATTAATTTTCCCTATCTGAAGAAGTAATAAACTTTTTTCCGGAAGTGCAATAAAGAAATTAATAGCTCGACAAATTCTGTTGAAGTTTAGGAAGTTGATAAACTAGTGTAAATTTTGTTTTCACTAATTTGTATGTGGTTTATGAGGTTGCATACAGAAATATATATCAGATATTGCCATTGCAACTATTAAAAACTGGGAATTAGTCAGATTTCATGTTTATTTTGTAAACTGCTGTGTTCAGGGATAAAATTTACGAAGTAGTGCAGCAGTTAACCAACGAAGTAAAAAGCAAAATGAGATATAAATGACGATTTATCGTGAGAAGACGTTAAAAATACTGTAAGTGTAGTGAACATTTGAAATCAATGACCATTCTCATCCATTGGCGT
This sequence comes from Hetaerina americana, assembly GCF_022747635.1. Taxonomy (NCBI): domain Eukaryota; kingdom Metazoa; phylum Arthropoda; class Insecta; order Odonata; family Calopterygidae; genus Hetaerina; species Hetaerina americana. The sequence continues at coordinate 84,557 of NW_027286816.1, read as the reverse complement.
TTTGTTTTTTTCTAATTTTTAACCATTTGCTTCACATTAAAAATACCCCTCGTTTTAGATTTAACTCCTTATGACAAGAATTGATAAAAAACGGAGAATATTTTGGAAAAACAATTCTTTGCTTTTAGTTTTGGCATTCAGTCTTCTTATCCGAAGTCTAACCAAAATAAATCATCGCAAATGAGCATTTTACTCTCTTAAACGACAATAAGGATTTTACTTTTTGAATGTAAACCAATTAATAAGTGTGGCAAAAAATTATTAGACTTCGATTCCTTACTGTCCTTGGTACTTCCAGAATATGTTAAGTAAACTAAAGGTTTATGAATAGGCAATACATGGTGTATAATGCGATCTTCTAATTGATGGCCAACAATTAAATTGCAATCAGGCTGCGCAAAACACATAAGGCGATCAAATCAGTGAAGATTTTGATTTAATTTGCTGCCGAATAATTTCACTGATTAAGTTTCCTTTCATGTGAAAGTGTGAATCTATATTACTCCACAGCTGAAGACAGTTAAGTTGGAATTAAATATAGGGTTAAAATATCTGAAATGCACTCTATGTCTAATGTAAAAATATTATATAGAGAAAATGGACGAAATTAGTAAAATTAATTCAATTTTGACGAAAAATTATGTTCAACGATGTGATTATGCCTACAATTTAAGAGCATTGATTGGAATTTTCACAGTAAATATATATATATATATATATATATATATATATATATATATATATATATATATACGTATATCTTTATTAATATTTATGTAATTTATGTTTCATAAAAGCGTACTAGTGATGTAAGAATTGACGGACATAATTTAGTCCCACAAATGGGAGTCTTTAGATTAAAACGAACAGTAGTATATTGAAAAAAACTTACAATTCCGAAACGAAACAGTTATTCTTTAGATTAATCTATTCAATATTTTAGTTTTAACATTGCCAGGAACTTAGTTATAATACCATTGAAATTAAAATACTGTTAAAAATAATTGCGTTCATTGACGTACGCCGCATTAATTAGAGAGCGAATTTGGCTTAAGAATAATTCAATCCTTGGACAATCAATTCATGTGTGGACGATCAACGACTAATAATACGCTTTAATGAAAGAAATCGTCAAGGAAAATATGTTAAGTTAAAAATATACCGGCAGATTTGAAGAAAAATTATATTTTCTAAGATGGGTCCACGTTCCTCACCAATAAAAACTAAATATATTATCAAAACAAAATAATTCGTATTTCGCCTTACCCGTGAAAAGAAACTTTTTCCTAAAAATTTAAATTTACCAGCGTTGCACAAATTCTTCTCGCATTCTCTCCCAACCAGTTTTCAGAATATGGCCGTGAGGCGTGTGGTGCACCTGAGAGGATCTTTCAGCGCATTGTGACCGAGCGATAGGGATATAATTTCAGTATTACTTAAGGTTTAATTATCGGTTTACGGCTTCCATATGAATGCTCGATGTTCGTGCAGATGGAGAGGTATAGGATGGATTTTGATATTCCGGGAGTATGTTCACATCAAGGTGCGCCACCCTCAAGTTTTGGCTGAGAACAGGGCCTCTAATTACGACCATGGCAAACTCAAAATAAGAACATTGACCGAACGATTTGTTCGGTTCGGTTCGCTTCCTCTGGGTTGTACTCTAACGTTGATGGGGTGTTGATTTTCTCTCTGCCTCTTCATTTATCTTGAATTTGGTGCTTCGCTCGGAGTATGGAGTGAATCAATTCGCCTGATTGCACCGGGAGTCGGAGCCTCGGCGGTTTGGGAGGATTTTTACACGTATTCTCGATGTCAGCGCCGCTCGTCCGCATGAAAATTATGGAATATTCCTTGAACGATGTCTGATAACGATTTTGTATTCCCTAATCATCGCACATTGAAAATTTTGAGAAATTCTAAAATTACACAAATTAGGCTTACATGAAAACACTGGGTAATTTACACTAAAAATAAACCAATGATGTTTTTTGACGATATCTTTATTCTCTGTTTATACGAGGTCCAGGAACAAAAATAACTCGATAAACGTTAAAAATGACATCAGAGGTAACCTCTATGGACAGATTGGAGATGAATTTTCGCAAAAGATGCGTAGTGTCCAATGTAAATTATTTCTCGAAGTCTATCTTGTGTGCTTTCATTTCCCTAATGGAATATTTGAAAAACATCGATAAATCCACGCTATGGATTAAAAAGAATAATAATTAAATTAAAATTTCTTTTGAGGTCAAAAATAATCCAAAGACACTTTTGAAAGTAAATAGAGTTGCGGAATATGGCCATCAAAAGAATCATGGTGATTGATTAAATTTCCAGGAATTTTTTCAAATTGTTTGTATTAAGTTTTATTCATCTCGCTAGATAAATTGCTTACGGGCAAGGGACACACATGTTTAAGCTAAGTGTACATAGGACATGGAATTATACAACCAATTATCGTAAATTAAGTATGGACTGCGATCTCCCGTAGTCCCAGTATCCTAGTGAGAGTGCGAATATGTATGTCCTAAATGTAAATATTTGCCATCGATGAGATCAAAGTTTCAGGAAAGATTTCGCGCTACCGTTGCTTAGCATTCAATTATTTTCACGACAGTCATATGAACGATGGATGATCTCTCCTTTAAGCTGTGAAAAGCTCATTATATTGTCCATTTCCAGCACTACCACAGAAACCGGGTCGATGAAAACCCTGAAACTTATTTCTCTCTCTCTCTCTCTCCATATTCCAAACTTATTTCTTTCTCTTAAATGTGAAGAGACAGAGAGAGAAATAAGTTTGACACACTTTGAGCAGTGAAGATAGTACGCTCTAATCTCTGAAAGATCAAGCGAGATATTAAATTATTTAACGTTTTTTATTGTGGCGATATTTAGACTTTATAATCTCTCCTTCCATCTAACCCTAATACATACATACGTTAAAGACAAATATAATATTATTAGATGAGGAAAGATAAAATGCAGTTTATTGAAACATGACCCATTGAAATGTTCGTTGTTATTCGAGAAAACCGAGTGATAATAAAAGGGAATAATTTGTTCTTTCTCTGAATAACTCTCTCCTTTTGACTGTCAAATGACGACGATGTTCCCATTTTTATTGAAAGTGAGGAAATCAAATAATATTTTTTACTCTTTGCGGCTCCTTCAGTCTTTGCGGATGAGAAAATGTGTGTGTTGACGAAACGAAAGTGGCCATCAACCAGTTCACTCAGACATTACTTTTTTTTCATATTGCATGTAATTTCGTGAAATTATTTTTGCATAATTTCTTTCTGGAAATATTCTCTTTGTAATTTCCGTCACGGTCCTCTCTTTATCCAGTTCGCCGCATGCAATATCAGAATATTTTCCTAAATCCTTCATTCTCCCCGGCCTTTTGATATGTTTAGGATTAGAGATTATTACGATTTCTTCTGAGATATTAAGGTCATACAAAGCTGTAAACTCATAAAAAGTATACTACTACCAGTTTATCCAACTAGTACACTGCTGCATGTAACTAGTATATTAGATTCCAACTTGGCGTCATTTCACTAAGAAAAACATAAATTGTGATGCAATACACTCTTGTGACTTTTGGAAAGGGAATTATCGTGGTTCTCTCGTAAGAGAAAACGCACGCACGGAAATCTAATAACCCGTGCGTGTTAATTCCTCCACGGATTCCTCCAATGGGTGAAATTGGTTAAGTGGAAAGGTATTATACCTTGAATTGATGAATTTCCCTCCAACATCTTCACGTAGGAACTATCGGGAAATGAACACTCTTTTGCCCCAATCATTATGATTTACAAATTAGGGCAAATTATTATTATCCTGGATATTTTTTAGTGCAGTCAACTGCCTATACCATTAAAAGCGAATTAAGTTAAGGAACTGTAACGGAATATTCTTGAAGGAAAACGATAAAAGTTTTAAGTAACTGACTTATCATGATACAGGTAGTGATACATGATACCTGTAGTTACCGAAACAATTCTCGAGGGCTTCATTTTATAGCACTCAACATTAACATAGAGGCATACGACATGAGGGAGTTTCGATCTGGTCCAATTAATAACTCTTTTTGGTGGTCTCACTATTCATGAAATGGAAAAATTCAAATTAAATAAATTCAAGGTAAATAACTCTTACTGTTTTAATTCCTAACAACTTCCTTTTCATTCTGACGGAGCACACTTGAGTTCGAAGACTGGTCAATAAGACCTTTTCCACAAATGTACGTATTTGCTCGACGACGTTAGCTAAATTCATGCTAGGAAAATGCAGTCCTTTTATGTACATTACAGTGTCCATCAACTTTAAATACTCGAGAAATACTCCTTTAATTTTCGTATTTTCGTGGCAACTTTACAGAAGATATCATTTCCAACCCTTCGCAAATATTTGTCTTTCCCAAGAACTGAATTCGTGCGGATCGAGTCGTAATGTTTATAGATATCAATTTCATTCAATTCTTTTTATAATTTTAAGCAGTAATAGTTAAGGGAATGGTTCACTCTGCTCTGAATTTGGATTTCATTATGTGAAGAATATACTATCAGTGCAACTTCAAAGACCACAACTTGTTGAAGGCAAACGACATTTAATATTTTTCTTTCTTTCAAATCGAATTATTTCAAACAAATAGCCTGTTAAATCTCAACAAATTGCACTGAGAAACTGGAATATACCGAAAGCAGAAGGGTAAAATTTTCACCTATAAGCGGTGTGTAATTAATTGGAGCTACAAGATTAAACCGGCTCGTTTCAATCTGTAAACTTTCAAAGTTGTCATTCATAATTTCAAAATGACCTTTCGCTCAACTCTTCTTTCTAAATGCGATTAATTTCAACAGACTCAGTGGAAAGAACTTATCTAGAAATCAATTGTAACTATTAAATAAAACATAATTGCTTTTGAAGTTGATATTTTTTTAATAGCACAGTGAAATTAAATTCGTTATTAATGTCAATGGTTTAAATTGTGAAAAGATCTGTAATTTTCATTTCACGCTTGAATCACCAGAGAATTGAAGCGGCAACCAGTTGAAAACGACTTTGTCTCTGATAAACTTGTTATTTTTTTCATCTAAATTTTACCCTGAAATTTTAATTTAAAATGTTTCTGGAAAAATGTTCCTAGGGATAAATAGAAAGATAAGGTTTTGGATACAGAAGAAGATGAAGTGTGTTTGGAAACAATTAATCTTCAATCCAGTTCATATAATTTTCATCCAGCCCAATCAAAGGTAGCTGTTTTGGAGCAGTTTTAAATACCCTCCTGAGCAAGTTTATGCCATTTGGAATTCAGGGGATTGGTCTGGTATTAAAAAAAACTTCACCGAAGTGAAACATTCAGAACTGTGGGCAATGATAGTTCACTATGAACTAGTAAGCCTTTCCATGGTTTGCTTCCAGGTGGTTCCACTTCTATGGGGTTTACTGTGAATAGTTTCACGTTCTGTATTCCATATTATTTCCACGCTATGATGCTTCCCTTTTAGTGCGCATTCAATAGTTAGTAAACTTGCGATTTATTTTGCTTCACCACCGAGTGAGTAGACTTTTAGTCCTCAGTGCACAGTTCACGAGCTACCTCTCTATTTCATTTCGTCCCTACGGGTACAGTTTTAGTCCCCTTTGAATAGTTCACGAACTTCTCCTCCCTTTCTTTTTGCTACTAATTGGCCCGAGTTTTGGTTCACTTCGAGTAATTCAAAGTGAATAACTTTCAGTGTGAAGTTCAACCACTTTTCTTTGGTATTTATTCATGTTGTTAAATTTTTATTTCGCCATTTAGTCACTTGCTGTAAGTTGATGCCGTTTTCCTTCACATGACCAGACTTTCCATTTGGCTAACGAAGTTGAAACTATAAAGTATTTTCCATTAACTTATTTGCGAGTGAGCTACGACGAAATACCATCACATATACGAATTTCAAGCCATTGTTTTTCTTCGGGACTTTTTTGAAACTATGACCACTGAAGTTTAAGCATAAATCCAATACGATAATACGAACATTGTATTATTTAATTGTATCTTATACATACAAAGGATTTCTTTCTCTCAACGGTTCTAAGCATTTTCGCGGGATTACTTCTATTTAGATTTAAGGAAGTGAGAAATGTATTGGGCAAATACTCTGCTTCGCAAAATTAATTTAGTCGTTCACATAGGGGGAACAAAAAAAACAGTAGTAGTATCTATTTTTTAAACAACGGATCTTTTAATTTTCATTAAATACCCCATTCATACGTTTTTGGATACAATGCATTTTAAATGACGTGAAAAAAAATTATCGCATATTATGGGGCACTTTTTTATTCAAAAAACTGCCTCAAAATGCTTTGAAAATGAATAGTACATACAAAAATAAGATGTTATACACTTTCCTCCAATCCGTTTCATTTTGTACGTTTCTTCCCCTCTGTGTTTTATACTTATTTCCCCATATCTTTTTAAAACGGTTCTTATTAAGAAGCGCATTGAAAACTGTGAAAGAAGTGAGTTACGGTAACGTTAAATTATATAAATGAGTTTAAAAATATCCGCAAATATCGTATTGTTTTGACTGTATAAAAAACGTCGGAGCTTTAAAAATCTACTTTTTGAGGTAAATAGAACATAATTAAAATCAAATATTTATTGCTGAATAATTTTATTTCCTTTAAGTGTGTATAGGTATGCTACGTTAGTCAAATAACAAACTTGTCGCATGTTTGCGGAAGATTGCCAGCATGTGGCCTATGTGCCTTTTTAATAAAAAAGTAAACAAGTGTGCGTGTTTTCCAAACGGCGTTCAACACATTATTTAAACTAATTTCTATCTATTCCAACATTGCGGAAATATATGGAAAATGTAATTTTTTTGGGGAGAGTAAATTTAAGATTCGGTAAAACACTCTGTCTAAAAAACTCAATTCACAGCAAAGTTTGGTCTTCCAGGTGTGACTCGCTGTACCATGAATAGAGGATGTCTTATAAACTTTCTCTTGGAAATTGAGTCAACGGATTTGGCTGTATCTTCCGTTCTCGAGTCTACGAATCTCGAGTATTCTCGTATTTAGGTCTCGGCTTGCAGAAACGTTTTAAACGGGAGCATTAGAAATATCAGAAATAATCATTACTTAAAATTTTTGATAACTGTATATAGAGAGAAATATCATTTCTCAGTTACTGGGTAATGATATGATTTTATGTTAGATATATGTGTGTGTATAAATTTTATTGTTTATAGTGTTTATTATTTATACACTCACAAGCACGAGAATAACATGTTTTTTGACAATTGTATGGTAATACCAAGAGCAGATTCGAGTGGCTGCTTGCGAAGACCTTCTGCAACGCGTGGAAAAAATCCTGACTCTTTAGAAAAGAGTACTATCTTCTATTCCAAAAAGTGATATCCTCCCTCAAAGGACACCACCAAGGGACCCTAAGTACCTTCAAAGAAGCATGCAGGCGAACTCTTAAGGGAATTCCGGAATCCGCCTATCAGGGAGCCTTGAAGTCGGGGAAAAGCCGCTGACCAAAGTGTGTCGACGCTCAAGATATGTATTTGGAAGAATTTTGAGGTTTTGTCGCAATATCTAAAATGAATATTTTTTCCTGAAAAATTATACATGAATATAAATATATGTATATAGTATACATACATACGTACGGGTCGCAGAAGTCCAGGTGGTAGAGCGTTGGACTACTGACCGTAGGGTCCCGGGTTGATTCCCGGGCAAGTCTCTGGGCACCTGCAGCTCCACCCTAGCTATGTGATTTTTCGGGTACCAGATCTTCATGGGAAACCATAACCGGCACAGGGAAAGGAACTGGCCCCCCTACCCAGATGTGTGAATTTCACACGCCGTCGGGCTTAGTAGTGGGTGAACTCTACCATCACCTATCAAACTGACCTTCGGGTTGATTACTCTGTTTATGGTTTACACATACATATACGAGTATATATGCTGGGCATTTGACACAGTTTAACGACATAAAGGTTAGATATTCTTTAAACTCTCCCTCATATAAATATATAAATTTCTTCGAAATGGCACGCTTCTTGCTTGCCTCTCTTCTAGCAAAAAGTAAGTTACAGACCCTTAAAAAATGATGCATATTAAAGTTTTTACTAATATTTTCATGAATTTTTTAGTGATGATTTTGTAATGTACTCTTACGTTGAAATAGCTTCTTTTAATATCTATCTCACACGGTCATTTTTCTTTCAATTTCCTTCGAGAGTTCTTGTCTACAAAACTTGAGCCGTATTAGAACAAATAGGAAGGTAAAATATTATCTTTTTTCATCAAAGATTTATTAAACATACATCAACTTGGACCAATATGTTTTGAAGGTTGGGTTGCTTGGGACATAAGGCTACATTCACGACGTTTTTAGATTTTTTTAGGCAAAATTTCGTCTTTTATTTTAAATAGGATTAACGTATTTTATCTCTTTAGGTCCTTACTAATATGTCCATTTTCATCTAAAGAACTTCTTAAAAACGTTTAATATTCTATCCAGTCATTTAATTAATATATAAATTAAATTTCCTTACCCAAAACTATTGAGCAATTTATAAGATCGAGGGTTTGTTTCCTTTTCCTTCATGCTTTCTCCGTGCGATTTCGCCATTTTTTGGTGCTTACGTCCTCCGCCGACAGCGTCAGAATTTCATCCCGTGCCGACCTCAGTTCCCTCAAAAACTAACCTCGTGGAACGCTCCCTATCCCCCTTCACCCCTGCCCGCCCTCCCTCCGCCTTCTATGTACCCCACGGCATACCGTGGGAAGGTTGCGGCGAAATCCTGGAGCCAATTCCCAATTCTTCAGATTTGGACCGTCCGAGTTGGAAGGGGAAAGGGTCTGAAAGGAATCGAGTGATGGTCAAAACAGGATTGAAGGAAGAGGGTACAGGGAGATCCGAATCCTTTCAGAGAAATGATTGGATGTGCGGTCCTGGGACGTTGAAGCTGATGTTCCCAGCGTCACTCGATCGCTTTGGCTAGGGAGGCATTTAGATATATCGCGCCTCAAATAATGCGCTCTCGATGCGGGTTTGACAGTCTCTATTCTCGCTACCCTGATATTGGCCAGTCAATGTGTAGCTGCTTAATATAGACCACGTATATTTGCCATTCTCGATAGATTTGCATTAGAGACGATTATTACAGTGAGGTTATTTTCAGCGGCCCCTTGCGAAATAAGTCAGTCAGCTTCTAGTTGCTTTGTGAAGCTCCTTTGAAGTCCTTGAGGACGGTTAATTGGTGGGAGGAAAAATTATTGTGATTCTGAAAGTAAATTTAATATCTTTTTAATTTAAATTCTGCAGCATCTTGAAGATCAAGGTTTTCTCCATAAATAAGAGGCTGAAAATTAAGTTTACTGTCCGTTAAAATATATTTGGATAATTTATTTCTAAAATTATCATACCACGTCAAAGTATAAAATCACGATGTCGGACAAATTAGAGGAATATTATGTATAAGCTTTGAAACAAAAGTCAATTAACAATTTTATATTGTTTGCATTAGAATACAAGCATTATAATCAAACTATTTTAGCTTTAAAAAGTAAAAATACGAAGAACACCACCCTTGAACAGTAACCAAACTGTGACATTGATCGATTTACTAATTGATAATCATGACTAATGATCCTTTGGGTGAATGCTAACACCTTCTTTTCATAAGTTTTCTCAAATTAAAGACGGGGTAAATGATAATTTTTCTCTGAAAAATATGGAAAATTCACCCTATATATTGAATTTTGAAGCAGAGTCACTCCTTGTTAATTATTATTACATAAATACGTACACCTTTGGGAATGTTGGTTAGCATACGAACTGAGCAATGACATTCCTCTATTTATTTACCAATAAAAACATGGTATAATGGTTCTTTTAGTAATTTAAATCATAATTTAGATGGATTATTTTATTAAAGTGAAAGACATTCCAAATGAATCACTCACACCCGATAGCAGACGATTCGCCAGGATTTATTAAAATCCTTTGATCATTTTCGAGATGAAATTTACAGCAATTAGTCGATTTTTAGCATTGAATGGAACTCGGAAAGTAAATGTATAATACGAAAGACAGTAGGTGCTTATATATGATGCGAAATCAACCGTAGGTAAACGAATTTTCAATTTCGTGTACCCGTTGAAATTATGTACATTTTGAAGTAATTTTGGCTCTCAGATGAATTCATTCAAAAATAAGCGATAGACCAATGAATTTCTCATGCCTAAGGACCTATAAGGATATGAAATTGATTTTTTAAAAGCATTTAAGAGTCGTTCCGTTAAATTAATTTACACTCATAGGAGACATAAAATTGCTGCTTATTGGACGCTCAATATCACCCCTCAAAATTTCCCAAAAAGCAAAGTAAGCTCAATGTATTTTTCGAACTCACAATCCTTGATTTGCGAATTTTCATTAAAGCCCCTTGAACCATTTCAAGAGAATATTTACATACATACCTTCATAAAATTATTGCTCTCATTTCATTTATATTTTTGATAGAGGTTTTGGAGTCTTAAATTGTTTCAACCAATGATATCCTAAGAATGCAAAACGCTACGAAAAAAGAACAGGTTTAAAACCTCATTTTTTCATTGCTATTTCCTTGATTAGACAGATCAATCGTCTTCATTCAACATTATCTTGTCCAGATATGTGAATTTTGGGGGTGATAGAGGTAATTCCCGCGACGGACTTTCTTGTCTATGTGATTTTCATGACATTAGAAAATTCCGACGCCTTTTTCTGCTCCTGTTGCCAGGGAACGTCACTGTCAGCAAAAACGCATTGGAATCCCTAATTAAAACTACACACTCTCTCTGACACCAGCCCTTGTGGGAGTGGCCGAACGTGGTGCCTGGAGCTGTTGAGTGACGTTTAATAATGGCTCCCTCAAAAGGTAGATTAAACCCAAGTAGTGGGATGGTGAACTCAGCCGTAAAAAGACTGAAATATCATGAAATGAAGACTCCTGTCAGTGCGTCCTTTAATTTATTCAGAGTAAAAATATTACTATTTAGTTCTCCAACAAATTAATTACGGTGGATCAACGCGTTTTGCTGTCTGGTAGCATGATCATACGCACGAAATGGATACTGTTGAAGAATCCAACTCCATCCCTATCTGAACACCGTAAAATCGACCCTTTCCATAACCCAGGCGTTTAATGACCGCGAGAAATTTCAGTTGACTTAGATGGACCCGCTCTCTCGACCGTTCACTCGGCTTCTCCAAACTCCGCAAACAAAACATTCCAATCAAGGCAGTTGTATTCTCGGTATCAATTCCATCTCACCTGCTGGGCACTTCCTTCAAATCTGTATTCGGTGTATATAAATATTAGCTGAAATGACGTCTCCAATTTAAAGATAGAAGGGTATCCCAAAATGGTTGTAAATTTGGGATTTCGACGTTCAAAATTTCCTCACCTGCGTTCCTGGAAAAGTGGGGATGAAAATGTCAAACAATATTGTTTGAATCACTTGGAATACAATTGATGAAAGAAAAATACGCAATCATAGATGTAATAACTAATTTAAGTAATTTACAGTTTCACCACAACTACTTGCTATTCATTGAGTACTTCGTCTATAAACCGAAGGAATTTTCATTTAGTCTTTTGAAAGAAGTATTTTCAATCTCAATATGAAAATTTTGTAATAAAGGAATTGCTCTTACTTTGATGGTATCCTTAATCCAAAGGGATGCTTTGTACGTCGATCGAAATCGACCAAGTCATATATTTATGAACTTTCTATGAGTCTCGGCGCGAAATTATTTCCTTTTCGTTACAACGTAGTCTGAGGTCTATTCGGTAATTTGAGTCTCCCTGACTTAACTCAAATATGAGTTCCACGGAGTCATTGCCGAGACGGTTCTGCTGGTCAGGCGATGCGACGATGCAACTCATTCTCTCAGAGTGAGGGGACAAAAAGGATTCGCCCGTTGGCTCCCGTTCGCCCGATGGTCGTCTGTTGTTTTTCATATGGAAATAACGCGCCCGATGTGGAATATGAGGAGAGTGATACTCCTCTCCGAGGTATACTATATTCGGAGGAAAGAACGCCGGCCAATGGCACCAGAAAAAAAGGAGAGGGATACGGAAAACCGCTTCGGCGTGAAGGACGTAGATTTTCCAAATTACACATCTTCGGGTGACTGATGTTGCTGTGAGGGGTTTGGAACCTCCTCTCAGAAAAAGGTGGCATCCTGAATCAAGTACCCACACAACTCAGGAGGATGTTTCATTTGCATGGTATTAATTATTAACATTCCTTGTTTAGTAATTGAATGAAAATCACATGTTTGATATGTACGCTTTGATATATTTAAATATGCTCTGATAATTCTTTATTTAATGCAAAAACTTAGAAACTCGTCTGAGTGACTATGGAATTTTCCTTTTGCAGCACGAGTATAACGTCTGGAGGATATTTCCGTGTTTTACGAAGAGCATACGCTTTTTCGCTTGGGTAAATAATAATTTAATTCCGTATTTATCTCAAGAATATTAAAGGAAGAAGTATACTTAGAAGTAGTTTATTACCATCAGCCGCCAGGTGGTATCACATTAAAAATAAGCCCTCTATTACATTTAATGATATTGTTTAATAAACGTCTTACGCGAAAAGGTGACGAAAAAAAATTATTATTCATTTGACTTTTAGCTTTTTACGATTTAAAACAGCCACCCTTGTTGAAATCCTGTCTTACGCGTCGGCTCTTGAAAAAAATATGAATTCTTATCAAAAATACTCTGCATCCACGGGGGTTGTTCTGTTAACTCGGGGGAGTTTTTATCATTTGGAAATTTCCGCCGTGCATGAACTTCGTATATTTCTCTAGTCGGACGCGGTGAAATAACGAGAAATATTTATAGCTTGTTTTGCTCTTTATACAAAAAATATGTGATACAACGATGAATAACTGATCGAAGCACTTTTCCATTTGATAAAAGTTTTTATTTTACGACCGGGTTTTGATGTATTACACCTGATGTATTACATCACCATCACCTGACCGATATTCAACTTCCACCACATCACTCCTGAAGCTACTCCATATGTAATATCTCATTCTTAGTTTGTAAACTGTCAAGCTAGCTACAAACTATCAGTGTTTAGTCACAACTGGTAATGATAAAAATAGTCAAAGTTTAATTATATATGGAGTGTTATATTATATGGATTAAAAAAATTTATTGCATTGGAAAGGCACCGGGAAAGGCCGGAGGCGTTTGATATGGAGAAGAATGCTGTGAACAAAATGGACAGACCGTGTGTTGAAAACAATAAAAAAGGAAAATAAATTGCTCGGACACGTACTACGAAGGGACAGTCTCTTAGAAAAAATGGTGGAGGAATCGGTTGAAGGACCAGGCAAGAGAGGGCGGAGGAGAGTCAAATTGACGGGCGATGTGGAAGAGGGTGCGTGGAAATCAAGAGAAGGGCAGAGGAAGGGAAAGCGTGGTGGAGAAGAGGCCTCCATGGACCCGCCAACCACAGCAAATGACCTATGATGATGAAAACCTGACTGGTATTTTCGCTGAAGGAAATTATGAAAAATATCGGCGTTTTCCAAAGTGCCAATTTTGATGTGAATGACTACTCAGGCAGTATTTTTTCGTTCCCTTTACTTCAAAACACGGTGTGTACGTATATATGTCCGACCACTCATTGCAAGAATCAACAATTCACAAGTGACGAATTTGTGTCTAAACTTGTCTTGGGATGGACTAATGGACCTAAGTCAACGAGTTTTCCGTGCCTCTTTTCAATAATAGTACTGAATGAGTTACCTAGCTGAAGTTACTTGCCATTTGATTTCTAAACTGGAGTATTGCATGCATGGAAAAACGTCAGTTCAAAATATATTGCTATCGATTGAAAAGTTATAATCATAGTTGCGTTTTGAGGTCGTCATCGGTTTTACAAGAAATGTCCCAAAGTAGTACGACTGAGCCGATTAAAAAAAATTATGGCCAAAATGCATTCACTTAAAGGGTTTACCACGCCTCGTAGGGCTTCCGGAAGGCGGTGCCCCGATTGATGCTAAACTTCCTCGTCACGGCCTATTATAACGCTTCCACCGGGCCGTGGTGCCGTCCTTTCAGCACGGATTTGAGGCGGGGGAAAATGGAGAAAGCATGGAGCAACATCAGGGGTGTAGGGTGGCTGAGCCAGGGTTGCCACGTTGTGCGAACACTTGGCAGATCCGCGTGTGAGTTTCCTTTTGTTTCCGAAATCGAGACCACTCGCGGCATCAACTTCGCACATAAATTTCTCATGACCTTTTGGCCACCACTCGATGCGCATCACTTTGAGGGATGCTAAGGTCATAAAAAACCATGCGAGCACCTTAATCTACAATCCCTGCCCAACAAAACCTTTATTCTTTCAAGATTTTCGTCACTTTTTCGGGTCGAAGGGCCTCCTGAACAACATCAACGTCTTCAACATCCTCTCCAGCCTCCCAAAAACGATTTTTGTCTCTCAAAAATACCCGATCTACCCATGACGTTATCACCAAAAGCTGCTATGAGCATTTCGTGCGTCTCTTTCCCAGTTGTTCCCAATGTCACTCAAAATTTAATGTCATAGTGCTGTTTCAATTACTGTTCAATCACGGAGCATAACGAGATCACGTTATAGATGTTTCGCAAACGAGCTTTTCACACTTCACAAAGGCTGGAAGCCGACTACCACCGGTCTCCAGCCTTTCCTGAGACTCCCCTCCCTCGAACCCAGCCGGAGAGACTGCTGCCCGTCTCTCCGGGAAAAATGTCTTCCTATTTTGCAACAGACCTTGAATACGCGCGTAGCACAAGAATAAAACGATAAAAGATATCAGCTGACCACAGGTGTGGGTCTGTGATCTCTAATGATTAGCTTAGAACGTCAAAGCGAGTAATCCCAATAATTTCTAAATTTTATAGGGGTTGATGTCTTATTGGATTCCTGTATTGATGTAAACTTCTAGTTCTGGCTAGTTTTTTGAAATTGCTGATTTTAGTAAATATAAAGTAAGATTTCCGTTCGTTTTGAAAATCCAAGATAATTTATTCCAAGGCTCTTTAATTATTGCAAAGTTTATTCTTCACAAGATTAGAGACTTTGACGAGTTTAATATTTTCTAAGTTCCCAATCCAATTTATACAAACCTTTATTTTTTATATATTACTCTATATTTAATTATATATCTCTGCCTTTTGGTCCTTGACCAAAATTCTATCTAAAAACATTAGAGTTTTTGAGCATGTGTTTTCAGCCTTTTGTTGGCTGACCAAAAAACTTGCTAGTTTAAATCTTTTTAAGATCCATATTTATAATTATGTCCAAGCTCTGGTAATCCTCTTTGTCGACATTCGCTGGACTCCAATTAGACTGATGAAGTCGAGAGGTGATTATTGTTATCATCTTAAATTAAATCCCCCCTTATTCGTTCCTGCATATTCCCCTTCCCATGCTTCTTCCGCAATTTAGACTTCGTACAATTTTGAGAGATAGAGTAATAACGTAAAATGTTTCCTTTTCTCTAATTTATTATCTGTGCTCCTCCCTAGTTACCATTCGCTACTGTTATGAAGCCAAATTCATGTAGAATTTTCAAATAATCTCAACTTGTTCCAATCAAATATTCTCTAAGTTTTTCATCATGTTAAAAGCGTTCTCAGAATTTACGAAACAAGGAAGATACACATATATTGACTGCTTGGCTCAAGTTTCATATTTTTTCCATTAATTTCGTCATTACTGCTTTCTATGACACAAAGGGCCCTTTTTTTCTTCCCAAATCTTCTATTAACCCTTTTTCGCACGAAAATAAGTGCATTCGTCGCGCGAAATTGAACTTATTCATATTTGTGTTCATGTCATTAACCCAAGTTTACAGTTTTCATCTTTTTCCCAGTTGGATCAAAGTTGACCTAACCAAGTGTTCTTTCTCATTCATGCATTGAAGCAGCTCTAAAAACTCTCCCTCCACTTTTCCATAAAGACTTTCGTTATTTCCTGGGGACATAACTCGTTTATATGCTTCTTCGTATGTATTTCCCGTGGTGCTTTTCATATGTTATCATCAACTTTTCTTCCACACAACCGGTTCTCTTACTCCATTTCATTCATTATAATTTTTTAACTTTTATTTTTTGATCTTTCTCACGTTCAAATGCTATCATTTTCTTCCATTCTACGTCTACATGTATTGAATGTTATCCATGGATTGTCACTTAATTTAATTTTTACCGTTCTTCTTCCACTCGGCATTTCTCTTATCCCCTTCTTCTATATTGGTCTCACACCTTGATTTCATATAAAACACTATTATTTAACTCGTGGTATCCCTTTCCTGTTATTCGCTGTAATTATTTTCTGGCCTAATATTTTGCTATTCGTCCTTTTATAATAAATTAAGTATAAGTATATACTCCGAATGATGTTTCCTTTAGGTATTAGGTAGAGTCTTAGAGAAAGCCTGATTTCCTGAAATTCCTTTCGGGAAATTTACTCTCTCACTAAATTTGGCAATACTTCTCGTTTATCCTTTATAATTATTTTTCTCAATTTTATTGGGCACTTTGGTTAGGATGAAAATGACTGATACATTGTATCGTTGTGATCATTTGCTAGAAATATAATTTCAGTTTACAAAGAATGTGGAAAGCGAGAAAATGTTCAGAATAGATAGGTAACAAATTTGACTCAGTAAGTATTTTTAAAGGTATTTCCCATATTCAAATACATTGTTTCAAAACGAAAAAAATAGTCTCTTCGTTGTTTATTTCTAATTTTAGTCATTATTGATGGAGCATATATCAGACAAATATTGAAAGGAATGCAAAACTGAATGGGAAAACGGACATACTATTCTTTAAAATTTTAAATTTTTTGCCATTAGGGAGTAGTCACGGTTGACCTAGTACTGCATCAAAAATACAACTTTTAGCTGTTTTTTGGACCCCTTTTTGCGCTAAGTTTTTGAAATTCTTATCAATTACGGGTCTATTAAGGCATATTGAAATAATAAATTTCTATGATACGTGAATTAACACCGAAATAGGTCAATTTGTCATTGGTAGGTATTACTATACAGCTCGTATACTAATACGTTATTGTATACGTCCAGGGTTTGAACCGCCATAAAGGATTTAATTATCCAAAAGCGTTATCATCAAACATCGTAAACATCCAAAATTGTCGTAATTAAGTTATATGGGAACACCGGAGTCCTTTTAGAATGGTTATCAGCGTACCCTAAAGGAGCATATATTAAACCTTTGAAACACCTGTCTTCGTAATTGTGCCCGATAGAACGGCATGGAACGGTGGGTGTTGAGAGAGGAAGGCCTTTCTGACATGAATAATATTTTGAGACTATAGTGGCTATATGAAAGCAACATTCCAAAATCTATAAGGGCGGCTTTCCTTCGAAATCGTGAGTCTTTCCTTGATTATCCTATAGTTAGGTGTGAAGTCTTCTGTACACGCTTCGATCAGGTGAAATTATCGCTGAAATTTCCCAGATAACCTTCGAGCTGTTTATGACGTTGTGAATGCTTTGAGTTAATAGTAAAAATGGTATGCAAAATCAAAAACCAGCATTGAAGCTGTAGATTTAAGTTCTGTTTCGGCACCCTCTAGCGTTCACCTTAATCATTTGAAATATTTTTGATCTTACCTGCGACTGCTTTCAACTAAACTACACCTGGATTACGATCCGGTAGCCAAAGCTGTAAATTAAGGAAATAAAGTTATATTTCTTACTGTTATATTTTCTAAAGTTGCACTCAGCCCAAAGGAACTGCGAATAGCCCTTACATATGATTAGCCTCGGTATCATTCATTACGTGCAAATATGTGAACTTTTGCCATATACGCCGTTTTATTTTGGTCTTCTGTTTCCACTCGCTCGTGTATTTAAAATGATCTACAATGATAAGTAATGAAAGTTGTAATTATTTTGCGTCAACAACCTCATTTATAATTAATGTTTGTCAAAAAAGAAGATTATTTCAACGTGCCATAATTGGGTGAGCCTCCTTATTCATCGCTCGAAATCTATTTTTCCTAGCTGACGATTTGAATATACTTTCTTCTTTTTCTTATCGGCATTTAAGGAGAAGAGAGCCAAGAAATTATCCTCTTCATACAAAATACCGAGCGAAGAAAGTGTATTATTCTGGTCTCAAAATTTTTTCAAAAGTGTTTATATTGTTGTATTTTTGGTTTTTGAACTGGTCATTTCTCATCATTGCCGTATAGTCATTTTTTCGTGCGAAATGTCAAGATGAGTTCATCAATTGAGTAGGGCGATATATTTCAACAAATTCAAATGATTTTCCGCTGTATTTTTTGTATTCTAGTGATATTTACAGAGATAGCCGTTTATTGTTTACTTCACGTCGTCTACCTTTGTTATGAATGTCGTTTCCATTTAATTTAATATCGGAGCATGCCTTCCTTCACCCCTCGCCACCATGCTCATCTTTGCCGTTCTCTTCTCCTCTTGCTTAGGTATTCCCGATTCAATATTTCCAATGGAGACAATCGCATCTTCCTTGGCCGCTCATTCACTCATCGGAAATCCCCGCACCCAGACAGTCTTCTTTCTATCCCATCAAGTATATTCTCTTGCACCTCCACTCTTTAGCTGCTTCATTTGGTACATGCTGAAATTTTGGAACTCTGCAAATTTTCATGGCATACATCTCTTGGCAACGCAACTGACCTTCCAGTCTTAAAACTTATTCCCATACCTCCGAATTGAAGAGAATGATGCCCGCTTTGCTAGAGTAATATATTATTTTATTTACTGGGGTTTTTATTCCATTGCTACGTCATGAGTCGTGTATTTTTTGCATGACTCAACGGCCCGGGTTGTATTGCCAATGGCCCTGATTTATTTGATTTTAGGTATTATTCGCGACTCAGCCTCATGCTACTGAAGGATACTAGACATTTTCATCTGTAACTAGACTAGAAAATTTATCTGTAAACCATATATTGTAACTAATATACCTCGTATTCATATCTTGAAATTTCCCGAAAATATTTCGTACCTAGCTTGTCACATGAAAAGTTTCCTATTTAAAATCCTTATCCAGATGTGATATGAGTTTCTCCTTCTGTCTATTGATGACGTGACAACTGATCCGTCAAATGTAAAGATATCACCGAGTTCACTTTCGGATTTGAGCCGTCATATCGTCGTTCTCTTCCAAATATCCTTTCCCTGTGGTGAAATATTAAATTAAGGTAATCGTCCTGCGAAACTACTAAAAATTGGTGGTATTTATGCGGTTACCAACTATCAAAAGCTACATTAACAGGATATAATTTGTAATGGATATAAAAAATATAAGAGAGTAATACACGTAATAAGCAAGTGGAACGTTGATATCGGTAGGTGAAAGTACGTATATCTCCATGAGCCCGCAATCTCCACAAGAGCGGTGAGTGGAATTAGGTGTCAATTGTCTTTCCTTGTACCGCCTGCTGTTTTCTGTGAAGTTCGCTTACCCATGACGATAGCTAGGGCTTTGCTGGAGGTATATAGAGGCGAAAATACGAATTTTGAACCCGGAAGTCTTTGGCCTTAAGTCGAACGCTCTACCCTATATGCTAACAAGACCCTTTCGATCAATAGCGCGTATTATTAATTAATTTTGATGGCTAAAAGACAATTTTTACGATCAGTTCTTTCATAGCTGAGCCATTAATTCAGCTAAGTATTACTTTGCGAATTTCATAAGATGCTAGTTACAATAGGCTTGTTCCTAATCATAAATATTAATAACATTTGCAAATGAGAAATGAGGAAGTGAACTCTTTTTTAGCAAAAACATTGTCTTGCACGTATTTTTTAAACTGCCAATCCCAAAAAAATGGAATCAAATGCGAGTTAAATTTGAGAAAGTGCAATATTTTAAACAATAGAGAAGTTTCGTCACACGGAACCAGTGTTTTGGACCGGATGTTAGGCGTAGGAATGGCCAAGAAGATGTGGTGATGCGGCTTACTGAAAGATAAATGGACTGTTGGCTAGAATCATCAGTAGGACGGAAGCAAGGAAAATATTTTCAGTGTTTTGAATTCAGCACTATTTAGCTTGGGTGTGAAAATTGAGCGAATCAAAAGTTAGGAGATGAGTACTTTTACAGTTTTTAGGCGTGGTTGTGGAGAGACAGAAAGTGTGGGAGGGGACAAGTTGGACAGATGGGATCAGGAATGAAAACAAGGTAATGGAAATAACTGGATAAGAAAAATGTGAGTAAGTTTCAAAGTTTAAGGTAGAGGATGGCAAACTAGAGAGGTCACATCATAGGAAGGGACTGTTTGCTGAAGATGTTTACGGAAGGGAAGATTAACAGGAAATGAGGAAGAGGGGGAAGGAAGTTTAGTATTCTGACAAACATGAATAGAGGAAGAACCTGCCGTGAAATGAAGCAGGAGGGACGGTTGGAAGAAACTTTTCCGTTGTGAAGCATCTGCGAGCATTGTATCACCAACGCTGATGAGAAGGTTATCTGTCATTGCTTTGCAGAATCATCAATCCAACTATTTTCATGAATTCTAGTTTTTCACCCAAAGCAAAGCGTGATTTAAATTTTATTTAAATTTAAAGGATGATATATAATGATTCGTCTCTAGGTTACGACTGGAATTTTCGGGATTACTTTGATGATTTTAAAATATTAAGCGCGCCTATTTAGTTGTGCGGACTTAGTAAAATGTCTTTCATTTCAACTCTCTTGAAGTTAAAAAAATGAGCAAATTTTCCCGGTGACGAAGTTTTTTTTTCATAATTATCAATCCATTATTACGTGAGGAAAATTTTGGGCACAAGTCTTTCAAATTTGAAGCACATTTTATTCATTTATAACGGTTTTAATCTTTTAGGCGTAACTAAATTTTACTGGCAAGAGCTGAAGTCACTGGCAAGGCTGTCGTTTGGGTTTCTTGTTCATAATAATTTCAATCGCCGATCCTTTCACAGGGAATCATAGTTTTTCCATGGCATTTTTCAATTAATTACCACTTAAAGTATTTTAATGGAATTTCTACACTCGCATACATTATAATTCGCTCATTTCAATTCTTCTTTGCAAAAAATAAGTTATTAATCTTTTCCAAAACTTAATACAAGGTCTGTTCCATAAGTAGAAGGACTGATTCGATTAAAAATAACGTATTGCCAGAATTGATACATTCACTCTTACGTCTTCGAAGTAGCA
The DNA here is from genome assembly GCF_022747635.1 of Hetaerina americana. Taxonomy (NCBI): domain Eukaryota; kingdom Metazoa; phylum Arthropoda; class Insecta; order Odonata; family Calopterygidae; genus Hetaerina; species Hetaerina americana. The sequence goes on along the minus strand of NW_027286816.1, from coordinate 63,288 downwards.
CCCTTAAGCGTCCACACACCGCTGCCAGCGGGTTTCCCACGCCTCGTACGTTTTCTAGAAGGCGGCGCTCGGAATACTGTTAAGCCCTCTCGTCACGGTCTGTTGTAACGCTTCCACCGAGCCATAGTGACGTTCTTTCAGCTCGGATTTGAGGCGGGGAAGAGGAAGGTGTCTGTTGAGACATTATCTAAAACATTTGGATCCTCAATCACATGGTCGAGAGCTCTTGGCAGATCCACGTACGAGTTACCTTTTATTCGCCCGAGAACACTCACGGTACCAACTTCGCAAACACCTTTCTCATGCCCATGTTTTCGATCGAAAGTCGATGCGCATCACTATTAGGGATTCTAAGTTTACCCTTGGAAGATTTTCGTCACTTTTTCAGGTTGATGGGCGTCCTGAACGTTCGGTGACTTCAACATCTCCTCTACCCTCCCGAAATAAGTTGTACCACTCAAAAACACCCGATCTCCCAATGACGTCATCACCATAAGCTGCATTTAGCATATTTAATGAGTCTATCTCCCGGTTAAGCCAAGTTTCGCGCAAAATTTGATGGCGTAGGGTTGTTACAATAACCGGTTCACGACGGAACGTAACGAGGTTACGTTACAGAGGTTTCGCAAACGAATTATTCGCACTCCGCAAAGGCTGAGAATAAACTATCACCGGTCTCCAGCCTTTCCTTAGACTCCCCTCCCTCTAACTCATCCAAAGAAACCACCGCCTGTCCGCCCATCTCTCCGGGAAAAAATAAGGTCAACTACCTTTGGTAGAGCCCTTTTAGATACTGCCTTTTTCCAAACATCCATATGAATTACCCTAAATACGTATAACACCCCCTTATTTAACATATAATTTAAAACAAATGTTAATATACTGTCACATTTACAAAAATTCAAAGGATTTGAAATATGTGAGCTTCTAACTCTTTGTTCAACTTACCTTAAACCTTTTGTCCTTTCTTCCAGATGGGTTATATGGCATAATATAATCTAAATAATCGATGTCTCCCATTGGCTCATTGTTCTTGACAATGATCTTGCGCTTCGGAATAATTTTTTGAGCTACCTCCGGCAGGGAATATCAATAATTTCACTTCCATATTGTGAGCCAATTCCCTGTCATGAACACGTTCCTCTCTCTTTCCGCTCCTAATGTAGACACCGTCAGTAATATAGCGGCCCATAACTTCACCTCTTTTAAGTTTTCATGATTGGATAGGTTGCGTCTTCAGTTAGGAGAAAGGAACCCGGTGCAATAAGTTTTACGCTTATGCAATTGGTGGACCAAGTCGAGACTATCCCAAAAATTATCCATAAATAAGAAATGGCCAACATCTAGTTTACCATTGACTAATTGATACAAAAGTTCTGTATATTACCCTTCTTAAGGAGTAGTAATTTAGTTTTTTAAGTACCTTATTAAAGAAACATTTATTCCAGGAGTCAAGGATAAAGAAATATCAGTCTTATTAGATCGTTTTGACGTCCAATGATAGGCATGCCTCTTAGTGCGCGTCACATTCACAATGCTGAAAGGCTTAGGAAAGATAGAAGATAAGTCTAGATACACTAGGCCTAGAAAAGGGCTAAATACGCCAGTGCATCTGTCCTCAAACCACTTACTGAGTTATCCTTGAAATCCTCTTCATCCTCAGTTATGTTCCCTCAATCAGCGTCACCGGAAAATTCGCTGTAGCCCTTCTTCTCCTCTTCCAATAAGGCTTTCATTTCTCCCGCAGACAAAACACGACCGAGAGAAGCGCCCCACTCCCGCTTTGATTCCTTTGGGGGATGCGGAACGTCTTTTTGCGGATTGTCTCACGACGTAGATGGATGGGGGGGGCTTGATGTGAGGTAGAAGGCTGAGGTGAATCCGAACAGCGGGCGAGCATACTTTCGTCGCCTCACAAATCGAGTTCTTACCATTTTGAAATTTGCTTTTACAAATATTTTTACCAAACTTTTTGTAGTTCTTTTAATATAAAAATGATTTAACCTTAAGACCCAAAAATTATTTATATTGTGTACTGAAAAAGTAGAAATAAAAATAAAAAAAATGATGCATTCAAGCATCAAAGGTGTACCTGGTTAATTAATTAGCAATAAAATAGAAATATGAGTAACGGAATCCAAACCGAATGAACTGTTGAATGTAAAAACTACTGAAGCAGACAAGAGGGAACTGCTACCTATTATCGATCGTTATATTTTAAGTGTACCAGTTACGTCTTATCTGAGAAATATTAGGATTAGGGAGGTATTATCATCTGAAACAATGAATGGGCTAAAAAAAGACATTTTTTTCACGCATGGTCGAAAGAAATATCCTGAAAAATGACCCCGCCCAAAGTGTAATCATATCAAATATGATATCACAGAGCCTAGTGACGCGGGCCAGTGAGTTGGCCGACAAGATTTCTCGTCCATAGTAGCCTTAGGGTTAACTAGGTTTTAAAATACTCGGAAGAAAATCAATTGATATAAACCGATGGTCCGTTTTAAGCATATGGAGTAATGATAATTACTTAAATTTTTCCAAAAAAGCAGCGTCAAATGATGAAAAAATAAATTTACTAAAATGTAATATCAATTATTTTTTTCTAAATATTTACAGCGCACAGTTACTGACCTTAAAAGAAAGAGAATCTAGAACTGAAACTAGTCGAATTTCTATGAGATCCTTACTTGTGAACTCCACTCCGGGGGAAAACATTCTAAATGGAACACGGCGGCACAGAAAAATATGAGAAAAGATGAGCACCCTCGAACAGGATATCAAAAACCGACTGTAAAAGCAACAAATACGAATTATTGACGAATTTTTCCTTGTCTAGGGTTTCGAAGGGACTTTAAACCATTTTAAAGATTATGGTACCGACCGCTAAGAAAGGACAAGCGGCCGAAGGGAAAGCAACTGAAGGGAAACACCTCTTATTCCCTATTTATTGTTTAGTTCCCTCGGAATGAGCACCTCAGAGACCAGGTAACCATTCGTGGAATAGCAAAAGAGTTTACGAATGGCCTTCCGTTATTTGCTGGTGGAGCGGTTTACAGGAGAAACTCCTTTGGGTGACGAAGTCGATTGAATGTGGCATACAGACTCATCATTTAGGCGCCTAAATCGCTAAATGTAGGGAGGATGCCATCATGAAGGGTGTTCAAACTCGTTAGGCAGCGATGGGGTGCAAATGTAGGCGCCTATTTTGGGATTTAGGACACAAGAAGTGTATCCTAAATACGCCGTATTGCGGCCCCATAATTCCGAGTGCTAGAAGCGAGAGAACATTAAATATGTCGGTCACAATAACATTGGTTATTTCTTTGAGAGAGTACACCTTTATTCAGACTGACTGTATTAAACAATATTCCCTTAAGCCTTAAAGGGTTTTTTACACCTCTGTAAAAGGAAGAAAAAATGAAGTAATATTGAGATTGGTGCGGTGATTTACAAAGAAAGTTAATCCCTCGCCAGTGATCATACACACATTCAAAATAGCTGGACATTCACATTTACCCGGGAGGGGGGGATGCTTCCCGGAAAGGTTTAAAAGGAAATTAATCCTATTGCCAGGAGCCGTATTTGGAAACTTACAAATACACACTCATTCACACAGGTTAGCTCAAAGTGGTTTATGGGGAAGTTTTTCCCTCGCCAGGGACCGGATTTGGATTACATTAACCACTTACGTGTTGACTAGGATGAGACCGAATCGGTTTGCGAAGAAATTAATCCGTTAAGAAATTAATCCAGCCTCCTTCTTTTTTTCATCCTTTTACATTGGTGTAAAAACCCCTTTACGGCTTAAGGAAATATTATTTAAGATAGTCAGTATTAAGAGGCCATAAAGGGCTCAATTTATCCTTTCAACACTTTTACTCGTTGGAAAACGAAGGGCTTAAGTAATGTGAGTTAGGAAAAGGCAAAGCTTTCCTTAGACAAGAGTAATATGGCGTCTTACGCATGGATATATTTTAATTCTATTAATAACTTTATTTTATCAAGATACTGGAAATATATATTTGAAATGGAGAGATAAGAATATTTTTCTTTTTTGGTGTTTTATTTCATGATTAGGAACATCGTGTTTGTCCTTGTGACTGTGTCCATGCCTCGTTTGTGTGGTCGTTAAATCTTATTTTGGTATATAAAATTACGGAAAATATTCGGAAGTATATAAACGAAAAAAAGTGTAATGTTCTGTTTGCAGAGTGTAAGCATTTAATAATGCCCTTAGTAAAAATATAGCTGTTTGCATGAATCTAACTGGGTAACTCTAGATTGTTCGCCAAATCTTTGCAAAAAAAGTCACCGTTTCACTACGTAAGCCCATGAAGTAATAAAACCCTCAAAAATGAAAGAGTGCCCACAAAGACCAATTTCAGCATGAATATTGCTTTGATACTATGCTTAACTTAAAAATGTATAACATTTAGCAGCAAAAGTACGCATGAATATAAATGAACAACGCACTGCACAAAGCACATTTTAAAACAATTACTGACAAGGATTAGTGACCTAAAAATTATCCAGGAGAAAAATCCCATAAAATAAGATAACAAATTTAAAATTATTGAAATTTGATGCCCTCTGACCGATTAATTTAAGCAAAATATAGGAACGTATAATCTATTAAGAGTTAAATAATGAGAGATTTTGGATACGAAACCAGGTTCAAAAATCGTCCAAGTTACTAAATTAAAAAAAATAAATGGAAAACTTTAATGAAAGATTGCCGAATGAGTTGTAAAGTGAACTAATAATTAGCCCAAAAGCTTTATGTGGATTTGCAACTGCACAAAAATGCTTGCACAAGATATCTCATACATTAACTCATATATTATCTCATATATTACGTCGGTGTCCAAACTCAACCTGCCTTTTCATTAGGTGCCTTACATTTAGGCACCTAAAAGCATGCTCCTTAATGCCTAAACAGTTTAGACGCGGTATAAACCTCTTCAAATAATTTTGACCACTACATGATAGTTTGGACGTCAGTCGCAAAAACGTAAAGGGAAACGTCAATGGATAAGTCAGTGGCTTTCGGAAGAAAGATATTGAAACACATTCTTTCTGGAAGCCAATAAAATTTAGTACAAATAAATGCATATTATGAATTTATATATTGCAAAGTAGGTTAAAAAGAATTTTTGGGAAAATTAAGTAACGATCAGTGTACAAGGTTTGTCCTAAAGTAAAATGACTTGGTATGTGGACGCACAAGGGCCCTGATTCGAAGAATTTTGAGTGAATGTATGAAATCTGGCAATGCATTATTTTTAATTGACTCAGTCCCAATACTTTTTGGACAGACCTTGAATTTCTTTTTGTGCATTCAGAATACAAAATAAAGATGCTCAAATGAACGATGAAATAGCGAACATTTCCTCACTGCATTTAGATACAGTGAGGAAATGCTCAGAATTAATGTGTATTAATGAGAAATAGCATTCTAATTGGAAAGTAAAGTAAAACAAAGGGGAAACAGATCTTAAAACGATATAAACTGGATGGAAGAATGATACTTAAACAGGTGCGGTAACTTTACTTCCTTTTTCAAAGGGGTTTTGCTTTTGAAAAAAATTAAGTTATGTTGCCGCACTCTGTACAAGGATGGCGGCTAGATTTTGAAAGCAAATTTGTTAACTGGAGCCCGACGGACCTCCGTATGGAATGTAAACATACGTCGCCGCCTTTCAGAAACGGTAACCGTCGCCTGGAAACATCCCTCCGTCGTTCCGGAACGACCCTCAGCGCTGACCGTGACAAGTATTAGCTGTTGGCATTTGACCTTTTAAACTTCATCGTATTTCCTCATCGTTACAAGTATTCAGAATGAATGAAGGCAGCAAAAGGGACGACGGACCAGGCATGAAAACTGAGATGGACTTTTCTCAAAATAATGGCAGCCATATTCAATGGACAGTTAGTGAATTTGGTTGGTGGATTATTTCCAGCTACTTTCTATTTTATTTACGCCTCAGTAGCCCAAGTGGTGAAACTCTATTGAAAAGACGCCTGGTGAATAACGCAAAAAGATTTTATATATTTCTACCTTTAATAGGGATAATGTAATACATTTTCTACTCCAATTTAATTTTTAAAAAGGCGAATGGTTCCCAGCCGTTGACACAATCATGAGGAGTCGAGTAAAGCAAAACAATTGAGCAGGGTAAGGATAAGAATAGATTCGAGCCGTCAAAGTCTTCCTTGAGGACCGGATATTAATGGCGTTAGCTCCTCAGGAGAAGATTCAGACACGTGGGGTGGCCTTCAATAAATCTGTGAACTTTGTGATTTAGTGGGCTCCTATCTGGAAATATGACTACGCACTCCGTCGCCGCAGTCGCGCAATGGCGACGGGTTGGCGAGGGAGGAAGGGTGACAAGGAGTAGAGGAAGAGGGAAGGGAAATTCGGGAGATGGAATCCGGAGTGGGGATCTCGGGAGAGAGTGGAGGTGGTGGAAAGGGTATTTTAAGAATTTGGAGTCCCTCGGGGCGCAAATTTAGCAAGCATGAAGGGAGACCGAGGCAGTGTTTCGTTGTGGAACTCGGATCGAAGGGAGATTCGCGGAATTGGTATAATTGATTGCTCCCCAACGCACAATCGAAGAGTAAGCTCTTTTCTTCCTTCGCTGAGATACTTGGGGAGAGGGAGAAGGGAAAGTTGGGCTGAGGCAGTTTTGCGGGTGAGATGGGGAGGGGAGGGGGGAGGTGGTGGAGGAGAAAGGATTGGTTTCCGTGGCCGCGATGGGTGGAAGCCATGTGTGGGAGGGGATTAAGGAGACGAGTAAGGGGGGGCGGGAGGAAAGTAATGCCGTTTAGGTGGAATCCCGAGAGGGAATAAGGGACTGATTGGGGGGTGGCGATGAAGGGAGTAGGGGGAAAGGGGAAGAGAGGGAAGAGGAGCGAGGGGGGTTTAAGGGGTGTAGTTAGGGAGGGAGATTGTCGAGGGCATGGAGTTTATGGACAGGAAAGAAGGACCAAGATGGTTGGTAGCTGAGGAGGCTTCGGCGGACACATTTGCCTCTTGCGACGTATGCATTCACGTGGATGGGAGAGCAAATAGCAGGGGGGAGTGGGAAAAGAGAGAGAGAGAGTGAGAGTGAGGGTGAGGTGTTATGGATAGGTAGAGGGGAGAGGAAGTGGTGGGTGGGGAATTGAGAGGGGGACACGAGATGTGTCGCTTAAGAGTCTGGAGAGTGGGAGTGGATGGAGAGAGGGAGAGACAGAGAGGCACTCTCCATTGAAGGGCGTTCGTAATGCACGCCATGAGGAGGCGTTTGGAACAATGGGACCACATTAAGCACTCATCCTTCCTCTTTTTAATGAAGAGAAGAAAAAATTACTCGTGGCACGGGAATGGGAGGGTTTTGAAAGGGAGTGGAATAATCGTCAAGACAGCACGTGAACACTTAGCTGTTCTTACTGCGAAGACACTCACGGAAGAAAAACAGATTTAAGCGCATATGAAATGTGCCGTTCAATACCCCTCCACAGTCTGTCACTACCAGCACATCGAGACATCATATGGACTAGTGAACAAACGGTTGAGGGAAAGGTGGGCATAGAAGAATGTGACATGTGAAGGGGACAGGAAAGGCATATATATACGGGGGGGACCCAAAAAAAGAGGAATGTTGTTATAGATTCTTTAGTTCTCAGTATATTTACATTAAATTTTGTTCGCCTTCAAAGTATTCCCCTTTGACCACAATACACTTCTCCAAACGATGCTTCCATTGTTCGAAACATTTCTGAAATTCATTTATCGGGATGTCCTTAAGGCCTTCTAGCGATTTTTGTATTAACCTCCTTCACAGTGTCTAAACGCTTTCCTTTCATGTCCCTTTTGAGTATGGGGAACAAAACGAAGTCACAGGGAGCTAAATCCGGTGGGTAAGAGGGTGGACAATCGATGTCATGCCGTGTTTTGTCAAAAAATGCATAACGAAGAGGGTGGTATGAGCCGGCGCGTTGTCATGATGGAAAAACCATTCGCCTGTGTGCCAAAGACCTGCTATATATATATATATATATATATATATATATATACATATATATATATATATTTATATATATATATATACATGTACATTTTTCTTCTTGGCTACTTCTTTCAGACAGAATACAAGGCAAACGTAAACTTTACTGCGCTCTGATCACTAACTCCTTTAATAATTACTATTAAAATTCTCTGGGTGTGTTCGTTATTAATCAAGAAAAACTTGGCCATTTGCCGAAGTGGCAAGTTGATGCGTGGAGTTCAACGTAAATGATTGTAATGGTGACCCGCTGGATTCTTCATCTCTACACACTGATTTTAAACCATATGTGCTGCAATCAAAAGCTCGGATGCTATCGATAATAATATCACGATCGTTGTTTTGGAATGAGGAACGTTTCATATCCTGGTATAGCTCTAGTGATTGCATTGTTTTTGTCGTCCGGCGGTCTGTTGAATGGACAAACCCCATTTCCCATCTCTTGCTTGCACCCCCTGCCTCACATCTTTTTGATAAATCGTGGGGTATATAATTTTGATGTGGACTTCCAGATTATTTTGGATTGAAGACTATGAATTGAACGCCATGCGTTTTCCTAACCGTCATATGGAATTACCACAGCTTCCGAATCTATTTTTTCGGTTATTTCTGTAAACGGAAAAGATTATTGGGAAAATTTCACAGTTGGCGATATCAGTGGATAACCAGATTTTAGTTCCAATTATCACATCTGCGATGGGTCGTGAATTAATCCAACGCAAGAGCGTTGGATTAATGAACGGGCCCGGGATCGATTCCCGGGCAAGCCTCTCTGGACACCTGCAGCTCCTCCCAAGCTATGTGATTTTTTGGGTACCAGGTCTTCCTGGGAAACCATAACCGGCACAGGGAAAGGAACTGGCCCCCCTACTCTGACGTGTGAATTTCACATGCCGTCGGGCTCAGTACTGGGTAAACTCTACCACCACTTTTTATGGTTGCTGTAAATGTATATGTATATATGCAGAAGGAAGATGGAGGCAGAGGATGAATGCTTTCAACGTGAATCTAATCAATCGAGGAACCGTAGAAAGAGATTTTGAAATTCAGCTTAGTGAAATAAGTATTACAGCAAAGCAAACCGAGTTCCAAGGGTGTTAAAGAATAAATTCGTGAGAGCAGAGAAAGATCTGACGAAAAAAAACAACGGTGCCCGGAGCAGATAGAGTCAACAGAAAAATCATCAAAGCGTTTGCAGGAGAAGCCAAAGGCAAACTATTTGGAATAATCAAAGGGAGCTAGGTAAGTGAAAGATTGCCGGAGGGTCGGAAGAAATTGGGGCGAGTGTAATCTTTCACCTGTCTCCAAAGCACCGTAGCATGTAATTGGAGGCGATATTTACCACAGAAAGGAAGCGAATATGCTCAAGAACCAAAGTACAATTACTATTCTGCAAGCAGCACGCAAAAAAAGTTCTTAAGAGGTGCATGGCAGGTGAGCCGTTGAAGGAAGAGTATACCGGAGGAGAACAGGAGCCTCGAAACATAGTGCTGTAGGTGAAGGTCAGTACTATCGTGGAATGGCAGAGAATATGTTGTCAGTATGTAGGTGTAGAAATGAATGTTTAAAGTGTGATTAATCTACAACGTCATTTTAATTCATTAATCTGTCTATGGATGGAAGAGAGTCCGATGAAGATGGGAGATGAGGTGTGCAGGTCTTTTTGAATACCAACTTTAGCCAAATCCCCTCCTGACTACATGAATTGGCCAACTACATCCATGCACTTCTTAAACAAACTGACATGCACTTATCCTGTGGAAAGATATTATTAATGAATGACCTCTTTCTTTAAAATGGCATTAATTAATTTATTAGTCATTATATAGTGTTAGCATGTAGGACTGATACTAAACTACCAGTACGCTAGATCATATTGTATATTTACGTATTATTTACATCCACGCAATACCGCAAAAACCGCGACAAGATGTGAGGCAGAAGGACATTAGGACAACAAACATTTAGGAAAAAATATGCATTCATACATGTACATGAATATACGTTTACTCATACAGGTGTATAAGTAAAAACCATAAAAAAACCATAAACGCAGTAATCAACCCGAAGGTGGGTTTAGTAGGTGATGGTAGAGTTCACCCAGTACTAAGCCCTATACGGCGTGTGAAAATTCACACATCAGGGTAGGGGGGCCAGGTCCTTTCCCTGTGCCAAGGAGGATTATGGTTTCCCAGGAAGACCTGGTACCCGAAAAATCACTGTAGCTTGGTTGGAGCTGCAGGTGCCCAGAGTGCCTTGCCCGAGAATCGAACCCGGGACCCTCCGGTCAGCAGTTCAACGCTCTAAAATATGGACAAATAAAATTTCGTATAAACACATATAAATGGCCGTAAAATAATATACGTAATCTTGTAACTTCAGCTTCACCCGTGGTATTACTTTCTTTCCAGAAGAGAAAACTGCATAGTGTTATTTTAAATATTTACTTTGGCATTTTATTTTATTTCCAAATAGCTACCTTTCATGCAATTGAAATTATATATTTCTTATTTTCTTTTAAAATGTGCTCCTTCTTTCAATATTTAGACCTCAATGTAAAATATGGCGCTATTCTCATTTGGCGGTGTAATATTTCAACGATTCAATTCCTTAAAATGCTTTACTTGCATTACCAAATGCAGGTGATTAAAATAACACTCCATTCATATCTTTGCGAAAGCTCAAGTACTTTAACTATAAGGTTTTCTTAACTTCTTAAAAGTTATATGTATCTGTTGTGATGAATGCTTTTTGGTGTAAGTAAAACATTAGTCACAAGATTTTATGCGTAGAGCACCAAATTTAAGGAGGAGGAGAACATTATTTTTTAAATCATACTGGTTGATGAAACGTACTCCAAGTGAGCAAAATTGAATCTGAAGAATATCTGGCATAATTGAACCTGAGATCAGAGTCATTTTAAGGATGAAAAGAGGAATTTTATTGTGTGATATTTTGTAATTAAGTGAAGCTTGGCGAAATCAAATATTTGAATAATAATTGTATCCATCCACTGGTGTGCATATAACGTATGTCTATTTGATTTTATTTTGTTTCTGTGAACGTTAAGTGAGTATGTCTGGGTTATAATAAACAATCATTATATTTTAACTTCCAAGAAAGTTTGGTCCAATAATATCTTAAAAAATCGACGAAAAAGTATGCAGAAGAAAAAACTGAGAATTATTCGTAAATAAGGAAAAAATTATGTTGGAATCCCTTGAGAAAGAATTGGATTGGTCAGTTACCTAACAGTTAAGAAAATTAGAGGAGAAGTGAATTCGGGAAAGAACAACAGGCAAATGAGTAGACTAAGTAAAATTAGATGTTAGATGCGGGAGGTGGCCGACGTGAGGGAATTAGCTCGGGGAAGAATTTCAGGGCCGCAGGCAAACAACATTCGACTTTTAAGAAATAATGAGCGAAGGGGCGATCTCAAATTCTCAACCGTCTACTTCTTCCCTGCGGACTATGACCCCTCAACGGGGGTGTTACACTTGTTTTCCTGTCTTCAAATATTAGCATGTTGAAATAAACTCCTGACTCTGCATTGCCTCTATTCCACTTTTCTTTTCAGTACATATTTCAGTTAGGAATTTCTTCGTAGCAAGTAACTTTCCGCATCCTCGCAGTTTGATTCTTCGCGCCCAATGGCATTGACGTTATCTCCTGAGTTCCTTGGATAACTTTATCCCGTGATATTTACTCTAATGCTTAAATTTAACCCGTGTACATTGATTATTTTTGCAGGAAAGATTGTTATAGAAGTATAATAATAAAGAAAAAATGGAAACGTGTATAATACTGGCAATAAATGGAAGGAATATGTAAAAGGAAAAAGATATTTATAATACCACTTAATTTACATCCACCGAATCACGCAAAATTACTTTTTAAGACCACTAAAAACAAATTGAGAAAATTAAAATCAATGGCCAAATTTTATTCGAAAAACTGCAATACTTGTAACAGGTAATATAATCCGGTCTGTCCTGGATAAACCTTATCCGTAGACAACGTCTTAACTCCATATGCCCGTTGATAATTAATTACCATTCATCGGCCGAGAATTTAAAGCCGGAAAAAGATAATAATAATTAATTATTCAACCGATCGCAAAGATTTTGATGGCCTTATCATAACAAAAAAATGTGGTTTTCCCATTGGTAATATTCATCTGTACGCTTCTAAATACCAATTTAACTTTTCCTACGTCCAAAAATGCTCCTGTTCTTCCTTTAATACATCTTTTCTTCCTTCTGTCTCTCGCTCAACCATACCTTTCCACTTCATCACAGCCTTAGACTTCTCAATCCCTCTCAGTCTCCCTCGCACTCAAGGGCGTATAATCTTTAATAAAATTCAGTCTACATTAAGAAGACCAGGAGACAACTATATTATAACGGATTTGGGAAAAAGGAAAATAAAGGGTAGAATGCACTGGATAAAGATTTTCCTTTAACTTCCGTAGAATTTAAGTTGGAATTCAGGTTGGATTTCAATAATCAGCAGGATTAAATTTGGAGGGAATGTGATGAAATAAAAATTCGCTGCAGGAAAAGTGTTAAAGTTATGAAAAAAAGCCAAAGAAATTTATTGGATGTAAACCATTATTAAATATCCGTAAAACTTTTTCCGTTCGTGATTAGAAATTCTCTTTTCTACTGTCATTCAGCTTCATTCCCCTTTTTGAAGGCAAAGGCTATTTCATTTCCGTCGTTTGGTTTCTATGAGTGTGAAAAATATTCCTTATCATTTTAATGAGTAACTTTCAATATATGAATTCCCCATGGTAAAAATGATCATATAGCAGTAATATAAATACCATAATGATAAAGTAACGATAAAAAGCCTTTGCTACGCTGACCTTTTTTCAGTACCATTAGGTTTATTTTAGGTTGTGTCTGGTGCGCATAACTTCTTCAGGCATCAACTCACCATATAAAAATACGTAATATTATTTTTAACTTTGAATCATATGATTCATGTAAAAATTGTCATTCAAAGCCTTTACATGTGTAATGTTATTATTAGCGCACTAAGTTGTTAGTGCTATTAAGTTCTTATGTACCAAGTTGTTTCGGTTACATTTGATAATTAATTATCAACCGAGTAGTGTGCGTTAGCACTTAACGGTATAATTAAGAATTAAATGGAAAGTGGTTTCTATGAATATCCTCCCATCAAAGAGAGATTTAGATTCGAAAATTGAGAGGAAGGATTGAATTCGATTTAAAGCTAATAGTTTTTTTTATTATTAAAAGGAAGCAGAGGCGTGAGCCGCAATGAAATATCACGCTATCTGCTGCCCAAATGTTTGCGCTCAAGAATGCTCATCGTCCTTTTGATCGAACTATTCGCTAGTATCGATGGGAATACTTTATCATTCCCCCTCCCTCCCTCCACCCTCTCCATTATTTGCTTTCCCCCCCTTGGAAATTCCCTTTGATATGGATTCCCCCGCTAATCGAACCTAATGAAGCCGTCGCTTCGCAATCAGGTTCCATTCCAATCGCTCGCATTGCAATCTGCAGCCGATCGCCCGCCCATACGTGATATATCGACACGGCATTCTGCCCTCTCCGATATCTCTCCTCTCTGACTCCTCTCACCTTCTTCTTCCTCCTCCCCCCCCTCCATCTCTCTCACTCACTCACTCACTCACTCACTCACTCACTCACCCAGACCCCTTCACGTTCTCGTCCTTTCCCGGTTAGTCGGATCCCTTTTCCTCCATCAAATCCTGGAATCTCCTCGAATTCCCATTTCAGACGCTCCTACTACTCCTCCTCGTTACCTTTCCCATCATTTCAGTCCCTCCCAACCGCCGAGACTTTCGTTCGCGATACATAGTCCTCCCGATTTATCGTATTCAGATATTTTTTCCAAGGGAAAGATATTTCCTTTTTCCGGAGAGAAACCGATAACGCCACTTTCGAAAACAAAGGAACTTACATCTCAGGGAGAGAGGGGGAAGACACGATGCTGCCGCTCTTAAGGGCGAGCTCTCGAGGATGGTACCGTCACGTTTCCTCCCTTTCTGCACTTCCCTCAGGGATGCGTGCCGACGCTTTGGATTCACCTTGGAAACGCTTTTCGCTCACCTAGTGTGCCGATCCCCCGCCAATGAGTCTTGAATCCCTTTAGCTCTACCTCACTGATAGCCTCCCTTTGAAAGGGAATCCGAGGTATTGTGCGGCAGTGAGTGGGTTACTTTCGACGATAAAGTTGAGTTTTTACTGCTGGAGGGTTAATCAATTCATGGTATGGCAGAATACGCCAGTGCGGTAACAATAAATGTTTGAAAACAAAATAAATAATATACTTTACATCAATTGAATGTCTTCATCGTATTAGTCAACTCGACGGTTTGTTCCTAGGCGTTAGAGTACATACCTCCCTGGACTTAGGTGTGTGGAGTTCACGCAAGCTGGGTAAGTGGTCCATTCCCCTGTGTCTTTCCCTATATCACCCTTCGGTTTTTCACAAATTTTTGGGTATCAGATAAAATCACATCGCTCAGATTTTATGGGTGATGGTCCGAAGGCATTACCTGATCCCGATTTCTCTCTGTATGTGGCGAAACTCTCTGCCCACTGAGCTAGTACGTGACTTCATTCAGGAACGCGTGTGTCAAATAATTTTGTAGTCTCAAATGAGCTATGGCCCAACTCGATCGATATCGTTAAAGCCCACCACATACGAATTAGTTTGAATTAAAAATTCTCTGAAAAAAATAAAAGTGCTATTAATTATAGAATGAAATAAAGCATATTAATTAAATTGGAAATGATTGTCCGGACTTCCTCTATGAATTGATTTGTTGATGATTAGGGAATGGAAATGTAAACACTAATTACTAGTCCGCAATGCAGATTTAATAATTCTAGAGAGGGGAATAATTTTTTAGAAATTCATTTATTCAATGATGGTGATTCTGATGATTATTATCAGAGTTGTTTTGTGATAGATTGATTTTAAAGGGGAATGAACCAGACTGCTTCACAAATAAGCGAACATTCAAATCAGTATAAAGGAAAGAGTTAGTGTTTCAATTATCAACGATGAAAATATCTAATAAATATTCACTTATTATCCGTGATAATTCGACATAAATACCAATACAAGATAAATCAGATTTTCATGGAGTATAGAAAGCATTATCACCACTTAAATCAGTGCACTATTTATACTACGTTCTCGTCTCGCTAATACCAACTTACTAACCCTTAATGATGTCTTGCATCCCTATTTAACTGATGTAAGTATTTTCACCTTTATCCTCATTATGGCACATTGGCTTTTTTCCGACTATTAAGCTCCTGGTAAATCCGTTTTATCTCAAATTATGCACATTGCAGTACTTCTTTTCCTCTTAAACATTCCTAATAAAGAAAGCATGAAACAGTTTTCAATGAATTCTTTTATCTTAGAATCACAAATTCTCACTTCTTCTGGCATTTATGCCTATGAGCGGGAGGTTTCTGAAAACTGTGGTACGAAAATTTAATTCATTTGATTCTCGATATTTTTATTACTTTTTATAAAAATGATATATAACATGCTTAATCCAATTAATTTGTGATTGAACTTCTTGGAAAAAAATATTTGTCGTTTTCATCCAAATATTTATTTTTTCTGCCTGCGTAATTAAAAATTATTTATTATTTATTATTTTTGAATTATTTTGCAATTAGGCGATTTTCCTGGTGGCAACGGTCAAGTATGGTCAAAAAACTCTTACAACGAAAATTACATACATGCACGCTCTAGAAAAACAGATAAGAGAAAAAATATTCTAACATACAATGACACTTCCACATCACATGCAAACAAACTTCCACATCACATACAAACAGTATTTTAATAACTTCCATGAAGTTTATCACCCAGTGGCTGCTTTACATTTATACTTAAAACTTCTAAAATTGGATGGAAAGGGCTCAAAAAAACCTCCAGGCAGCTGGTTCCAATCAATAATAGTTCCATTTAAAAAAGAGTATTTTTTCTTATTTGTTTTTTGCGTCCTTATTTTTATTTTGAAATTATTGTCGTTTTTTACCTTAAAGTTAGGCTTTTCTATCCCTTGCCATTAATCTTCCCACGCTTCGTCCTTTTTAACAATTCTATACATCGCGCCTAACCTACTCCTTTTTCTTCTATTTTTCAAACTCTCCCATTTCAGTATATCTAACATTTCCGTGACACTATCTGTTCTTTCTTACCTTCCGAGTACATACCTTGCTACCTTTCTTTGAACTTTTTCTATCTTTTTAATATGTCCCACCTCATATGGATCCCATACTATGGAGGAGTATTCTAGGATAGGAATAACTAGTACCTTATATGCTTTTTCTTTTGTGGCTACGCTATTTCCTTTAAAATTTCTCATCACCCAATGCGATACTTTAAATGCCTTCCGTGTCAAATTATCTACTTGGACTCCCCATACCTAGTTAAGTAAATGCCTAAATATTTGCATTGACTGGTACATGGGATTCTTTCCGAAGAGGGTGTAAATTTCCTTTTCTACATTCTTTTTGTTTGAAAAATGTATATGTTTGCTCTTACTTATATTAATGCCCATATTATTATTTCTAACCCAGTCACCAAGGCGATCGATGTAATTTTGTAGTATTACGTGGTCATTTACATTATCTATCCGTCTGTAAACAATGCAGTCATCCGCAAAGTCTTATTTTGGGAATGTAAATTGTTTGGTAGATCGTTTAAGTAAATTAGGAAGAGTAATGACCCTAGAAGACTGCCTTGTGGAACCCCTGCTAAAACGCTCGCCTCATTTGAAAATGTATCCCCTAATTTTACTGTTTGAGTTCTGCCTCTAAGAAAATGTTTTATCCATTGTTTTACCCTAAAATCCAACGGTAACTAATCCAACTTTAACAATAATTATCGTGAGGTACTCGGTCAAAAGCTGCGGAAAAATCAACAATTACTGCATCCACATCCTTTCCTTCATCTGTTGCGTCGCTGATATATTGGCTAAATCCCAAAAGCTGCGTTTCACACGAGTATCTCGTTTTAAACCCATGTTGGTGTTTGAATAGCCATCTATCTCTTGTTCACCATTCCCGAATGTAGTCAGCGTCAAAAATGTTGAAGGTAACAAACAAAAGTATTCGTGATGCATGTATGTTGTTTGTGAAAAGTGCTTATCACAGTCGGTTTAATGATATGAGAAAGATTTAGCCATTCTGTTTTACTTATTTATGATTTTTTATTCATGAGGGGCATATGTACTTCAACACACTTGCGTTAATTCAACATGAGAATGAGAAAGGAAGATCAGAATATTTTTACGTTTTAAGAAAATGACCATTTTAGTGATGGTTACTTGAAATATTTGCTTGATATATTGGATCACTTTCAGTTTAAAACAAGTGATAAAGACAAATGCGAGCACACTTCTGTGTGCACTAGCATATTACTCCTTACTACAACTATTGACATCGAAACTAGAGGTAAGGATATTTCAGAGCTCTTCGCAGCTGACATAATGAAATGCTGTTGGGTATGGATACTTTAAAGAAAATCTTGACCGTAGAACTCATACACGAATACAAAGCAAAAAATATCTTTCTCCACAGGAGTTAATTGCACTAACATTAACTTGAGTATTATCGCTCGTCAGTTTTAATGAGCCGAAATATTGAGGGAAATAAATTCGAAGATATCACAAATTATACAAAGAAAACGTTCTTACCATGAACATGGAGAAAAGAGATCGTGAATCCAACGAATCATTCGCAAAATGTAATTAAACTCTGAAGTTGCCAGCATTTAATGACGAGCAAATGGCAAAGGTATTCACAATTGGTCGCCATTAATTTCTACGAAATTATTGTGAAACATTTTAGCCAAGAACACATTTCGGACGCATTAGTTGACTTCAAGATGAAAAAAGCAGTTCGACCATTTAGGCGGTGATTCTAAAGAGATTTTTTGGCTTATGAGAAAGAAGTATGGGGAATAATTTAACAGGGCACTCATAGAAAAGTGACCGAGTGAAAAAACAAGCATCGCTATAGAAAAAGTCAATTCATTAAACTATTTCCTTTAAACCGTTTTCACTTATTAGGTACGCGTTTTATTGTAACCATATCGATTTAAAAGCAAACCTAAGTAAATATATAACATTATATATTAAAGATCCAGTTCAATTTGCTAATGGATAACCGTGGTGTTACTGTTTTAATGCATTCGGTTCATGAAGTGAAAACTAGTAAGCTATGATGATTTATGATTTATATTCATTTTTAGCTTAAATGATGGATAAACCATGTGAATTCTTAAGCGAATATTTTAGTGCTGGTTAGCCTTCGTTCTGCTGTCTAATACAGCAATCTCTGCCGTCCATTTCCTGTTTGATGGTTTTGACGAAGGCATTTCCTTTTTGCCGATATTAGGCTTCGGTGTTCAAAGTCACCCGGTAAATATCTAATTACAAACGCCTTATGGTACGAATGAACACATTCAAGATGTTTCTTAGTCAGTATTGCATCAAATTTGATACGTCGAGGAAACTTGGACGTTGAAGCAAGTTGACAAACGTGGATTCGAGGGTCTTGAGATGTAACTGTGGAGAAAGATGGAAAAGGTACAATGGACGAAAAGGAAAACAAAATATGCAGTTTTAGGCTCGATGGGGGAGTAGTGAGGATTGTTGGGAGAAATTCGAAGTAGGCGGGAATGGTGGATTCAGAGCATTTTGATTGGTGATTGAATGCCAAAGGCTTGAATAAAAGTGAAAACTTTGGTAAATCAAGGTAAAGGGTGGTAAAGGATAAGCATATTGGACGAAATGAAAGGTGATAGAAAGTCTGTGAAATTGAAGAAGGGTTTACTTGTACCGTGGGATATCAGGTTTCGTATTGCTTGACGAAGCTTAGAACTGTGGCATTGCACAGTGTGTGACCATCCAAACCATATTCTATAAACGTAGACGACCAGAAAAATGCATCGCATCCATTCTCATTAAGATTTGGCTGCGCAATTAAAATAATAAATTGCAATATTATCCGTTGGTTCATTCATGCCCATTGATAGAGGTTGTGGGATCGATATTGGGTGGGAAAAGGCGGCCGTAGAGGAAAATGGGTGGGGGGGGGGTGGAGAGACAACGAGAGGGATCTTGGGGATGGACGCGAGGTAGGGTTAGTAAAGCACAGAGGTCAGAGGCGGTATATAGTAAGTGCGTCCCCCGAGGAGCGCAGAAGCATTGGAAAATTCGATCAGGCAATGGGTCGTGTGTCAGAGTGTGGGCGGGGGTGTAGGCTTGAAGGGAACAATATGGTCGTACGAAGGGCTCAAGGAAAAGAGACTGAGTTGCTAGAAAATACACAAAGGCAGCTATGACAAAGGGGACAGCAGAATGGACGGTAATAGAGAGGGTTTTAGCCGACAAAAGGCAAAATAGAAGCGAGGATCGAGGCGGTGGTGGCTTGGGAATAAACTGGAGTGGACTCTGCCGGATAAATTACCGCCGGGGCATGGGAAAAGTGGGCGGGTATGGAGGGGAAGGTGGTCTCCGAAGTCGGAATAAAAGGTAGGGTGTGCGGGGGAAACAGTGCCAGAGAGATGCGGAGTGGATACTGCTGAGAGGGAATGAAGATAGTCTCGGCTAGGAATGTGAAATGATTCGTTTAAGCACTCAGTTAGAGGTTAGGTACATTTACTAGGGCCTACGAACTTTCTTTTTGAGAAAAAAAGTAATTGCCACCCATAAATGCTTTCAATACAGTCTATTGCCATCAGCTTCCAGGAGTAGTGTGAGATGATCACATTCGGTTTTGAATCTAAAATTTGTACTCCCAATTAACTGTAAGAGGCGATGACTTATAACGTAATCAGAATTAAGAAAATTTGTGGCACATTAAGATATTGACGGAAAAGTGAATTCTGCCAACCGACTAACTAAAATCGGCACACCTTGTTTAAAATATCTATATATCAAATCGATACAAGATCATATTGGTCCATATGAAAGTGTTTCAACATCTTATCCGGAGAAATATTGAATTAATTAATGATAATAATTTACCTTAAGAGAATAATGTTTTTAAAAAGTCAGTTTGATGACGAAAATGTTGATCCAGATTTTAGATATTCATTTCATTTGCAATTTCAAACTTAAGTTTTCCTTTGGTTGATGGCCATCATCATGATCTCCGTTTGTTGAATTTGTGTTGAATAACCAAATCAACAACATTCAGAGATGCTGAGGAGGAGGTTTGCCATAACACTCAACGATATATTGCACAATCCAAACCGCGCAAGCATAATCAACAGCTACGGTATTTTGCTGATTTATATTCTTACCTGAAGTCAGAAATGTATTGGAATTATCGAGGATAGAGGAAAAGTCTCCATTTTTGATCTCATAATATCATGCGTCGACCGTACCTTGCTATATCTTGTTATAAACTCCTGTGAATAATAAAAGCATCTCCAGTTTAAACTTCGAAGTTCAGTTGTATAAAATGATGAAACAATAAGCTTTAGCAAAACTTCCTCCGATAGAATTAATGTGAAAATGCTTGTGATAAACGATTTTGGTAAAGAATCAAAAATCTAGTTACATTACAGGTATAATGTATCAAATATATTAAAGTCAAAAAATGATATCAAAGCAGCGTTTGGGTTGATTACGTGGTTAAAGTATTTTTACTACCAAATACAGAAAATTAAGAATTTTTTGCGTAGTAGACCATCAGAAGAAGATAAAAAATGGAGAAAGGGGAAAGGAATGCACTAAAAGGTCACAAGTGAACTGATCATAGGGAAAACAGCTGAAAAAGACTAAATTAGAGTTGGCGAAAACGACTGTAGCTCGGGGAATAATTATAATATCTAAATTCGTCGGAGTAGAGAAAGACCCTAACACGAGCACCGTAGGCGCCCGGGGCGTAAAAAATCAGTGGAGAATCCATGAAGGTGTTAGATACGCAAAGATTAGCACAAGAAAATGAGAAAAATTATCTGCGGAAGTTCTGGAAGTAAAATGTTTTTGGAGGAATTGGACAAGGTTGTTAACGATAACTTAGGTAAATTACTTTGTAGATTTCTCCAATATTTATTGCGGTCAATTAATCACAGATGTGACATCTTCAGGTATATACTATGCATAAATAATGAAACCTATCGCACCGCATTAAATTTAGGTGAAATCTAACAAGTGTTGATTAAAGATGTGATTTCACTAGATTGAGCCTGATTATCATTACGGTCATTATACTCATGAAACTATTGAATTGATCAGGATTGCAATGATTGTACTGCTATAGAAAATGCACTTTTAGATATGTGAAAAAATTGAGTCTGGTTTGGCGTACCTACCCGATTATTCATGAAAAGAATTGAAAGAAAAATGACGATAGTCTGTCAGAAAACCAATTCGGACTCAGGAGATTAGGGAAACGAGGGATTTGTTACTTTCCAAAGAGACCTAAGTAGATTAGTCGCAGGAAAGGGTGAATTAGTGAACATACCATTGAATCTGATATCCCTAGTGTTATGGAATTCCTTTGAATACACCAAGTGGAATAAGGTGCTCAAATTGCCGGAAACAATCGATGGTTTAGAGTGAGAACAGGCTAATCCGTCGACTCTACAAAGACCGAGTATTCTGAATTAGGAGGAGAGACGAGATAAAAATGAAATAGAAGTAAAGATATACCAGGAATATCGACAAGGATGCACCCTTTCACCAACAATATTCAACTGCATTATGGAGAAGCCAATAAAGTAAAGTGAAACGGACGAGCATGCAATAAAATTGATTTCAAACGCACCTTGAGTACTAAGTTTCTTTCCGCAAAGAATACCATGTTTGTAGCATAAAATGGAGAATGCATGCAAATATCATTTCGTGGAAAGAATCAAATAGTTCGAAGATATGGCATGAAATCGAAGAGGAAGTGAATAAGTCCTAGCAATTCCTTTTCTGTAGAAGAGAGAAGCTGTAGATAGATAAAATTGCGTGGGAAATGCGAACAAGTAAAATCTTTTATGCAACCTCTTTCGAAGTTGGTGAAACGCTAACGCTAGGATGGAGTATATCCGACAAACATCAAACGAAGAATCGCTTAAGCTAAGAAGATGTTTACTACTGCGCAGAGGATGCTACCATGCACGAGATAGATGCGATTACATGCAGAAAGCAGCCCATGAAACCATTTCCGCAGTGAGTAACACTCAATGGATCGCAGATTCGGGCCGTTGAAAAAGCACACCGTAGAGAAGAGACATTTTTCAAAGATCCGTTTTGAGAGAAGATACTGAAGATCAAATGGATGGATAAAGTGAAGAACGAGAAATTCTGCTGAAGGAAAATATATTAAAAAATAGAGAGGAACACGCTAAACAAACGAGAAGATCAGGTGAATTAGGCATACCTTGAGATATGTTGTTGTTTTTGCGTATTATATATCATAAAGTAGAGGTTGTAGGATTTTTTCCTTCCTTTATTATGCTAACCTATAAAAATATATGCTAACTTAATAGAGGAAGATTCAATAGAAGGCCTCACAAGAATAACCAAATGATGCAGCTCGAGTAAAGAGAGATGCTGCGAGACGGAAATGTTGTCAGGACGGGAGATGAATGACAGTGTATAGAGGAATATTAAAGTTTCAAGCAATTTTTATTGGATTGTAGGGATAAGGAATGAATTGTTTTTATCTTAAACGCGGAAACTTGCTTTATACTTGCTCGTATATTCCTGACTATCATCTACCTTGGAGGAAACTTCAAGATCCTTGACCTCCATTCTATCTGGTTTGGATAGTCTCCAAGTGGACCGCTCATTGCAATCGTCAGGGAGTCCGTTTTCCTATTGTTTTGCGAATGTATCTCAGAAATTTTATCTCAGAAATTTCGTTATTGAGACATGAATGAGAACGGTCGTGAAATCAAACAAAAAACATTTCACTGCATCCAGATTTATAAAAATTAAAATTCTAAAAAAACGAATTTGGGCTTAAACCACAGTGATACCGTTTTTAATTAAATTGGTTCATAAATAATCTAACAATTTCCTTTTAATTATGGGTTTTTGAGTCCTATTTTTGAAGCTATAATATTTAAAGTTCCAAATAAGAGTCGAAATTCTTGAATGAATTATTTGATATGTAATTAATGCAGAAATTACTCTCATCATTGATATTTTGACAATAATTAGGTTGATCACATTTGTGGACCCAAAATGAAAAACATGAGCTCAAGAGCTCTAGCTCGAATGCACTTTTTACGAGCAACGAATCACACATGATTAAGCCTTAACAAATCAATTAGGTTCATCCGTAGGTCATTGGTAGGTTGTGTGGTTTATTGACTGCATTTCCATTAGTCTCACTCTAAGTTCATTTTTTATGAAAAAACTATGATTACACGTAATCTGTATAATTATCAGCTGCCACCAGTTTATTTAAAGTGAGGCTTTGCTAATGGTTAATTACTACAGTATCCTTGACCTCCATTCAGGACCTAAACGTATGAATGTAGAGAAATGTAATTTTCGGGAAATTTTTGGCTGTATCAATGAATCCTCAGGGAATGAATGAATGCATACTCAGAGTATTTTCCTTTTGATCTCATGCAAAATCATTTAACGCGCTGCATCGAACTTTATGGGAAATGCAAATTCGGTCAAATATAGCCCTTGAATCATTTTCCCAGTTTTAAAAAATATCAAAATCTGGGAGAAATTGAGCGCTTTTGCAGGAAAAAACTCAGATATTTTAAGCGATGATGAACTTCTAAAACGTAAAAAGTATAAATTATAACAATATATATGTATTCACCAAACCTACTATATTTCTAGGTCATAAATTTATATTTTACCGACCAGTTGAAAAAGTCAATCCACCATCTTAAAGAAATCAAATATTGTTTCCTATCCTACATAAATTTTCGCATTCTTTATGAGCAACTACAATAAATTTTACTTCGACGTTAGAATTACTGCTACATTTTGGTAGTTGATAAATTATTATCAGCTGAAATACCTTTGGGAATATACAAAACTGATGTAGAGATAAAAAATGAAGAGAAATTATAAAAGAGGAATAGCCTTACAGGTATGTATTTTCATGTATTTTCCCTGAGAAATGGAATTTTTATCACGCATGAACTCCAGCCGTAAATTTAGGGCGTATTAATGAGTGTCATGTTGATACACGCTATTTTATGAAATGGGTAATTTAACTATTTGAAGTTTAACAAACAAAGCAACAACAAAAATAGTTGTAACAAAGGATTTCAAAATGCACAAAACCTCTCGTAATATTATCATACAAACCTTTAATATACCAGATAACGTAACCGTTGAACGATGAAACCATTGTCTGAATTTATTAAAAATATTGTCTATTTTGCAATCATCATAGAAGTGACAAAATATTTTTTTATTCGTTTTCTCTGTAGGATTGAACAGTAAGGATCTTTATTTATTTAACAGTTCTCATTAGTTAATTAAATAGTATGAATAAAAAGTTAGACCTAGAAATGTTGATTTAGAGAAAAGTAATTATTTTCCTTTGGTGCCTAGAGAATATTATTTTTCTGAATTGTTCTCTTAAATGGTACTTGCAAATATTCATTATTTTACCGGTCATGACGAAGCGGCAGACTTCAATTATTGCCTAGAGATGCAATATTCCCTCGAACATTCATAAGCTGGCGTGCACTTTGGAATCAACTTCCCTCACGCCGCATTGCCTTTCATGATTACATCAGCATCCTCTGGCTACTTCGTACCCGGAAGCTCGCCAAGGCAATTTGCGGAGCACATAACCCTGACGCGAGCACCAGAGAGGCGGCGGCTCCACCATCCGAATTGAAGAGGTCAATATTACCGGCTTTTCGACGATAATGATAGGCATTCGCAAGGACCACGTTCATCTGACTTCCCCACGGTCAGTGAATCGGCGAGAGAGCATAAGTTGATGGGATGCTTTGGAGCAGCCGGGGTGAGCCCAATGGGTCAATCACACAAAAGCATTTCCGCAGAGGAGGGCGGAGTGTAACGCGATGAAGAGGAGTGCAATCAAAAGTTTTTCCTTCGGATCATTACCGATTTGGTGCAGAAGACATTCCGAAGGAAATGGCAGTCCAATGAACAGTCTCTCCTTCGCCACCCTCCCCTCCCGCTATTATCAACTCCGCTTTTCACGCCGGGAGTTCGTCGCTCTCCCGACGCTCTCCTCCATCCCAAGCCTCCCTTTCATTTTCCTTGAGGAGCAGGAAAAAAGGAAGTCTCCCATCTCTCGCGCCGGAGAATGTCACACTGCTCTTAATCCTCTTAGCCCGCACCACGTCGTCTCATACTCTCCGTATCGGGAGCCACGTTTCCACCTAACTCCCCCTCACCCCCTCAAACCTTACTTCATCCCCTACCCTTCCATTCACCCCGAGCAAGCTGCTTCACACCCTCGGGGATTCCATCCCCTCCCTCAACCATTGATTGTTTGCCGCGCTGAGTCCAGACGGCATCGCCCTCTCCGCCCGTCACCCCTCTCCCCCCCCCTTCCGCTCGGCAAACTCGAAACCCTTTCCCCGTCGCCAAGCACCTTTGCTCGCTCCCAACCTAAATGGATCGTCGCCTTCATTGTTTCCCGGGGTGGCTTTCCAACTGGCGGGATGGAGAGAGAGAAGGTTTTGGAGACGTGGGTGAAAGCGGGAGGGATGGTAGAAGGGTTCGGTCGAAGGCGTTCTCTCTCCCGAGACGCCCTTACACTTTCTCACCTCCATTTTTCGAATGTATACCTCTCTTTTCCCTCCTCCTTCCTCGTCCAGCACCCTCAACCCCGCTCTTTCTTCTCTTCCCCCACCCTCAACCGCAGAGTCGCACTGAGACCATCCCACCCGCGGGCGGTACTCACGGCGAAGGGTTGTATCCTGTTATGCTTGTGAGAAGTTCATAATT
Source organism: Hetaerina americana (assembly GCF_022747635.1). Lineage (NCBI taxonomy): Eukaryota > Metazoa > Arthropoda > Insecta > Odonata > Calopterygidae > Hetaerina > Hetaerina americana. Next base: position 37,290 of record NW_027286816.1, on the reverse strand, counting down.
CCTCGTGCGTAGGAAATCTTTCATTGACAACGCCAGTTCAACGTATTATCTTATTGATGGAGTTTGGATTTGAGAGAAATATGTCCACACATTATTTTAAATAAACGTTAGAATTATATTTTTGTACAAGTAAGCACTGGTTAAGAGGATTTCACCCGTACTTCTTTCAAAAAAGTTAACGAAAGTTATTACAGCGCGTTCAAACGTTTTGAAGTACGAGAGTGATGAACATGAATATTCTTCCATTTAGACCTTGTGAAAGGAAGCCGTGCCCCGTAGAAGAATTGATTGACGTGCCCCGTAGCAGTGACGACATTCTTTGAGATTATGTCTAAGTTTTCTTTCAGTATGCAGGAATTTTAAGACCTTTTGATTCATTGTCAGAGAAGTGGCTAGAAGTGAATATCCAAAGGGAACAAAATTTGCTTAAAATAAATATTAAGGAAGAGATAATTTAGCCACGATTACGGAACTATTTTGAAGAGTTGGATTTTTTGAAATGAAGTTTGTGTTACCTTGAGACGCACGTTGAATCCTTTCAATCATGTTAATGGAAGAGCTCCACTTCTGGTTTTGAAACTAGCGCTAATAAATAATGACGACTGACGATGGAATTGGCCTGGAATATTTAAAGAAGACACATCTTACCAATGGCCCAGAAGTGTTTGAGATGGCAGAAGACTAATGTATTTGCTGACTGGTGTTACTCCCACGCTTGCCATAATTCTGTGCTTAATTTTATGGCTATGGTGAGAAAAAGAGGAAGGCACGAGTTGAATGAATCGTTATGATAGCTAAAATGATTCCCAAAAGGAGTCCTCGGCAAATAAATTAAAATACTAAAATCTTAATGTAGAATACGTCGTGAGCCCCCTATATCGGTACTTAAGTTAGTACGATGCCTTATAGATTTAGTATGGCTTTTACAATAACTATCAATTATAACCATACTGTATGTGTTTACTCATTTATTACACCATGTTTTCTATCTCTTCAAACAAAAACCGAGACGCGATCGGAAGGTGTGGACACTAGCATACCAACTTTTGACATAGGAGCCCTGGGTTTGACCCTCGTAGATGAAAGGGTTTCAGAGTTGTTATGGTCCAGATAATGATTCTGTGTTATTAATTGTATTCTTTACATTCTCCTCAACTCAAGCTGTGCCCTGCTTTGCCTATTAGTTTACTTTGATATTAGTTAGCAATAGATGAAAGCTGCTTACAAGTTGGTAATGGAAAAAGCTAGCTACTGTTTGACTCAGAAAAATTTTCTATAAAAAAATAAACATTATACTCTATAACCGAAGCTTTAAAATTATTTGCCATGTACTCCCTAAGTGTCGGTCTAATCTAATAACATAGTAGGATAAGGAAAGAAGATTAGAAAAATTGAATGAAACTGGTTGAAATGTGGAAATAATGGCTTACTGCTCCAGGCAGATCTTGCATCCATCAAACTACTAGTAATAAGGTAGAACGAGGTGTATTCATTGCTACCAGTTTCTTCAAACGACCATGGTCTTAAAACAGTTATTTATAAAATTGTCTAGAGTACCCATTGGGCTCATACCTATTTCTGGGATAATTTAGTGCGTGAGGAATTCACTTTTGTGGTCAGTTTTGCCAAGTCATTCTGAAGTTAACGTTTATTCCGAATAAATTCAAATGATTATTTTTCCAGCGCAAGAATTAAAAAGATTGTTCAAATTAAATACAGCTACAGCCACTGCACTTGAGTTTTGAATTCTATTTCGATTCTCAGGATTCATATTGCCATTCTCTTTTCAATAAGACGTTTTACATGAATTGAGACTCTAATAAAATTTTAAAAAAATAATCAGTATTTCTCTAAAATTTTAGTTATGTAGTGATAGATACGATTTGATACTATTTCCTTCCACTTAAAATTTGTTTCCCGATTTAACTTAGCTCAATGAAAATGTCTGTTTTTTTATTAGTTATTTCATTAATAATGCGCAATTGTCATTTTCAAGAGCAGAGATTCTTTCCACTGGCGAGATCATATTGATATTATAGCGAGTTAAATGGACAAACATGTAGGAATTAAATCCCGTCTCTTCGGGTAACGATGTCCTGATGCTGGAGTAAAATATTATTGAAGTGAATTAGCTGAAAATTGAAAATGCATGAAATACCTTTATTACGGAATGTGACAGCAAAAATGAAGTGAACGCCCAATACTGTTCATCTTTACGAGGAGGTCGTAGGTGGAGTTATAGGTCGAGTCTAATCTTGTTTTTAGAGACCATCGCAATTACATAACGCGGAGTACGAGAACTTTTTTTTGCATATTTTTCACGTAGCAGTTGAAAAACGCCTTGTTAGTACGCACGACTCACTATTCCCCCTAGAGGCAAGAATTCAAAATGTACAATTCCAAGGAGTCGAAAAAACAGTGAGCATCATTGAACGTGCGAGTTATCAGTTAAAGTGGAAGGCGTTCGTGGTCGAGGATCATGTTAAATTGACTGACGATCACTTTTAAATCCTAAAAAATATTCGCAATATTGCATACTGCCCATTGCATCATCTCTATAACCTGTAAAAGCTTGTGAAGATGATACTTTCTGTAAAAGTTTTCCCCAGCTCCACGTAAAAGTTTACGTTCCACCGTCGCTCCAGTAAGAGCATGCATTTTAAAAAGTGACCACTAAGACTTAAATACGATGCACTCAAATAACAAGGTCACGAAAACTAAACGGAATATCAAAAATCCAAAAACAGGTTACAAAGTACGTAGTGCTGCCAATCGCATATCAATAAATGTATCCGTTGGGGCATGATTCAAAATATTTAGTTATACTGAACATACCTTGTATATTTAGACTGCAAGTTATTTCACTTCCATGGAAATTACGTGTATCTAGACAAGTATAAAACTCAATTCAGCCTTAATTAACTTATTAATTAATAAAAACTTAATTCTATGAATTAATATTTATTTATTTAGGAACGCGTTATAAGTTGGCAGTTTGCCCGGTGGTGACATACATTCTGTTTACACCTACATGTATTCATCAAATTTCACATTACATTCATAATATAATACAATTCGCTTTTTGTGTACATTTCAAATATATTTTCGTTGGGAAGGGCTCGTATAGTTCTGCAGGCTGTTCCAGTCAGTGATCGTTTTGTTGAGAAATGTTAATTTTTTATACATGTTCTTCGCGCCTGCCATTACATCTTGTATCTATTGCATGTAGGTCCCACACTTGTGATGCATGTTAAAATGGGTGTTACTGGAGTTTTATACGCCTTCTCCCTGGTTGATTTATTGCTCCCTTTGAGGTTTCTCATTACCCATTGCAACATTTTGAATTATGTCTTGGCGATAAAGTCCATGTTCGGCCCCCAGCCTTGGTTATGTTTACTTGAAAAATGATTCATAAGACATGTATCGAACGTGGAGGGAATTGGCGGTTCTAATAGGCTTGTCCTCTTATAGAAAAATTTAAAAAATCGAAATTATTTTGCGACTTCTATTGTTGGAAGAATATCTAATTATTTAGTTACTTCAATGACAGCTGTTTTTATCTCACGAAATGATTATATCAATCGCTTCATTTACAAAATCTGTTAAACATTTTTTTTTAAACTTTCAATAATATCTGTTGGGAATGGAATTCCACAATCTTTACCATGTAGTTTAATATCTATGCATGTACACTTTCTTAAGGAACTAGAATCTTCTGGCCCATCTTTATTAGTTCTTACTAGTCAGGGTAACGTTTTCTATAATACATCGAGATATTGCAAGCATGAGAAGGAATTTTTACTTTCGATACCATATAAAAGGAGTGGCAAAATTTCATGTTGCCGCGAACCACACTAATAGCGATCTCGAATTATCGGGAGCCACAATAAATTTTTCATAAAAATGTATGTCTATCAGTACTTCAGCATTTATCATCATAAAGATGACATTTATTTCAGAACATATTTTTTTTAGTTTTAGTCTATTTTTCCTGAAATAGAGAAGGATTAGAGGATTGGAGATTGAAGACGTGGGCTGTAAAAAGTAAGCTTTCAGAGAGAATTCGTGCTCCAATCTGCTAAAAGGGAAAAGACTAGCTGGCTGGAATCAGTCCGGGAGGGATCGCAGTGACAGGGGTGCTGGGCGTAAGAGAGAGGGATAGGAGGATATAAATGGGAGAGACTGCGATGTACTCCCACGTCGCACACGCGAGAGCGTGGAATCGGGGCGGAAGGGAAAACAATGGGGACGATTAGCGCGGACGTAAATTCCAGATTCGAGACACTTGGATCTTCCACAGTGAAAAGAGAGTGCGGTAACTGAGCGGAAGCACTCAGTTGCCACTTATTTTCATGTCGCTGGCGACACAATCCGCTGACTCGTCACGCAGTCACATATACGGAATGTCCGTCCATGTTATCCTCCCCCCTCTCCCCCACGAAAAAAGAAACTTCGTGATGGGATCTCCATTTACGGAGAATTTTTTTATGAACCAAGTTTCCATCATTTAAATTGGAAATAATTCCGAGAAAAAAACAAAATACACATCTAAATACTTTCGTCGGACTGAATGATGCTAATTTTTCCTAATGGAACCTCTTGTAGAAACAAAAAAAATGTCAAGTACTCATGAAGAGCGCAAATTCCTCCTTTACATATCAAACTTCAATACTTATTTGTCGGCCCTTCCTGTTAAATCCAAGGATTGGCCGGTGTTCATCTTTTTAAGTCATGGAAAACGTTTTGGCATACAATGCTACATGCGCTCAGTTATGTCTATACGATATGATGGTGTATGATCGTACCCGTCGTAAACGTCCCTTGGAGCCATTTTTCATTTCCCAAGCTAGAGAGACATGAGGTATGTGATGCATTCCATGCTTGCGAGAGTAAAATACCCAAGTAATTATTTTCATGCGGAGATATTGGGAGTGGCAGAGTTTGACTCAGCGAAATGGCTGAGAACTTTGTTTGGGCTCTATCCGACGGGAAGAGCTATCCCGACGACGGAAAATAGTCACCGAAGTATTAGACTGCGTTCCAGAAGTTCAACCAACTTCAAGGTGGCTTCCTCACAATAGATTATTATCTGCAAGAATTTGAGTAGTCAGTGTTTGTCCCTGATGTGCGTACTAGAATGCTAGGAGAATGCTCGGGCCTGGAAAAAGAAAAACTCCCCATCCCTCCGGCCTGTCCTTTAAAACGGGGGTACTCAGAAGTATTGGGCGCCCCCTTGGGACTTAAGATGGGTCTCTTTGGTTCGTTCTCTCCTCTTCGTCCACTCTTCCTTCCTTTTTCCCTTCCCTTCCGCTCGCGTCTCTTTATCTTTCTTTCCCGTCTCTTTCAGTGTCTCAGTGTACTTCTCTTTGAGGCACTCCACTTCACTCGCTCACTCACTCATTCCGAGATCTTTCGTCCGGACGTTGCTCTTTTATTTTCCATTTACCCCCCTCCACCTCCTCTTTCGTCCTTAACCCCCGCTCCTCGCCTACCTCCCCACCCCCCCCCTTGTGCCGTCATCATCCCATCTACCAATCGTTAAAATCAACTTGTTTTCCTCTCGCTCTTCATCCAACTCCTTCGCTCCTTCTTCAAAGGGAACATCAGCCATCATTCTTCCCTCATTCCATGACCTTGTTTCTCTCGACGGAACATTCTTCCCTCATCAAAAATTTCCGGGGAGAAGGAATCGAAAGCGAAGAGGGACGTTTCCGCCCGGAAGAACGGTGGTCACGAGGGGTTTCTCCCGGATAAGATATATCAATTGTTTTCTCCAAATCCAGCGTTTCCACCGTTGAAGACATCACATTAATCCCTCTTTTGATTTAATGGGATAAACTGGAATGGCATGCCGTCAACTTTTATTAAAGGTCCGCGGTGAACTTGATCATACTCCTTGGTGAATGGGATCGGGATGGTGCTGTGGCAAATGTGCGGTGGCAACGGGCTTTCCACTGTGAGGGCCCAGGTTCGAATCCTGGAGATGACAGATATTTTTCAGTGGTATACCGATCTATACTTGAGGTGTTTTATGGAGAGAACTTTCAGTGGGTACGCCGTCCGACGGATGGGACATTAAACTGCGGACCCCTTGGCGCCTTTAAATAACAGTAGGCTAATGCCGACGCCGTGTTTCTCTCCACCCATCATCCTTTCCCATCCATTCCTAATGGCGCAAATTACCTTGTCTGTCGGTCGCCTACAATAAAACTACTACTCCTTGGTGAAAGTTTAATCTCAACCGAAGTGCAAATTGTTTTTTTCCCATCCTATTTTCCATCATAAAGCAATTTTTTCCTCTAAAACCGATGAATTCTTTCATTGAATTCCGCGCTATTTCCACGACAAAGTATTATTTGCAAGGAGTAATTATTTGGCTCCGGTGAAACGGAAATCAATTTATTTTATTGGATTAATAAACTGGGACTGAATTTAAACTATAAAACACATTGGCGTAAAATGATCAAACCGTGGTAATAGAAATCACCATTAAACTCCCTTGATCATCCAGGATAAACACATCAGATCCTGATAAATGAATGTATAACTACCTCGTTCTGTTTCTCACAATGTTTGTGGAATTCAACAATTAAATGTGACTGAGTCGATTTTTATTAGATCTTGCGTGTCCTTTGGCTCGTGCCTTGAAATTCCTTTCAGTTTGGCCGACATTAGAGGTGCTGTAATGATCGCATTTTAGTCTCTAGATGCCTGATTTAAAAAGTGTATTCTATTTGTCTTTGCTATTAGCTATGACTTTGGAGAGAGTAAGGGGTGGGTAAAATGCCGCTTTAAATGAAGTAGAAAGGGGATTGGAGATTATATAGGAGAAATCTCCAGGGAATGAGCTCAAACACCACTTGAAGTCTTTAGATGCTGAGAACTGAGAGGAGAAACTTCCATTTATGGCGATTGCTTTTCGCTTTTTTTTAAAAGTATTTTCCAACTAGGTATGAGTCATACCCATTGCTAGTGGCTATATTCGTAATAGTCCTAAGTTCATTATAGACATTGGTGGGGGAGGGGGTGTGTGTTGGAGCCGGTGGATCATCGAGTGGAGGGCTGCATTTTCGTGAGGAAAATGGTGGGCGGGCTCACAGGGAATTACTATATATGTGGGTTTCCCTTATATAGATAACTCTTGTCTATTTTCTTGTATGGTATTTGACAGATCTAGTAAGTCAATTGTGCTATTGACTCCTTTTAGTATGGAAAAGGAAATATTTGGATTCATCTACATCTACATCAATACCCTGCAAGCCACCAAAAAGGTGTGTGGCAGGGGGTGCAACACCAGGATGAAAGGGTAAGGGATGAGGGGGTTAGGGTTTTTCAAAGGGATGGGGAAAGGTAAGGGGAACCTGCAAAAAAAATATAAATATGATCGTATAACCATGCGCAGTCGCTACCTTGTAGGTTAATACTTATTATGTCGAGCCGGCTCCTGGGGGATTTCGATTACAAGCATTCTGGTCTCTTATTGTTCTTGGAAAAAATGACCATTTAAACCTGTCTGTCTTGCAGAAAATCTTACTAATCTTATATTCGTGATCCCTCCGCCCGTAATACGTTGGGGTTCGTATTATGTTCTTGATGTCATCGGAAAAGGACCCATCTTTAAATGTTTTTAATAAGTTTAATCTATATTGTAAACGCCGCTGTGTAAGGGAATCCCAGCCTAAATTTTCTAGCAAAGTAGTTACGCTACTGCGTTGGTCATAACAATTTTTGACAAATCTAGCCCCCCTCCGCTGAACTCGATCTAATTCCGAAATTGAATTTATCTCTTGAGGATCCCATATACTGGCAGCAAACTCTAGGTGGGGCCTGACTAGGGCAAGAATACATCGTTCCTTCACTTTTTCGTCACATTTACCCAACACTCTTTTTACAAATCCCAATTTTTTATTAGCACGACCGCATATTTCCCGTATGTGCTTTCCCCAGGACAGATCGTGAGTAATTGTTACACCCAAGTATTTAAAGGAGTCTACCCTCGCGATTTCTGTTTGCTTCACTTTGTAACTAAATGGGGGGGGGGTGTTACTTTTTTCCCAAAAATGTATTACTACGCATTTTTTCAAATTTAATTCCAATTGCCATGTATCGCACCAAGTCTGGATTGCATTTAGGTCGTTAGCTAACGTGACTCTGTCATCGCTACTTCGAATGTCCCCATGAATCACCGCATCGTCAGCAAAAAGACGAAGCCTGCTATCAACCACGGCGCTGAGGTCATTTATGTAAATAAGAAATAAGAGGGAGCCTATGACACTTCCCTGTGGTACACCCGACGTGACCTTAACACTATCGGATGATACACCGTCCAGGACGACTGTTTGAACACGATTTTTTTAAAAATTGTCTAATCCAGCAGATAACAATCCCGTGTATTATATAAGTTTCTAACTTCGCGAGTGACTTGCAATGAGGGACTTTATCAAAAGCTTTTTTAAAATCTAGAAATATCGCATCAACTGGAATATTACTTTCACCGGAATCCATTATATCATGAACAAAGAGTGCGAGTTGAGTTTCGCAGGATCTACCTTTACGGAACCCGTGTTGGTTATTAATGATGTGCCCAAAAATCTTACGGGAGATGGAGGTGAGCGATATTGGCCTATAACTACTGGGGTCATCCCGGTCTCCATTTTTAAATATGGGTGTCACAGAAGCTATCTTCCAGCCGCTTGGCACGCTTTCTTCTGCTAATGATTCCTTAAATATTATATTAAGATAAGGAGCAATTTCAGACGACAGTTCTTTATACACGCGAGTCGGTATCGCCGGCCTGGGATTGGTCGTATTGAGTTAATTGTGGAAGGAGTCTAACTGGCGGTTTGACCCTGTACTTAAGCAAAGAATATCATCAACTTACCGGACACAATACACCACTTTTTCCACGTGTTTATTGGCATTAATTAACAGATGCTCTTCTGGCGAATTAAGGAAAATTCCAGCTTGGAGGAAGGAAAGTGGGGAACCCATACCTAGACAATCTGCTTGGATTTATGAATAGTGGTTGAAACTGAAATAATTTTAATTAGCTGCCATTTTAATGAGGGAGATTATTTCGTTTGAAATGTTTGGGGCAATATTTGAGTCTTTGTTTACATTTTGAGCTTCAAGTAAGGCTTCCGAACTGGACACACAGGTGAATAGATTATTTATATCAAAAGAAACTAGTGTTTCTTTTCCTGGAAACATTAATTCCTTTTAGATTTATGGAAAGCTTGACTAAGCTTTTAACTCCGTATTCGGGCTTGAAACGTCAGTAGTCTGCCACTTTGCCATAGCTTCTTTTCTAAAGACCCGAATCAAGTGTTCATTTTATCCAAGCCATTATTTAAAAATAAATGCTCAACAATGATAAATTATCAGCAAATATATTAAGTAACTGTTTAACATTGTAAAAGAATATTGGGTTTAAATTAAATAACCGGATAAGGAGAGAAACTTTTGTCCTCAAATAATTATTTCGGACCTAAAATAGTTAAAAGGAAGCTTTTTTACCACGGTCTGCTATCGCATAAGACGCATTGCCATGCGAACATACGAGTGTCAGGTAGAAGTACAGTAACACTGCTTTTGGAATGGTGTATTTTTCCCAATAAATACATTTATTGATATGTTTCATCTGTTGTCTAAACATTACCTCCATTTTCCCAGAATTTCTAAAAGAAAAAGTCTGTATTTCTATCGATGATGTAATCAAACATTTAAATTCATCAATTCCATGGAAATTCCCTGGAAAATACAAATTCGTTTTAACTTATAACATTTTCTCGTGAAAGTTTTCAGTACGGAGGGAAGGCGAATCAATCTTTCTTTTCCAGTGGATTCAAAGCTTAGCTCAGATTTCAGTTGGAGTAGCCGCAGAATTTCTCAGCCTCTCATTTTCGTGCAGAGGAAAATAAACCTAAAACCATCTAGGTATATGGATATAAATATATATCTCTGTTATCCGCCGAGTAATTTTTTGTGAAAGTTTAGTAAATTCAACCCCATGATTGTTGAATTGTAGGCGGCGCAAATTTTTTTGGAGAAAAACAATAGAGGTTGCTTTTTTTAGAAAGATTATATCCTTCGGCATTACGGGAACTAGCGACGGCGCTGCCTATCATGTCTCCCTTTCTCGGTGGGTGACCAAAATCTCTCTCCCCCTCTCTTAACCGATCGTAGCATAGCTATATGATCAGTGTTGTTGTGTTTAAACTCGGATTTATTTTTTTCGCATCTTACCGTATTTCGGGCGCACAACCACGTGACTTTGTGGTGATTGTACATCGGACGAGAGAATCAACACTTGGTTTGCGCATAAGGGAAATTGACGAGATTCCCTATCGAGACTTCACACACCAACTACCCATCCTGTCGGGAGCTTATAAGCGGAAGAGTGTCTCCCGGTTACTTTAATGATCAAAGTATTACTTGGCACGGGTAGTAACTTAAATGGCTATTGCATGATAACATGAGAGGATCATCTAAAGTCGAATAATCTTTGCATTGATATTTACTCCCTTTACAACAGGTTGCACGGATCCGATTTTTTTAACGCTCTAATAAATTTAACTGAGGTGAGCGGCATTGTATTCAATTGTTCCAGGTTCAACTTTGTGGAAGTTAATGTTCATTAAATGAAGAACACAATGCATATTTCCACTGTCCGCGGTATTTCTAATGAGCGGTATGTACCTAATGAATATTTGTTTGTTGAGTAAGAAAGGTGAGGCAATGGTAGATATTATTATTTTTAAGTGTATCACAGGATTTCTGAGAGGCTGAGTTTTAAAAATATAAAAATGACTTAATTTATTCAACCTAATGTAAATTGTATCCTGTATACCAAGAACTAAGTAGAAAGTAGCATCGAAACCTTCTCTTCTTAACAGTGAATGTTCTTAAGATTTCCACTCAGAGAAAGCTAGAAGCTGGAATACATATTAAGCTTTAAAGCACTCTCCGAAGATTTTATTCCAAGGTTTCATTGATTATTTAACTCATTTTTCAACTTAATTTTTTCTGATATTTTTTGTAAACATACCTGGATATAAAGAATGTTTTCAAAATGAAAACCGCGTCGAGATAAAATTCCGTCAAAGAGAAGTACTACGTCTCAGATTCAAAGCTGGGTGAATGGGTCTTTTCCCACATCATTCAGAAAGGCTCTTCACGGGTCACTTCCTTGAAGCATATAAGATCATAAGTAAGGAAAACAACTTTATGTCGTCATCAGCACCCTTTTTAAATTGTTAAATATTTCTCCAAATTTTTTAGGTCGATGTCGTGATACGTATATTTATTTACACCAAATATAAAAAAAGGCAAATCCTTAACCAGGTTAAGTCATGGATAACTCTAAAGAAGTCTTCAGTCATAAGACTCTAAATAATAGTTTTATTCGATTATCCCTTTAAGTCGAGACACCAGAGGGTTCCGCGGTGGTTTTTAAGGAATGCGATGTTCATTGCCTTCCGTGCCATTGACATGATTGCCTTTCATATTTAACTGGTATTCGACGATCAGTGCAGCTTTCATTTAAATTCAAAGCATTTATATATTGTTATCATTTCAATTATTTAAATTGAAGAGGTAAAGATGAAAACAAAGAGCCTTTAGGTATTGAATTAAACACAGGAAAAAAATATAGTCGGAAGGAGAAAAAAAGGAACGGAAAAAACATTATGGCCCAAATTTGAGACTGGGAAATGAAAGCTATAAGGAGAGAAAAGTCAAAGAGGATAATTGGCACAACAATTTATAGAATCATATTGCTCTATGAGAAACTAAAGAAAATAAATAGGAAAGGACTGCCTAAAAGAATATTTGACTCTTTGGACCAAAACTCAAAAAAATCAAATGACGTGAATCGTTAGTCAAAACAGTCTCAAAACAACTGAAAGTTACGTTACGTAATGGGGAAGGTATAGGAAACCGAAACTTTTATAGGAAAACATTCAAAACTTTCAGGGTTTCCAAGAGAAGATAAAAAAGAAATGAGGTAGAATGTGGACAGAAGAAAGGGAAACGGAAAGAAAGAATGAAAAAATGCTGGAAGGTTTGAAAAGGAGAAAGTGCGGACATCAGACAAATATTCTTTTACGCAATCCTTAGAAGTCCAAATCGAAGAAAGAAGACAGGAGGTGAAATTAGCAAAATTGCGTCAAGGGAATTTGCAAGGACTTTCAGGACAGAAATGTAATGAAAAAATTCAAGGCATAATACAAGGCATTCAAGGCAAGTCGGTTGAAGTTTACAGAATGAAAGTCACTTAAGCAGTTAATACTCGTATCCAATATGAATTCACTTAAAACCGAAGAATATTTTTTATTGGATACCTGAAACCCTTGGGTCTTCCCGGGGTAATGTTATTTAATAATCGATAAACAAACCATAAAAACTGAAATTAACATTTCGAATTGGCCGCATCGGTAGTGGACTAGCCTAATAATTAAACGGTTGCCCTTTCAAATCCGCCGCTCCCGCTCGCGTGATGTTGCCGTTCCGGCTTTTTTGCGTCCGTACATGACGAAAGCAAATAAATGAGCTTTCAAGAGGAGGACTGACGAACGGAACTTTTCCTGGTGGAATTGAAATTAAAAATATTTGCCATGCCCGACGTTCGATCCGCTGAAAGAAGATTGCTGTATCCATTCTTAAAAGATAAAATTTATAGGAATTGCGAACAATTTATAACCGATCCTACTTAAAACATAAACTATACAATCAATACTTCTGGCACTCTTAAAAAATAATTTTTTTTCACTCGAACTTACATGATGTGCCGGTTAATCGATTTATTTTCGGGAGGGTATACGAAGGGGACTTTTTTTGGGAAAAAATGCTCAGAAACAGCTACATGTGAAATATTAGTGGCTGCCGGATTCCCAAAATTTTCGAGTATGAGTAGCTCACTAATATTTTTAATGAAAGAAGAAAAATAAAGCTTTATTTTGAAATTTTTAATTTGGGTATCAAGGTATTTTTATTTTGACTGAATGATTAGATTTTACTACCAGGGAAATAGAAAACCTTGACTACTTTTTGATACGCAACCGTCTATGCAATGATTGAACGGGTGTGTAAAAAGTCGTATACAGTTATATGGTTAGCTGATTAATTTTCAGTGCCAATATGAATAATTCCAGAAAGTATTGGCAGATTTATTTAATGTACAAGTTATTTAGTCCATCTCAAATTATAACCATTGTTAGAAGACTGAATGGTTTCGGGCCTTCTAACGTGAAAGACAATGAGAAAATGTCAACGCTTTGGAAAATTCATGTTTAGAACTCATAAAAATATGAAAAACATCATATATTCATTGTATATATTAGGTTAAAATATCAAAGACTGAAAACAATACAGGGTTCGTCCGGAAAATAAGTGTACTGAGCTCAGGAAAAAAAATTATTACACTTTTACATATCTTAAGCTAATATTCCTCAAAATAGGACCCTTGTGAGTCGATACACTTGTTCCAGCGGCGTTTCCATTCCTGGAACGCTCCCGTGAAGGCATCATCGGGAACCTCTCGAAGACACGTCGTCACGGCCTATTTGACGGCGTCCAAAGTCCCGTATCGCGTTCCTTTCAAACTCCTCTTTATCTTCGGGAACAGAAAGAAGTCCGGTGGTGCCAAGTCCGGGCTGTAGGGCGGGTGCGGCAGCGTTGCCACGCCGTGCTTGACCAAGAAGTCCGACACGACAAGCGCGGTGTGAGACGGCGCATTGTCGTGATGCAGCCGCCAGATCTTTTGATCGCTGGCCGGACGCGGGCGACTCGTTTTCGAAGCCTGTCGAGCACTTGGACGTAAAATGCTATCATCCAAACACTAAGACGACGATCAGAGTTCAGTACATCGCGAACTTTTCGCACATTTTCGTCGGTGAGTGTCGTTGATGAGCGTCCAGGCCGTGGTTCGTCGTCGACCTCTTCTCTGCCCTCCACGAACATCTTGTACCACCGAAAGATCATGTTTCTGGACATGGCTGACTCCCCGTAAGCCTGGTTAATCATACCGACAGTTTCGGTAGACAATTTCCCAAGCTTTACCGCAAATTTGATGGAATAACGCTGCTCCAAAAACTTCGGCATCGCGTTCCGTGACGTGGGTCGAGCGTGGAGGTTCGCGTTAACAGAGCTCCTCACTACACCACAGCTCAGAGCCGACTGCCTTTTTCAGCGTCGCTTGCCAACATACCCCCCTCCAATCGCAGTCCGTCAGAGCGGTGCTGGGCGCGCCTGGAGCGGCGGGAAAAAATCAGTACACTTATTTTCCGGACGAACCCTGTATGACTTGTAACTAAGTGGGTGCAAAAAACCTCTGGCTCGATCTTAGTTGGATTAAAATTATATTTATTTGTAATATAAGAAAATTATTTAAATTGGCTTAACAACAAAATTTACGAATAATGATATTTGTATAGAGAAGAAAAACCCTGTAACAATATCAGAGAGTAATTACATGGTAAAAGAGGATATCGAATAAATGTGCAATGCTCACTAAAATATGTACCCTGTAGAACCTCAAATTGATACATGTAATATCCGGGTCAAGAATATATGGAAGCAAAGAGGATATTAAGTAGGAAAAAGAAAGGGGATGGGATATTACATTATGTTTGGAATCTTACATTTCACCTTGAGTCACCTTGAGATGATTTCACTTGAGAAACAGACCTAGTATAAGTCAGACCTCAGCTAAGTAATTCTTAGTTTTTCTAGATTCAAAATGCTGGTAAAGTTAATTTAAAAACTATTGCGCTGCGATGTTCTTAAATATATACACTCGAAGCATATTTTACAATGATTAATGCATGGTTAAATCACTTTGACTGTAAATGTGTATTTTTCAAATTACTATCAGGCATTTAAGAATATCTATTAGAGGTTCTAATTCACTGGAGGCGTTAACATGCCCAACACACTTATACGGTAGACATAAGCCTTTTTCATTCCCTAAGTTTTAAAAATAAGGACATATTTCATACACCACAAAAAAGACTGATAAGAAATGCTAATATTATTGCTGAGGAAGCAGACATTCTTTACTCATCTCTCAACAAATTTAAAATAATTGTATCCTCAAATCTGAAGAAAGCAGTGTCGGATTAACACAAAAAATTTGCTTATTTGACATAATATTATGCTTACCAACAAGCTTACTCAATTTTTTGTATTCCTTTTGCCTGTATCATATATTTGTCTAGTTTTCGAAATCAACTGTAATTAACAGGGTCATGCAAGTCAATAAATAATTCCTTTATTGGAATTTTCATTTTTCAAATTTTATTCTGCAATGAAAATTTGATGATGCATGTGATACGAGCTATATGGAGAGAAATATCTCTACAGCGGATCGAATATTTTTTATCTTATCTATAAACCTTGAAAGTCATTTTATGTATGTGTTATCATAAAATTACGATACGTATTTTTTATTTCTGTTGAATGGGTCGACTCTATGCCTTAAGTATTATTATTATTATTTATTCCTAACTTAGCATACACAAGGTGTACTTTGCGGGCATAGAAGTATTTCGTAAGCAAAAATGTGCAAACAACGATTATTTGACACATTTTTCACTCGGGTGGCGTTCTGTTGTCATGATTCTATTTCAAACCGCCACTTAAATAATACGAAGCGCCTCTCAAGTCTCAAACTTGGGAAATATCTTCCTACGTCAACCAAACTAAAGAAAATTCACCAAAAATGTTTACATTAGCAATTTGCAATAGACGGTCAGAGTGGAAATTTTGGCGCGAGGAAATATTTTTCCAGTGCAATCCGCAGAATAAGATAAATTTAATTTGGTAAGACTTAGAGGATGAAAGAGAATTCACACCCGAAATTCACAGTCGCTTCTTGTTCTTTCTAATTAAACTGCATTCTTTCGCATGCTTCAAATAAAGCCGATTTGGAGGAAGGCATTGTGCGGAGAGATAAATATTTCTTGGAGAATTTTCCGCTTCTCTTCCCAAAGTTCTTTCGAGAAGCGCTAAATACATTTCTCTGGGATCTTTTCAGTCACGCGGGGAGTGGAATTCCTGTTTTCGTCTTTTGAATTATTGGCTCATCGAGCCAACGGCGACAGCATCACGTCAGCCCTGAATAACAGCCGTCGTCACACATCCGCTTCAACTTGCTATCGCTGTCTAAGGCTTTAAAGCATTGCTGCCCGAAATTATTTTATTTTTCATCTCCCTTTTCCCCTCCTTTGCCTGTAGGTTATCTTCGTCCCACTCCAATATATCATTCCTTTCTTTCTCTTTCTGGCGTTCCCGAAGAGAAATCCTCCTTTTCATCCGTCCAAAGCCTCTCGGGATAGACCAATTTAACGAATTTCCAACCTCATACGGGACATTTTTTGTGTTAACCGGTTGCTTTCGATCACTCTTTTTGCGCTCCCTTTCAACTTTCTTTTCTGCCCTCGACCATCCAGGTCCCGTCTCGGGGCCAATCGTCTGCCAACGGGTGGCCATTCAACCACTTCGGTCCGTTGTTTCCTTCTCTGGAATTAATTGGAAGGATCCCCGTTTTTAAAACTCCCGTCTAGTTTGCTCGCTGAGAAATGCGCCGTGCTCTGTAGAGCCGACAGATTTAAGATATCATACTTCTCGCGAACAACAAGGGCTCAGAATAACTTCGCACCATTGTGCTATGGGAAAAATATTCTAAAAGGCCCAGGACGCCATCATTTTATTTACCTTTATTTTAATGCATTTCTTGTTAATACATCTGTTCAATAATTTCGGGATCTTATTGATTACAAAAAAAATACTTCACAAATTATTGGTCAGAGTCCCCTTCAAACTAGTCTCCTGCCCAATGTATGCACTTATCCCGACGGTATTTCCACTTTTCGATAAAATCCTGGGACGCTTCTTTCGGAATTCTCTCTGCCGTCGAGATTTTCTCTATCCCTGGAATGGTGGCAACCTTTTTTCCTTTGAGCGGGATTTTTAGCTTTGGGAACAGGAAAAAGTCACATGGGACCAGGTCTGGTGAATAGGCTGGGCGGAAAAGAACAGCGGTCTTGTTTTTGGCTAAAAACTCAAGGTAGACGAGTAAGGTGGTGCGTTGTCGTGTTGAAAAATCACTCTCCGCTTCTCCAAAGTTCGGTTCGTTTTCGTCTGATTCTCTCTCTTTGGCATTTTCCTAACTCCCAGGTAGTACTCCGTGTTGAATGTCTGGCCTTTAAGTAAGTATTTGTGATGCATAACCCCCTTTGAATCGAAAAAACAGTCATTTGAACTTGAGCTTTTTTGGGGTGGGGGGATGTTTCACCAATCCATTGTGAAGATCGCTCTTTTACTTCGATGTCATATCCGTAAACCTATGACTCATCACCTGTTATGATTATGGAAAAGAAAGTTTCATCCTCTCAAGTTCGATTATACAGTTTCTGATAGACTTGAACTCGATGTTTTACCTGGGCTGATGTCAACAGGCGAGACACGAATTTGGCGGCGACTCGATGCATCCTACATTTTTCAGTCAGGAGTTAATAGCACGAAGCAGTCGAGATGCCACACTCTTTGTTGCAATTTTTCTGATAGTCAAACGTCGACTTGCACGAACGAGGTCGTTCACTTTCTCGATGTGGGGGTCGACGCTCGGCCTCTTCCACTAATTACCACCCCTTTTTGAACCTGAAACCACTCATAACAGGCGGTACGTTTCATAGAATCCTCACCATAAGCCATCTTGAAAGTTTTCACGAAGGATTTGCAGAAGCTCACGCAGAATTTCACAGAACAACGCTACTCCTTCAAAGAGCTCATTTCCACGGATCCAATTTTTCACCGCACTCCACACACACCCTTTCACATAAACAACTGTAACTACTCAACAAAACAAGGTATCAACCAAGTGAAGTGAAAGGCAGTTATTTGAGAAGTTTCTGCGGGCATAAAGTTTTCAAGCAAAATTAAAAAATGACTAACTGGAGTCGCACTATTCAAAAAGGTCGGGAGACTTTTAAACAGACCTCGTAGCTTCTCGTCTCACATGATTTTGAGAAGCGATTTTTACACTAAGATACCACGGTACTCATAGCAGTTGTCAACACTGTTTCCTTAATTTTAATTTTTTTAAATGTTTCTTGGTAAGTAATATTTAAGTAATACTTTACTCCGATGTTGTATGTCTGAAGTGGAATCTCCCCTCGCCATATCCCCTAGAAGTGGCTTCCGGGGTACCAAGCAATAAGAAGATAACTAATGCTCCATTCAATTAGGTGTTTCATTTTTCCGGCATGACTACTTTTATTTGACCGAATGTATCAATTGGCGGTGGAGCTAATTTAAATCCGAATCGAAATCGCCTTTCAATGCGCTCTGCATCGACGTTGCGTGGATCAGTGCTATTATGATAGACTCTACGATAAGAAATACGAACTTAGATATTTTATTCCAAGCGTATACGTAGTTTTTGGTTTATATTCCTTCTTATTGCGTAACCACTTATGGAAACTTCCTCGAGAACACGTAAAATGTTCGCCAAATGAATGGAAAGCCTACTAGTTTTATATGAAACCTCTTAAAACTGCTTTCCTCATCTCTCGAATGGATCCTTGTAACAGGGAATCACGCATCGTTCTGCCACAATTTTCTCTGGTATTGAAGAGGCTCTAGAATAGCCTCAGGTGCCGCCTATGATAGCATCTTGTTTTCGGCCGTTTTCCACCTCCCATTTCCTCGTCCCGTCTCCCTCGCCATTTTCTCACTCTGTCGAGCTAGAATGCCCCATCCTACCATATTCTCTTAAAAGGTATTACCGGGCCCGCCTCTGAACAACTTTGCATGAAATCCTTTTTATGAGATAGTGTTAATTTTTTATCGACTCTTTAAAGGCGATTGCAATGCATAAGCTCGCTCGTTCGTAGGAGACAAGTTCAACGTGAGCGAAACTTTCTCCGTTACACCAATTCGAAATATTTGCGGAAGAGGTTTAGAGAAAAAACAATAGTTTTAACCCATTGCAGCGTGAACGAGTCGATATTTGTCTGTCACATAAGTCCACGACTTCCGTGGTCCAGGATCACCGGAGAATTATATAGGTTGGTTTTAGTCATACTTTTCATGAATTAACGGATAGAAACGGACCTCTCCTGTTTCCCTTCTCAAGATGGCTCAAAATCACCTTCCAAATATGCGACATGATACGTATAGCTACTGCTGAAATTTCCTTTGAAATGTTTCGTTATTGTAAGCATAGGTAAACCCAGACCTCAAAATTAAATGATTTTTTGATCCCAAATCTACGAATAAATTTGTTTGAAAAGGCTCTCAAACGGTTAAGAATTTTAGATGTTCTATCACTTTAACTGGCGGCATCAAAATCGGCAGCCTTTGGATTGTTATTACCCTATGTATAAAGGTATTGTAAATATATAAATTCCTTGTAGTTTGAGAGAGAGTTTAATTCGTTGATTTGAATTCATCCATTGTATACCAAAGCAACCTCGACTCCGAATTTGACAGTGTGTAGAAGTCTCAGACTCCTACACTCTCCAGGGAACGTACGTACAAGTCTGACAGCTTTAAGCCTCACAGATTTCTTGATCCTCAAGCTATGTGAAGGAAACAATTCATAGTCTAAAGGTGACCAAATATCTTTTGGGTGAGATTTAATATTGTCAATGGTAACTAACCACTAGGGAATATCTGTGTGAAAGAGATTAGTGATTAAAATTAGTCCCTGAGCACCTTTGCGCGAGATCCAATAACGCTTCTTCAAAGCGAAACTGAGAATTGTGGAACACTCTTCTGTGACGTTGTCAATTAACTTATCCTTTTGTGTGCTTGGTGCTTGCTGTAAGGCTGGGATTTTTATTCACTCGCAAACTTTTATTGCTCTAGCCTGCTGGAAGCAGCTTCGCTCGTATTAAAGTCGCCTCACTAAGAATCGTCGGCCTTGGTTGGGGAGAAAACCGTTTGAAATACGAGAACAGGAGACGGTGAACTTTGCATCCTCTCGCTCTTTACTAATTACATCCGTCATATAGCATACCCCTGGGGAACACCGGAGGGGTTGGTGGTGTGAGGAGAGGTTTTTGGCTGGAAGTCTTTGGTGCCCGATAAATCTGTATACGTGGGCTGCATTTCCCCGCCAAAATCGTTGCCCAAGCAACTTAAAAGCAACCTATGACAACCCATATTTCATACTCAAGGCTTCAAAGAGATTACTCATTAGAGTGAAAGTTACTTAGCTACTTTCATGGAAGGTGAATTTATAGTCATTTTCATTGAAACCGAGGTTTGCTGCCTTTCAATTACACTCCTATTCCTTCCAGAGCTACGAATGTTTTAACAGTATAATCTGAGAGTATATTCAATTAAATATAGGATTCCGAATATCGAATGCCGAAAAAAAAGCTTTTTGATGCTGGTGTTTTTGGCGAATCTTAGGAGGATATCATACTTAAAGCTGGCTCAAGTAAGAGGAATCGATTTAACTTCTGAAACTTTTCTATTGCTACGGGCGATGAGCGAGTGAGCGGGTCCTTTTTCATTTACGAAGAATAAGCACTTGCTAGAATGTTCAAGTAATATGGGGGACTTTTCATTAAATTTTAGATCACATTGTTCAAATTCAATTGGCTTTGACGTTTTCTTTAGACATTTTAACAATTAATATTGCTCATCGGATGTGAAATGAGTATAATAGTGTTCTGTCATCTTTTTCATCTCCCTTCCTTGGAGAAGTACGTAGTGTACTTATTTATTCCTGGCGTTATTTTTTATTCTTATTTCGCCTTAATGTATTTTTTTGTGGAAAATTTTCTTTGCTCATATATAATGCAAACTAGAATTTTTTATTGAACAAAAGAAGGCTTTTGTTGGAATAATTTGCGGCATGAAAAGTTCACCTAATTGTCATCAGGCGCTTTCTTCCCGAATTTCTCTATCGTGCCCAATCGCCAATCACTTCAACACCACTGCGGTTGACAAGACGGTATTACTCGACTAAGGATAGACCACTGTGCTATGACCCTCGCATTTGTTTTCGCCAAAGAAATATTCCCGCCACATTACGACTTTTGTGACACTACAAAGGTCGTTTGACACCTACCGACCCTATACCCACCTACCCTATATATATATATATATATATATATATATATATATATATATATATATATATATATATATATATATATATATATATGCTTTCGTAGACGTAACACGGAAGTGCCGAATAGTACATTACACAGTAACAAATAATATAGAAACACAAAAAAAGGAACACTCACACGTTATTTCTTGATAATTTCGACGGAATTCTACTCCGTCTTCATCGGAAGATAGAGAAGTAATGACTGCTGGAATAGTAGAGGTGAGGGGTGCGAGAGAAAGGGAAAGGGGCCAGGGGAAGGGGAGAACGGGAGGCGGAGGAGGGGTGAGAGGAATGATTGGGGAGAGGTAAGGGAGAGGAGAGGCTAGAGGGGAGCAGAGATAGGGAAGGAGGGAGAGGGAGGAGGTGGAATTGACACAAAATCGGAAAAGAAAACAATCTGCTCACCGCAACTATTGCAACATCCGAGACACAGGCTTCAACTTACAAAGTCTTGATCAAGACTCCGCAAGTCGAAACAAAGGCCACGCACACCAAAACTCATACGGAAAAACAAAGTGTTCAACCCCCCGATATGCATCGCTTCCACAAAGTAACAATTTTAGGCCACTGCCATCAGGGAACGACATTGAGGCCCGGATGCTAATAGGCCATACAGATGTAAATGAATGCAGTCATTACTTCTCTGTCTTCCGATGAAGACGGAGTAGAATTCCGTCGAAATTATCAAGAAATAACGTGTGAGTGTTCCTTTTTTTGTGTTTCTATATTGTTTGTTACTGTGCAATATATGTATATATATATATATATATATATATATATATATATATATATATATATATATATATATATATATATTGTATATATGTATATATATATTTGTATATATGTATATATATATTTGTATATATGTATATATATATTTGTATATATGTATATATATATTTGTATATATGTATATATATATGTATATATGTATATATATATATACATATATATACACAATGTAGCACAAATGTGAAGTCCATATACGACTAATACGAGACTCGTACTTTTCAAATTCTCTTCATTGTTCATTCTCTCTGTCTATCGTGCCTCCAGAATTCTCAGTAAGTTCCATAACTCTTTATTTATGCAGCTCAAGTATTGCTTCCGTGAAGTAGTATGCCTTCAAGTACTCCAAAAATAGGCCTGCGTATACTTTACTTTCTTAACAAGACATCTCCTTGCTTGTTTGATTTTAGTAAAAGAAGGAAGATTAAGTTTCCAAATTCCACAGAGCTTTTTATTTTTCACCGGGTGAAAAATTTAAAATCCAGTGGAATCTGCAAAGTTAGTCTTCGTTCTTTTACTATCAAAGACTCTCACCAAGTAACGCCAGAGAGAGTGTCTTATGTTTCCTTTTATTTATTTTATATCTGATCTTTTTTCTACAATCGTCGTATGTTTTCTACTTCCTATCTCGGCAAAAGTGTCAATATTTTCAAGATTCCCTCTTCGCAGATTTTCGCGAATCTATGCACCGTTCCCCTCCCCAGACTACAACCTTGACGTGGTGGAAGGGCTTATGCGTTCCGATGACCCCTAGAGCTGTGCCGGCGGGAGTAATAAAAATTGCTCTTGGTAGGGTCACCCATGCCAGATAGGTCGAACGTTAGGAGCCAGACGAAAGGTAGTCCACGCAGCGTCTGTTCCTCAGTGAGGCGGCTGCAATGGCGTCTGACCCCAGTGGGGCGGCCAGTAAGTGATGGTGTCACGTTAAAAACACTATTGAGGAAGGCAACGGGAAACCACCTCAATCATCATTCCCAAGATTTAAATGATGGACAAAACAGAGATTTTGAGTCCTGGCAACTACGGGGTTCGGCCCAATCGGCCGTGTGTCGTGCCCGGCAGCGGGGGAAGCAAGGCTTCCGCGGTCGTCATCCCACAAAACCCTTGCAAGGGAAAACCAGCAGCAGCAGGAAAGAGGACGCAGGAGATGAAGAGAAATTTAGTTAGAATAGGAACGTGGAATGTTAAACACAAACATAAACATAAACAATTTTTATTGCTCTGGGAGCAAAGTCCCTTGGAACAGAATACAGTTTAAATTAGGTTTCGAAACCTATGGAGTGAAACTGGTTCTAAACTAGTGAAACAAGACATAATTTAACATCAGTAGAACGAAACATATAGTACAATACATACATACAAATACAAAGAACAATAGTTAAATATTTAGCCTGATAAAACAGTAATAAGGTCATTTTGGTAGTGTGGTAGACAGATATTCAAACATTTTCCTGTTGAATTGGGATGTGTTCCTGGATAATTTTACATTATTAGGCAAAGAGTTCCATAGTTTACTGGATGAAATACTGAATGACTTTTCATATATAGCCGTGCGGTATTTGGGAAGATGGAATGTTTTTGTAATGCGGGTTGATCTCTTTGTCGTAAGTGAATTGAATATAAAATTTTCATATAAATATGAAGGGGTTTTTGAATTCAGAACTTTAAATAATTGTGAGGCCTTTTGAAGCATTCTCCTCTGATCGAGTTTTAACCAATTCAACATTTTATAGTAAGGAGTTACACGTTCTTTAAAACACATATTAAAGATGAATCGTAGACAAGAATTTTGGAGCCTTTGTAATTTTGTACTTAGCTCCTTATTCACATCAGCGTAGACAACTGAGCAATAGTCGAGATGTGGTAATACTAACGTTTGAACAAGCTTCTGGCGTAACGTTATGGGGATCAGGTGTCTGAAATGCTTCATTGTGTAAAGAGTTTTGTGAACTTTATTAGAAATGGCATTTACTTGCTCGCGCCAGGTTAAGGTGCTGCTTAGATAAACTCCTAAGCTTTTCACTGCATTTGAGTAGTCAATTTGAATATTTAAAACACTTATTTTAGGGAGATCACTTGCGACTTGCATTACATTGGCGGTGCTTCCAAAGATTATCGACTTGGTCTTTTTGGGATTTAGATTTAGCCGATTTTCAGTCATCCATTCACAGATGAGTTGGATATCCTTGTTGACCAAGTCAATGGCATGGTTGAATTCAGAGGGGTAGGACTCAAGATATATCTGTAGATCGTCAGCATAAAAGTGATGTTTACAATGAGTTATTATGGTAGCTAGTTCTTTTATAAAAATAGTAAATAATAAAGGCCCGAGAATTGACCCCTGTTGAACTCCACATAGGACAGGTTGGAAAACAGATACATTCCCGTCTTCATCTTTAACAGCTTGTTGACGATTAGACAGATAGGAGCGAAACCAGCGAAGGACAGAGTAAGAGAACTTGAGTTTGCTCATACGTTCCAGTAGTATGCCGTGGTCTACTGAATCAAAAGCCTTGCTCAAATCGAATTGGACTAAAACTGTTACCTTTTTTGCGTCTATGGATCTGCGTATATCATCAGTTACCTTTATCAAAGCCGACTGAGTGCTATAGAGCTTACGAAAGCCCGACTGATACTCATCAAAGAAATTGTGCCGCGTAAGATGCTCCACTGTAACCGTATGAACGATTCGCTCGAGAGGTTTGGAAATAGAGCAAAGAAGTGCAATAGGTCGGTAGTCAGACATTTCTTTCGGAGTTGTTATTTTCATTATCGACCGAACTAGGGCAGATTTCCACAGGGTAGGGAATATAGAGTAAGTGAGTGAACAGTTATAGATGTTTAGTATCATAGGCATTACTACTGGGAGAATAACGTTTAGCATTCTTGCACTGATTCCATCGACACCTGTTGAATTTGATTTTAAACTTTTCATTTGTGCTATCAGCATTTCGGGTGTATAGTGGGGGAAATAAAGCCTTCCATCGTCAAAGTCAGAGAATAATACATGATCTAATGAAGTGAGATTACTTTGGGTTTGAGTAGAATGGTTACCATCCTCGACATCATTTTCATCCTTGAAAGCAGACGTGAGAAAGTAGCTATTTAAATCATCCAAGGGGAAGTTCATTTTGAATGGGGGACGTCTAGGCTTTCCAAGTCCGAGGCGCCTCAGCTCCTGCCAAGTGGACTTTATGTCCCATTTATCGGAAAAGCACGAAACATAGTATTTTTGTTTAGCGTAGTTTAGGAATGTTAGGACAATGATGAGGACAGGGAAATTGGAGAATGTTAAGCGAGAGATGGAAAGGGGAAAAATAGATATTTTAGGTCTCTGCGAGGTGAGATGGAAGGATAGCAGGGATTACTGGAGTGATCAGTATAAAATAATATACAGCGGCGGGGACGAGAGCCAACGAGGGGTTGCCATAGTATTAAATGAAGAGGTAGGAAGAAGCGTAGTCAACATAGAGCAGGTAACGGATACATTATTACTAGTAGAGATAAAAGCAGAACCGACGAACTTGGTTATTATTCAGGTATACATGCCACCGAGCAACCATAAGGAAGAAGAGATTGATAGGATACACGATCAGTTAGAGGACATAATCGCGTGTGTACCTGCAGGGAAACATTTGATTGTGATGGGGGATTGGAATGCGACGGTAGGCGAAGGGAGAGTTGGTGATGAGGTCGGGGACTACGGTTTATGCACGAGGAATGACCGCGGGGAGAAGGCAGTTGAGTTCTGCAGGAGACAGGGGTTAGTCATCACCAACACTTGGTTTAGACACCACAAAAGACGCAGGTATACAAGAAAAATCCAGGTGACTCAGGAAGATATCAGCTAGATTATATTCTGGTTAGACACAGGTTTAGGAACAGTGAGATAAATTCACACAGCTTCCCGGGAGCGGATGCGGACTCTGACCACAATTTAGTTGTTATGAAATGTAGCGTCCGTTTCAAAAAGATAAGGCAGGGGCGGCGAGTTGGAAAATGGAATGTAGAAGCATTAAATGGTTTGAAAAGGAAGGAATATAAACAGGCGGTAGAGGAAATCATGGAGGATAGTAAAGATCTAAGTACTATCGAAGAAAAATGGGAAAGTTTCAAGAAAGGGTTGTCTAAAGCCGCAAAAGACACTATTGGAACCATTAACGCTAAAAGGACTAGGAAACCATGGATCACGGATGAGATGATTACAAAGAAGGATGAGCGGCGAAAATGGAAGAATGTAAGTACAGAACTGGGCAAAATGAAGTACAAAGAATTGAACAATAAATTGAGGCGGGCAACAAATAAAGCAAAAGAAGCATGGTGGAAGACGTATTGCGAAGATATGGAGTCTCCAGAGGAAGGGTGAAATCGGTACGCTGTACAGCAAAGTTAAATCGTTATCGGGAAGTAAGAAAGGGAGATCTATGCTAACAGTTAGAGAAAAGGCGGGTAAGGTAATAGTTGACGCAGGAGAGATCCAAGAGAGATGGAAGGAGTATATAGAAGAACTGTATAGTAAAGAACTTCGACCAACAACTTTAGACATTGAAAAAGAATATGACGTAGAGGAAGACAGCTTAGGTCCAAGCATACTAGACAATGAGATAGAAAGGGCATTAAGGGAGATAAAACTAAATAAGGCCGTGGGGGTGGATAACATTCCCGCGGAACTATTGAAATGTTTAGGAAAATATGGGACGAAGAGGCTATATGGGCTGATTCGTAGTATTTATGAGGAAGGAATCTGGCCGAAAGACTTTGTGAGATCAGTTTTAGTTCCTATTCCAAAAAAGGTAAAGGCTACATCATGTGAGGACTACAGGACGATAAGTTTGATATATCACGCAGTTAAAGTTGTTCTCAGAATCATAAACAAAAGGATAGAGAGTAGGGCAAATGATTACTTAGGGGGTGATCAGTTTGGGTTTAGGAAGGGGAGAGGTACGCGTGATGCCATTGCAGTAATGAGGTTATTAATCGAGAGGAATATAGAACACAACCAGGAGGTATTTGCCTGTTTCGTAGATTTCGAAAAAGCGTTTGATAGAGTGAATTGGGAAAAACTAATGAGTATATTGCAGAAAATAGGAATAGATTGGAGGGAAAGGAGGCTAATCCGCAACCTGTACATGTCTCAGACTGCTCAGGTGCGGGTGGGAAACGGGGAGTCCGGTTGGGCAGTGTTAGGAAGGGGTGTAAGGCAGGGTTGCCCATTATCACCGTTGCTGTTCAACCTATATTCAGAGGAAATGATCAAAGAGGCATGGGAAGAACTCGAGGTAGGAATGAAAGTGGGCGGGGAATTCGTAAAATCAGTTAGGTTTGCTGATGACCAAGCTTTAGTTTGTCAGTCAGCCAAGGGGTTGCTAGCATTGCTGAGTGAATTGGAAATTCATTGCGAATGGTATGGGATACGAATCAATATTAATAAAACAAAGGTTATGCGATTATCTAGAAAGGAAAAGGCTAAGCTAAACATTAAAATAGGAGGGCAAAAACTAGAGCAGGTAGAACAGTTTCGTATCTCGGTAGTGTTTTGAACCAACACGGTCAAAGTAGTAGGGGCGTAAGTAGAAGAATTGCGCTAGGCAAAGAGCCTATCACAAGGAGGAGGGAGTTGATGAGAGGGACGTTGAGTAAGGATGTTAAGAAAAGACTCGTAAAAACTTTGATATGGAGCGTAGCTATGTACGGCGCGGAAACGTGGTCATTGAAGCAGGAGGATAGTGATAGACTAGAGGCTTTTGAAATGTGGGTGTGGAGAAGAATGGAGAAGGTGAAATGGACAGAGAAGAAAACAAATGAGGAAGTACTTGGTATGGTGGGCGAAGAGAGGGGTTTTTTGGGAGAAATCCTATGGAGGCAGGAAAAGTGGATAAGGGGGTATTGGCCGGCAGTGGGATGTTGAAGACTGTAATTGAGGGGAGAAAGTTAAGCAAACGAGGAAAGAGAAGGAACAAGATAGGGATGTTGGACGAAATGAAGGGAGGAAGGAAGTACTCAGAGATGACGTGGGGTCTAATGTAGAGTAGGATGTTGTGTTTTGCTGGGGGTCACAAGTTGTTGAATTAGTAATTTTGTCCATCTAAAAACCTACGTTAATCGGTAGATTACCTAATAATAATAATGCACCGTTCATACTAGCATAATAATAATAACCATTAAGACATATTTTTGCCTTTCTTGGTTATCATGTTAGCACATATTTACACTATCCATTGGAGTATTACGTTATTAATGTGCTCCAACTGTTCTTCGCTCCCTGGAAATATAATGTTTTTATCAGAAAACCGTGGCGTATCTCTTCTTCTCCATGGATTTGAATGGCTCCTCTATCTTCGAGTTTCTCCGTCATCCAAATGAAAGCTTTCTGAATATGTCCGTTGAAGAGAACTGATTAGGGGGACCGTTCTTCTCTTATGCCCTCGTTCATGTTCCTTGCGTCTTAAAATCGCCACTTCTTCTTTATTCAGGCACCATATAGCTCCAATTTCTTTGTTTCACTCATAACGTCTCTCATTACCTTAAACAGTTGGCACCATTGCGCTTTGTCTAAAGATATACGTACAACAACGGAAGGAGTAGAAATTTCCACATCTTTTTTGAATATGTAGTTTTTTGAGGATTAACCTCAGTGATAGAATTAATTCTCTCGTAAATCTTCCTCACTTAATACCAAATCGTTCATTATAATCATAGTGTATACTTAAGCAACTGTTCTCCTAAGTATTATATTGCTTTCTTATTGAAATATGTCATATTAAAACGATAGATCATTATTGTTTGTATCAATTCTTGTTTTGACAAAAGGGCATTTACTTATACACTTCTCGGAATCTGAGGCTACACTTCCAGTTTCACGTATTTAACAACAAGCAGTTGGAATATTACGTTATTAATAGGTTATGCTATTTGTACATACGTGATGAGGTTTGGGAACATCACAATGAAATTGAGTATC
This sequence comes from Hetaerina americana, assembly GCF_022747635.1. Taxonomy (NCBI): domain Eukaryota; kingdom Metazoa; phylum Arthropoda; class Insecta; order Odonata; family Calopterygidae; genus Hetaerina; species Hetaerina americana. Next base: position 8,410 of record NW_027286816.1, on the reverse strand, counting down.
ATTAGCTCGGCCTCCCACATATCTGCGGCTAGTTGTATTCCCCTTATTAGACCTATTCCTCATTTTCTCAACTTCTTTCATCGCTATATAATTCCTTGTTTTTATTTTTTCCAAATTTGTAAAAATAAATACATAAAATTAATATTGGCCGGTTCGATGCGGCTGGTATGGTACCAAAATGTTGAAAAAGCGGTTTGGGGGTTGACAAATGTACCTGAATAATCTTAAAACCACGAGTTAGCTACGGTGGTATGCTGGTATGACACATATATCGCTGGATGTTTTCTTGTTCAAAACTCCTTCAGAAAGTCTCCTCCCTTATTTACTTTCTCCAATACTATAAAATTTAATGAATACACTCTTTTCATCTCCTCCTTCGCCTACATCGTTATTCCAAACAACCATGACGATAAGATTTTCATTTTTCTTAAATGTCCTTGGTGTATTGTTAAGGTCACTTAATGATGAATTATATCTAAGATAAGTAAAATTATTCAATTAAAGACCCTTTCACTGTCAAGGATTCTGCTTACAAATTGCGTAAACTCTCTAGTCAATTGAATATTTTTATCAGTGTAATGATTTGTGTTTTTATCTCGTTTTTCCCTTTCAGGGTTCTTTTCATAGTACCACACTCCTATATTCATATCTTTGCTTGGCTGGGGTGTATTAAATTCATTTCTATTCCTATTTTTACATAGAGGTTATGAGTTCTTAAGAATTTTAAATGGGTCACCTACCTGTTGCACAAATAGCGACCTTCAGAACCTGACTAGTTTTGGTCCACCCCGGGTACCTTAATTTTACCGTGACCAGCTCTGCTTTCCAGAGCCCCTCCTCTGTCAATAAAGGTATCCCTTCGGAGAAGCAGCGAAATGTCGCGAAATTTTTCTCGCACTGGATTTAGACTCCGGTAGTATTTCCTTTGATTCCATCAGTGCACTTCTATTATTAGATTTTGGAGCTACTGCAGCCAAAGTGCCAGTCCTCACCTTTTTCATTTCTAGGTATATATATATGTATATATATATATATATATATATATATATATATATATATATATATATATATATATATATATATATATATATATATCTCCAGCACCGCCAAGTCAAGATTTTATTATTTCAATCATTTTCTTCTAGTTAAATTTTTTGTATCGCTATTCCATCATGGTGAAGATGCCCCTGATAGTTGTCTCAGAACATTTGGAATTCCGTTCCGTTCAATATTCACAAATACTTTCTCCTAATCCATGAACACGATGAAAGTGTGAATAGGTTTTTTCTGTTTCTTCTCTTTAAGGAGCTTAAAGGTTATAAAAGCTTCTTTGTGAGCTTCCATTTCCCAAACAAAATTGATATTCTCGTTGGAACTCCTTTTCTTTAACTTCCACTTGTGTGTACTTTATTCTTGTCAAGATTTTCGATGCACACTCGGCAGATGGTCCATAAATATTCACATTGGGCTATTATTATATCTTCGAGAAAGAAAACAATAATTTCCATCTTAGAACTTTTACAACAACGAACAACCCTTATACGGTAATAAATCCGGCAAACTCACTTTAGTTTACATGTGCTGAATTTCCGATATCTTACCTCCCGAGTTTGCAATGCGAAGGGATATCATAGGGTAAATCTAAAAGGCAATTTATTAGCAGATCCTGTTTCATGACATCAAATTCTGCCATCAGTATGGCAGTTTCCTATCATCTCATTTAATGCGTTATCCCTCGCCAGTAATGATATTTGCACTGGGTTTACAGAACTGCCCTAAATACTATTTCTACTGTTTCACTTCCCCGTACTATTAAAACAGAATTTTATTGCCCAATTCCCGTATTGCATTGAAGCTTGAATTTTGTTACTTGTAGTGATGTCTTGCTATTCTCTAAGGTGTTTCAATTTTTCCCAATATAAAATTGCAGGGCCCTTTTTCTAACAAATTCTTTATCCATTCCTCCCAAACTTTCATTGACTTTCGCAGCAGTAGTCTCCCGGTCTAAGGTAGGTTTTTGATGTACTCCATCAGTACACTCTACTGTTCTCGCAAGCCAAAACTAACATGACACAAAATAACCCAAAACTAGATATTACAATATCTCATTTTTCGCTCTGTTATTTTCCTCTCTCTACCACACTTTCTCAACATTCTCCCCTGTATGCGTCACCGCTTCTGTCATCCTATTGCCTCTCCAGAGTGTCTCACTTGTCCTTCCTTCTTCAAATTTATCCCAAGAGTCGTCTTTATTCTCCTACAATGCTCAAAACCTTATCTTTGGTCTTTCCATTCATTTAATTTTCTCCATCCTGTTCCATGGTATATCTCGCAAACCTCAAATCAACGTTTATTATTTTACCTAAATGACCACGTTTTCGAGCCTTACAAAACTAAACTTCATTGTAATGTTTTCAGTAATTCCTTCTTTAATTTAGGTGCCTGTCATCAACGCCTGACTCTTTGTGAGAGCTTCTTCAGTTATCGCAATTATTCTTTAAGTACCCTTACTGCTCTGCCCCGCGTCCTTCAACACACTCCATAAATATCCGAACTGCTTCTAAAAATGTCTCCCAAACTTAACTATTTATCTTCACCTTCCTATTCCTTAAGAATCATTTTATCCTAGTTTTCTCGTCAATTCTCTTCCCATATATATCACTCTGATTATGCAAAGCATTGAGCACTTAGCTCACTAGCTAAGTAACGCTAGTTCATCTGTAAACCTAACCAATTTGATGAGCCTTAATTTGATGAACTCACTCCAGGCCTTCCTATGCCCATCCTACCATTTCCTCCGCATATTTTCTGAAAGACAGCTCGATATACTAAGGTTTTTTCATTCATATTATCTTAAGTTTTATATAGTATCTGTCACTTTTCATGACTTCGTATTTTTTCATGAATGGCTCCATCGACCCTTGGAAGGCCGACCTCGGCTAAATTTCTTTTATTTTTTCTAATTGGCGTTTTATTTCCTTTATTCTTGAGTGTCAGTAGCAAATTCTTAATTTTTTGACTTTTTTATTAAGAGTTCATATAAGTATCTATTCGAGCCTATTTTGCAGCCTTCGTCCTGATTTATGAGTTCATACTAAACGGAATATAATGAATTTGCCATATTTTTCTTCCCTTAGAATTTCCTTGGTACACCTTATTTTGAAGTGGTATTAAAGTAGAGTTTTTTACAGTATTCCTACCTGGAGTACGTTTGTTTTAGCTTTTCTTTTCTTCAGCTTCCTTCTTATCATACGTATTTTCCAATTTTATTCTCTCTGAACGGGATCTCAGGAATCAACCAACTCAGATTATATTCCCCAATTACCTATTTTGTTGCTTTCTCCATATCCTCTGCATAGGGTGTCGGGGTTAAATACGAGTATTGCGTAAGTAATGGAAAAGTAAACTATACAAACGGAAATGCCAGCAAAGGAAAGGGATAACTGGAGGAAAGATACTTCGAATCAGCGCAAACAGGTGACATACGACATGATAATGATTTGATTTTCGCATGGATCTCTTTTGCCTTCTCACTTTTACAGTTGCCTAACTATCGAATCCTTAAGTGAACTTTGTTTCTTCATGACGATACCTTTATTTTACTTCAGGCGATTTTCCATTCACCTCTCGGCACCCTTGAAAGTGTTATCTCATTCCCTACCTGATGCTGATGACGTTCGCAGATGGTGTGTATATGATTTTGCGTTTTCCTTTCGAATAGTCGTCTTCCTCAAACCCTTTCATCCTACCAATACCAAAGTTCATAGTCTTTGTATCTTCATTCTCAGATTTACCAGTCTTCAGCAGGTGACCCAACCTCACCGGTCTAATTATAACTTTTTTTCCTCACTTTAATTGTGCGCTTTCTTGAGAAATTTCCGGCTTGACACCTTCTTGATGGAATAATTCGCTTCGGCCATGTTTCACGAAAGAACACGTCATAACTTCCTTGTCTGATAAAAATTTAAAAATCGGAGGGTTAGTCATCAAACCTTGGAGTAATAATGCGGGTGATATCTTGTGGCCTCTCAAATCGTAGCGCTGCAGCCATTTAAATAGTTTCTGCCGCGTCCCTAGCATAACGTGTTGGTCTCTGGTGTTTACCTTGGACCACAACTACATCAGCATCGATGAGTGTTGTCCGTCCTCCAGGTTACAAGCGGCCCATTGCCCTGCGGCAATAATTCAGTTCTCTCCGGGCCACTAAATTAATTTAAATGAAATAAATAGTGCTAAACAAATATGTCCTGGGAGAAAAAACGGTAGGCCGTTCGATCCCACGTAATGGGTAGAAAAAAATCTTTTAAAATTCTGAAGCCAGAGTGATAGTACTCACGGAAATCATTATTCTCTAACAGAGATGATGTGATACCTTATCTGCTCTAATTCATGATTCTCAAACTATTTCGCACCTTTTTTTTGGCTCAAAATCACCTTCAAACTCAAGCCCACTGCTGTAAAACTGCAGCGCTACGAAGTTGTACAATTTGGAACTTGGTTTTTAATGAATTCCCTGGAGGGATACGCGCGACGGGCGCAGTACTAACGGGATATGGAGTAGGAAGGAGTACGCATGTTCATATCGTATGTTGGCATTGATTCAGAAATCTTAGTTAGCATCCAAGTGTTGAGAACTCTCTTCTGAGCTTGTGCTTCCCAATAACCAAACCTTATTATAAAATACATTGCTGATATCCATATTTTAAGATTAAATATACGAGGACAACTTCCAAAATTGTCTATCAGTACAAATCAACCATGGTTTTGGTACAAAATACCATCATAAGAGACATTTACTTAAAATACCATAAAATTAAAAAAATGAATATTAATTCGTACTTTTACTAAATGAAACCCGGAGCTTCAAGATTTGTTCTTTACTGATCATTTTCTAATATTAGCGTTCAGGGAAACCAAAGTTATGTGGATGAACTCGCGGGAAATATGATATATTACTCTGTGATTAAATATATAATGAAAATGATATTTCAGAGCATTAATTCACGTTTGAGGCATTTAATTAGATCTGGATTTTGTATTCGAGGAATAATTTCATATGCCATAAATAAAATATGTTTCAGTGCACAGAAATGAATTAAGGTGAGTTGTAATACAGGTAACTTTTACTTCAATCAGAATTTGAATGATAAACAATCTTCATGTATGCATTTTTATTCACACGGGCTACTGTTATTTACAAATCTATTTGTGCTCAGACGATGCGAAAATTCAAAGGAAGCGTCACTCAACTTTAGCTAAATAGCCCTCCATAGTCTTCTTTCCCCAAGAATCAATGACGAATTTATCATTTTGACTTCCCATTCTTGAAACATTCAGTAGGTTGTGAAACGCCAGGTAATCTCTCAAGCGTTTGGATACGCTATTTCCGACCTCTTTACAATTAATCGAATCACCTCTTTTAGTCATGCTGTCTGCTAATTAATTTGCTGTGTAAACCTGTCCGATACTATTCTCAAGAGATTAAAATTGCTAAAAAGTTCTGAGGAATCAAACAAGCTTCACTGCACGACGTATCTCGTGACTAGTAGATGGGAATAGAGTGATACATGGATCATGCGACTAAATAGTAAATGTGTTTTTAAGAGCGAGAGCACTTTGGTACGCGGACTTTGTTTTGCATCCAAAATCCACGTGTGTACTTGACGAAATCAAACGCGTGAGCTCTTTGCAGCACTATCTCGCTATTCCTGCTGGAATTCAAAGCAAACATCGTCCTTCTCGACATGACTTTCATATTAATACGTCGGAGGAGTAAAATTAAAAATTAAACATCGAGCTTTTAATACATTTTCATTGCCTAGAGACCATGTTTCCCCTCTCTGTTCCGTAATTCCTCCATTTATTTACGAATTCTCGCTAACCGTTAGCATCCAAAGGGGAAAATAACAACGTGGAAACCTCGTTGCCATCCCCTTTCATTTGACGAGGCGTACTGAGAAGGCTGGCTTGTCACACAACATTGTGGTTCGTTACGGATATCACAGATTCTGAATGTTTTTTAGAAAGATACCGAACCCTCAATTAGCTCAGGACAGGGATTCACCGGCGTGAGGTGTGCATCTCAGGGGGATATTTGAATATTTGGGGGGGAACATTGGCAATGATGTTGCATGCGTCGCTTTCTCACGACGGATTAAAAAATTACAATTACTGGTTAAAATTTATATTCCTAAAATAAAATTTAATTCCAAAAACTGTAAACTTTGTCCCTTAATTATTTGATGTCCTGATTTATATTATATTTTTCTGAACTAGAGTAAAGGGAAACTGCGAAATATGGCCTAGGGCCAGCTCTGAAGGCTTTGATAGCGTTGAAACAAACAAAGGCAGAGCTCCTTCGGCGGGTAATGGGTATTACCGATCCCTTTTTGGGGAGGATAGGAAAACATTTAGAGGCCGGCGGTCCACCCATCGGATATTACGTTAGACCACTTGTCCTCTCTCTTTGAGAGGAGAACGGCATTAAAACCCATCTCTCTCATTCTCCACCCTATATTAACTTCCTTTAGTACTATCCACAACTATCAACGATTTTTATTGAGGTTGGTTGGATAGGTGGGGGGGCAGAAATCACGTAGTACTAAGCACATACGGCGCATGAAACTCACACATCAGGGTAGGGGACAAGTTTCTTTCCATGTGCCGCCTGCGGTTTCCCATACCCACAACTTGGGTGAAATTGAGGCTGTTCAGTGGAGTCACTTAGAACCGAACCCGAATCCTAAAGTTGGTAGTCCGACGCTCTACCCCTGGACTACCACGTCCCAGAGACTTTTCATAAACAAATATTATAAAACACCGCAATACTATATCAGAGACTTTGATCTTGGTTATACAACACTTTGATGCTTACAGACACAGTTGATAGTCAGGCCTTCCACCCCCTGGACTACCCCTCCACCTCCAGGGTGCTAACTTTCCCTAAGTGCTCAGCCGCTCAGGCCTATCGCGAATAATGACCTGCGTGGTCAGGCTGGTGACACGCTCTCCTGAAGGTCGCGCGATGGAATCCCATCTTGAGTGTCGTCTTGCATTACATTGTGAAGGGTGTTTCCCTTTTAGTTAATCGTGAGACGTACCCTCGGAGAATCATTTAAATCCAAACCAAGATACGTACTTGATATTACCTCACTGTTACAGCCATCGGTCGCCTCCCATAACGGCAGTCGCCTTAGGGAAGACAAAGTGCTCCCATGGAGACACCCTGATGGCGTCGCATGCATCAACTCACGTTAGTGCTACTTCGACAGATGGTGCGATGGCACCAACAACTCAGCCCCCCTTACCCCCTCCCACCTTCAAGGCGCGGGGGATGTTTGTGGGTGGAGGAGGAGTGCGGAGAAGGGCGGGCTGGGCCTCCCGGGGCGGGCGTGCGCTTGCCTGGAAACGCGCGCGTTCCTCTCATATTTGCATATTCCAATCCACCTGCCTCGCGGGCCGTGGAAGAGAGGGGGGGATGGCGGGAGGGGGAGGAGGAGGGGGGGAAGGAGTGGAGGTAGGAGAATTGAGTGCCGGGGTAGCGTCAATTCCCTGGAACTCCACTGCGGCGTGGTGAGTGGGTTTCCGTTCGTGGAAAAGTGTCGTTTAGGGATGAAGTGGGAGGAGTGCGGGGGGGGGGGGGTTAGGGCAGGTACGGCCGGGGACATTCAGAGTGGGGAAAGGGCTGGAAGGAATGAGAGAGTGGATTTCACGGTTCCCTAGTCAAGCGAGGAGGGTGAGAGGAAGTTGGATAGGGGGAGAGTGAAGGAGGAGACGGAAATAAGTACTTAGGATGGGAATCCAAATGGTAGACCGGGGTGAGGGGCTGGATTTGTGGCCATGAGAATAGGGAAGGGGAATGTTTTAGGGGGAGGGTAGGAGGGGAAGGGCGGTGGGTGTAGGGTAAGTGTATGAGGGAAAGGAGTGAGCAAGGATCGAATCTGAGTGGGTGGGTGGTTGGCGTGGGGAGTTTTTTAGTGGGATGGTTGGGCGGCCAAGATGAGTCGGCGGAAGGTATGGTGAAGAATCGATTGCTATGAATCGGATTGGGCTCTTTTGATCAACATGAGCTGCAGGGTCGCTGATCAAAAGGCGATGGATGGTGAGATGAAGGGAAAAAAGGAGATCCAGTCGAATATTGACCTATTGCAAAGAAGAGGCGGTCAATGAGGAGATGAATATGGGTTCTTTGGAACGGTATAACTTTCTGAATTTTTCCAAGAAAATCGGAGATGCAATCATTTCCTCCCTCGGCTATAATTTGGATTTCTTTCAATTAAGCACGTCAGTTTGAAAGACATTTATAATCTTGATAAAATATCATATAAGAATTCCCCTTATTTACTCTGGATTTCGGAACAGTAAAAGCTTACGTTTATACTTAAACAGAATTTATGTCTATGCATACAAT